>NW_027167649.1:1040000-1340000 GCF_040954835.1 Lepisosteus oculatus
TATACGTTGGCTCGTAGTTGGAGGGCTGCGATAAAATGTCTTTCTTTGAATCCCGTATGGTGTGAAAGCCAGGAGTTGCTGTCGGGGTCGTCTTTGAAGTTGCTGATCCCCACTCCTTGGACTGGTAGTTTTGTCCAGCTTTCGTATTCGTCTTTCCGCCAGTTGCGGGGGGTTTTGTATTCGGGTTTTTGTTTGTGGTTGGGGTTCCAATTGTCTGGGAGTGTTATTTCTTCTGTTTGGGTTATTAGGGATGCAGGATTGGATAGTTGTGGGGTCTGGTTCGGGTCTCCTCCAGCTTGTGCCCATAGTTTTTGGAATTTTTCTTGGATTTCTTTGGTTTGCATTAGTGCACTTATGGTGGCGTCTGATGACATTGCCATGCGTTGCAGTCTTCTTATTTGGATTGATGGTATCAGGCTGGCTAACTTTATTATGCCCAGTCCCCCATCTCTTGCGCTGGAGTAGATTAGTCCATTGCAGGTGGACTCGGGTAGTCGTAGCCAGGTTTTGACTGCTTTTCTTATGGCGCTGTCAAGTGCCATTAGAGCTGATTGTTTTGTGTCTGTATGGTCCAATTGATAGATCAGTCTGGTAATTGCATGGATATTGAGTATGTTGACCTTCTGTGAAGGTTTTAGAGGCGCTTTGTCAATTTTTTGAATCCAGTTTTGTAGTAGATTTGTTGCTTCTAGTTGTTTTGTTACAGTCCACGGACTGATTTTGAGTCCTAGATACTTTTCGGACTCTGTGGGGGTAATCATGTGTAATTTGTTGTCGTTGATGGACCAGTCTTCGCAATTGTTGATAACGTAGGAGTCTTTGGTGGGTGAGATGAGGAACCCGTGGCATTTTTTTGCTTGGACCATCAGGCCTGTTTGCGCACAAAAGTCTTCTAGGATGTTGATGTTGTTTTTCATCCCCTCCCAGTTGTCGGTCAGCAGGACCAGGTCGTCGGCAAACGCTAGAGTTGATATGTTGCCTGCTGCGGTTTTGAAACCGCAGCCGAGTTCCTCCAGGGCATTGATCAAGGGGTCCATTGCCAGGTTGAAGAGAAAGGGTGACATGGGATCCCCTCTGCTTAACTCCAACTTTTATGAAAATTTCATTTGAGGACTGGTTTTCGGTTTTTATTATGGTTCTACAATCTTGATTGAGTCCTCAATTAGGTTAATTATATGGTTGTCCAGTTCTTTTTGTTTCAGAACCTGGAAGATGTGGTCGTGGGATACTGAGTCGAATGCTTTCGCAATATCGATGAAGACTACTGCAATTTGTTTATGTGATTTTTTAGCGTTTTCTAATAGGTATTGTAGGGTTGCTAGGTTTTCAGAGCAACCGGAGGCTTCAATGAAGCCTCTTTGCCTTTGGTTGATCGGGCAGGCTTTCTCGAGGCGTTTTGTTATGATTCTTGAGAAGAGTCTTAATAACATTGACCCGATGGTAATTGGTCTCCAGTTCCCGATATCTTCTAGGCTCTTCTCGTCGGATGTCTTTGGTATAAGGATTGTTTTGCATTGCTTTAATTTGTTGGGAATATGGCCTGTGATCAGCCATAGGTTGAAAAGTTGGAATAGTGTCACCCCATCACTTTCCGGTTCTTGTATTGCATGCCAGTCAATGTTGTCCGGGCCTGGTGCGGATGTCCTTTTTATTGCTTTTATATTCTCTTGTATTTCTTCTTCACTGATCAGGGATTCAAAGACTTCGTTGTCGGCTCTGCCTTTGGATGTGAAGCCATTCAGGCCGGGGAATGCTGTGTGTTCCTCCCACTTCTTTTTGTATGAGGAGTAGATTTCCTCAATATTGATTTTACATGTTGCATTTTCGGCCCCGTCAAGGATCAGGGATGCCAGCTTCGATTTGTTTTTGTTGTAAAGGGATTGGTGATACTTATATATCCTCCTTTTGTTTGCCCTCTTTCTAGTCCAAGACCATTCTTTGCCCTTGTGGTGTTCGGAGGTTTTTTTGTTCTTTTTGTTTACTGCTGACTTTTTGGGTTTTAATGTCTGCAGTAGTTTATCGGAGGCGATTTCGATTAGTTGTTTGATGGTTGTTGAGTCTTTGTTATCGGCGCTGATAGCCTCTTTTAGTGCTGGTTCAGTTTCCTCACTGTTAATTAAGTCTTTGGAAAGTCTTTTTAATTTAGATCTAATGCCTGTTCTTTTGGCATATGTTGGGGGTTTCGCTGTTCTTAGTCTGGCAGCTGGTGGGTCTGGTTTGTCATTTGCTGCTTGATTTACAAGGGGTTTTCTGCTTCTTGCAGGTCGTCTTTTTTCACCCACTTGTTTGTTGTTTTTTGTACCCAGCTCTTGTGCAATGAGCTGGTTAATGTTTTTTGCCCCTTTGTATTTTGTTTCTAGTGATTTTAGTTTTGTTAGTTCGTCTTCTGTCCAGATTTTGCTGGCATCTCTGTTCTTGGTTGTGTTAAGTTCTGTGATTCGTTCATCATTTCTGGTGTCAGGGTGGGCGTGTCTTTTATGTTGGGATAGCCCGGATTTTGTTAGGAAGTTTGAGTTGCAGATGTCGCACTTCCATTTGCCCTCGTTCTCTTTGGTTGTTTTATCGGTTTCCCCTTTACATTTGGGGAGATGACACTGAATAGAGTGGAGGTTTTTGTTGGTTATTTTTCATTTGGAGCATTGGTATTCTAGCGATACCTCGTTGTGTTTTTTGATGTAATGTTGTTGTGCCGATCTGGGTCTTCCGATTTTTTCTTCGCAGATGGCACACGTCTGGTCATCATTTGGTAGTGGTATTGTAATTGGTAGGTTGTTTGAGCCGTTAGGGAAGGCTGGTTCATCGAGCGATTCGTCACTCTCTGAGTTGTTGTCTTCATCTTCCTGAGAATGGATTGTGGACTCGTCGTCAGAGGCGTAGGTTGAGTCGCACTCATTTTCATCCCAGATGTTCATCAGGAAGGGATCGCACTCTTGTATGAGACTTTCAATGTCTATGGCTTCATCGAAATGTTCCATAGACTTATATTGCGAGCCGTAGATCACGATAGCTTGCGCTATTCTGGGTGATGTTTCCGTGGGTTGGAGGGTGGTTCGACTTTTTTCTGACATGACCTGGGCCAAGTCGTCATGGGTTGTCTGTGTACTCACTGACACAAGTCGTAGTTCCCCATCTCCCGTTCTCGTGGGGGGCTTCATGTTACTGGGAAAGGACTCAGCCCTCGGTCCTTCCAGGGCGCCTTGTTGACCTGGGCGACGTGCCATCCGGTATGGTAAATTACTTGTATTCATTTTCATTTTGGGTTTTCGCCTTGGTTACTGCCTAGTGGGTTGGCTGGCCCACAGGAGGGGTAAAATTTAGACCTCATTTGGCCTCCACTAACCCAACCTGGGCAGTGGAGTTACCAGCGGGACCGCGAGGAGGTAGAGGTCACTACGCTCCAGTCCCTTACCCAAGGGGACCTTAAGAGAGTCATAGTTACTCCCGCCGTTTACCCGCGCTTCATTGAATTTCTTCACTTTGACATTCAGAGCACTGGGCAGAAATCACATCGCGTCAACACCCGCCGCGGGCCTTCGCGATGCTTTGTTTTAATTAAACAGTCGGATTCCCCTGGTCCGCACCAGTTCTAAGCCGGCTGCTAGGCGCCGGCCGAGGCCGCCCGCCGGCGCTCCCCCCCCCCGGGCGGGAGGGGGTTGACCGACGCGCGCCGCAGCTGGGGAGATCCGCGGGAAGGGCCCGGCGTGCGTCCAGATTCGCCGCCGCGGCCGACGGCTTGCCCCCCCGGCAACCCGGCCTTCCCCCCGCCCTCCTCCCCGTAATCCCAAAGTTACGGATCTGACTTGCCGACTTCCCTTACCTACATTGTTCTAACATGCCAGAGGCTGTTCACCTTGGAGACCTGCTGCGGATATGGGTACGGCCCGGCGCGAGATTTACACCCTCTCCCCCGGATTTTCCCCCGGATTTTTCCCGCCGGAACCGCGACGCTTTCCAAGGCGCGGGCCCCTCTCTCGGGTCGAACCCATTCCAGGGCGCCCTGCCCTTCACAAAGAAAAGATCCACTCCGGATTCGGGGATCTGAACCCGACTCCCTTTCGATCGGCCGGGGGCGACGGAGGCCATCGCCCCTCCCTTCCGAACGGCGCTCGCCCATCTCTTAGGACCGACTGACCCATGTTCAACTGCTGTTCACATGGAACCCTTCTCCTACGCTTTCTTTTCCGTATACCAGATATTATGGAACCACTTCAGAAGGGTGTCAGCCAGTCAGATTCCAGGAATCGGTACTTTAAAGAAAAAATACACACCAGTATTCCATTTCTCCCTAAACGTTTTAAGCATCAAAGTCTTTAACTAACATGTGAAATAGCGTGTAAAAAAGTGGTAGTTTTAAGCTTTTCTGCTAATATAATATGGAATCGCGTATCTAAAGAAATTAATAACGATATAATTATATTCGTGTACTGCGACAGGGCTGAGTAGGGCTGTTTTGCCTCTGCCCATGTGACTTCTCCAGTAGCCTGCTGGTCTATGTGCCCCACTAGTAACGCACAGGTTGTGTGTTCAAATCCAGCCGGCGCTGTGACTTTTCTTTTAACAAACATTTCTTTGAAAAAATAGAATAGCAATATTATGTACAATTAATTGACTTTTTATATTTCTAAATATCACAACATGATATTGTTCGAATCCAAGTCATTTTTAATAACAATGGGTAAACTGGGTAAACTATCACAAAGCTTTAGAGAACTTAACATTTCTATTATCAACAAATTGTAAATACAACGTTTACATTGGCGTTATTAATTTTTCACTTGAGTGTATGGAGGATTGTGAGAGCAGACCCCCCTCTTAGGCTGCGCAAACGATTTTTTACATTTTTATTAAGAAATGGAGGCTGTATGCGTTACAATATAAACATTAACTGTCAAACTTTAAATCAACAGTTGATTTAAAGACAATCTGTCAAAGTGCAATGAAATACAATATTGTTGTTATTGGTTTTTATCCTGTAAAGCGTTTTGAGAAGACACCTTTTAAAGCCGCTATATAAATCGCTGATTGTTATGGAATGTGTTTTCTTTCTTCTTTTTTTTCAGCATGGAATAAACCTATTACAGTAATTGATTCTTATGGATGCCCGGTTCCGCCGGGGATTCAAAATAAAACATGGAATCGCGTGTCTAAGGAAATAGCAGTATAACTATATCCATGCACAAACAGTAGCATGTTACATTATTAATTTGGTGTCCTCTTGCCAGAAAGCGCTAAATTGCATTTTGAGTGTGGTTTTTGACTTTTTTTAAATTACCACCCATACATAAGCTGATACTGTTTAGACTTTTAATTATTTAAAACTATATTACAGCAGCACAATTTGCTTTTTCACAAAACCTAGAGTAAGGGAATGTCTTGCATTGTTCAGCTTTTCAGCTAAATATATTTATCGGTTACACCTGACACCCGACAAAAAATGGTTGAACAGCTCTGTTGGAGGTTTGCAGATCAGATCAGATTCCTTTCCCCCCACAGAAAGACAGACATATTAGTTGCTATTCACTGCGTGGCGAGCAGCTCCAATTTCAGGCGTAAGCGATAGATCCCAGTTTAGCCGATCTTGTTACAGCATGTTACAGTTTACTATTATTAACATTATTAATTTTAAGTGCTTAATGCCATTTTTTGACCACGCACGAATATTCTTATGTACATATCAAGGGAATCAGTGCGAATTGTAATACTAATTAAATGACCGCGGGCACCTTCCACCCCCTCTGACAGCAGGAACATAACCCGTTCTCAGCTCAGCAGCTCATTACAATATAGGGTGTTCGAATCTTTTGCTGCCTCACAAAGCTTTAGAAAACATTTCTATTATCAACAAATTGTAAATACGACGTTTACATTGGCATTATTAATTTTTCAGTTGAGTGTATGGAGGATTGTCACTGTCACTGAGAGCAGTTAATTTAATGTATTTTTTAATTCACAATCAGACAAATGCAACATAAATTTTCTTTGTCTTCCAAGTATCTTAATAAACTTTCAGCATAGCTTTCTCTCCGTTTAGATTTATTTTTCTTTTTGTTTTTATGTTTGATTTTGGGATCAAACGTGGAAAGATTAGATTGTAATCGTTTTTATTTTTTAAATACATTTTAGAAAAGTGTAATCTATACTAAAAAGTTGTATTTATTTAATACCACTCGATACTTATATTGATGGAGTTTAGTTGATACCGTTTAAACTTTTAATTATTTTAAATTGTATTTCAGCATTGTACACATTCTTAAAAGAGGAGAAAACGCAAGCCTTCTTTAGGTGTGAGGGTCTTCTGCTCGGAATGAAACGCTAAAATGTAATGTAGGCTCTGAATGGGTTCAATTATGATTTGGGCTTGATTAAAGTCACTGCCTTTCATCTAAAATCCTGCTTGAATCCTTCTAAACTAAAAATTAGACAAAAGAAGAGGCTCTGGTGAAATTTCTCTTTTTTTAATTTCTCTTGTTTTCTGGAAAAATATCTTACCCGCTGCCATCCGGGGACAGAAGGATTAAAAGAAGCCAGACAGGTAGGGGGAAGAGTGAGTTCTAAATAAAGAGGTATCCAGGTAACAGTGAAGGTAACAGCCGCAGACGTGGCCTACTTAGCCCACCAGGGTTACCCTACTCTCCAGGAGATAGCGCTCCAGGCGTTCCCCTGGGCCCTGGCGCCAACTGAGGTGCAGCGCCACGTGATGCTGGCCGCGCAAGTCCCCTTGGAGCAGGCCCCGGCTCTAGCTGAGCAGGCTGATGCCGTATTTGAGGAGACCGGTGGTCACCAACGAAGGGGCGCACGGGGAATCAGATGGGGAGGAGGAGACAGACAGCGTGGCGATGCTGGGGGAGCAACGACGGCTGGTCATCTGCCACCGCTGTGGGGAGAGGGGGCACATCGCCCGGGAGTGCCAGGCGCTGGAGCCCCAGGGACTCCAGATGCCGTCGGGAAACGGGAGGGGGGTGGCCTAAAGGGGGGAAGGCCACCCTTGAGCTACCCCCACTCCGGAAAGCCAGAAGGAGCGCTTCACCCCGCCTGCTGCCGTAAGAAGGGTGGCCGAAACGTTGTGTTCTCTTTCTTCTTTTTTTCAGCATGGAATAAACCTATTACTTGTTCCTTTGCAGCCTACGCATGCTGACGCAGCTACCCACCTGAACTAAAAAGAAGGTAGACTCTCGCCCTCTCTCTCTCTCTCGGGGGGGTGGTCGTGTGTCTCTGTCTGGTCGGGGCGCAGAAGAGCCGGCTGGCAGGTGGTGTAAAAATGCTTTTATTTATTCTTAATCAGACTCACATTCCTGAATGTTTGTGTGTATGTCTCTCTCTCTGCTGGCACGAGATTGGATTACATCAAATAATTAAAAATGACACAATTACCATAAAAACAAAACAACCAACAAAAACAACCATATAAACATAATACCAACCAAAAACATAGATAACCACAATACAATATCAAATATATCAAACCATTAAAGCAAAACCATCCTCGAATTATCAACAAATCTCAATATCTGGTACGAATTATTCTAAATACAAACCAAAAGCAGCCCGCAAACTCTCTCAAATTCTTCCAATTATCATAATCCCACCCCTTATGCAAAACCAAACCCTCTTCCCATCCCAGTTTTTTCTCTTTATCATAAACAAAATCCATCTCGATTTTCAACATAAAGCATTACACAAAATCAATACCTCATCACTCCATATTCAACAACGATAATTCACAAACAGCCAGAACATGTAACTCCACATTCGCAAATACACCTGATTTCCATAGCCACGCCCCTTATGTAAATCCAACTGTCCAAACACCCCTGTTCTAATCAATTAAGCTTCCCCCTCTTTCACTTCTTTTTCCTCACCTTCAATCTTATCGCTCCCCCTTTACTCTCACCATCTGATTAAGAATGATTAAAAGCATTGTATTTTTGTCTGGGTGCTGACAAAGTAAGCACTCTCTCTCTCCGCTGGTGTTTGTATATGTTTTATTTTTAAATACATTTTATCAAAGAAAAGTATTTAAAAAAGATTTCTATATTTGTCTTTATTTAGTGGTTTCATTAGTGACAAAGGCTAAACTTTCTTGGAAAAATGTATTTTATGTAAACAATGTTTGCTATTAATTCATTCAGGGCTTACTGACAGAATTGCTGTTTTTTATGCAAGCCAAAAAATTTCGGTGCCGTCGTCTCCACTTTAAAGGTACCCCCGTGCTGGAAGAATTTTACCTCGGAACGTTTGCCCAGCGTAAAGTGGACATAAAAACAAGAGTTCGCTGGCATTATATCCTAGAAGACACAGACCGGCGCCAGACCGGTAAATACCTGATGAACTAGGGATTGGACAGTTTCCAAGTGCTTGTACAATCGATGGAAATGTTCAAATAAATGTGCAAAAGAAATAAACAAAATAATCATTTATTTCTTTATCATATTGGCTAGCTAATGTCCTCTCTTTGCTAGTTAGTGGCTGTGTTTCTGCGTTGGGTAGCAAAGGGTGACTGTTCTCAGGCGGAAGATGTAAACAGCTTAATTTTCGTGTTAAATAATTTTTAAAAATTAAAATTCATTCTATACAGCAATCATATATTTGGGTACAGTTTCATAAAACTTTCATGCTTAAAATGTTTAGGGAGAAATGGAAGACTGGTGTGTATTTTTTCTTTAAACTATCAAGACCAGCCATACACAGTACAGTTTATGTACATACAGTAATGTTTATGTTCCTAAATTAATATCGTTTATGACCTTCAGATGCATTATGCTCCTCTTCTTTTTATGCTCAGCTACTAAAATTTCCCTTTAGTGGTAAAATTCCATATAAATATTCAAAACTAAGCGGATTAAAATGTGCACAGTAAAGACATTAAATGATTAAATCTTTTCACTACCAACCAATGCACCACGAGTGCCCCTGTCGGTCATTTTGGCCAGCCAATTACTTACCGCGGTGCCCTGCGGGTAGGTTACTGTACCGCGGGTTTTTACCGCTCATTTTGAATGGCTGCATCTGTATATGTATACACACCTGTATATGGTTTTTGAAGGAGAAACAGTAAAGTGGGTTGCTGTACTTCACAACGGTATCTCTGGCCCATCTGGAGCTTAATCCTGATCCTGATTATTGCCCTGGGCATGTACCAATAAATCACAGGAGCATATATATATAAATATCACTGTGTTGAAGCTGGAGATACAGGACAACTGCCAACACTTCACTGAATACACTTTTCCTGCTCCTTTGACATGATCCAGAATTTGTCATTTCTTAAATCACCTGTAGGTCCGACTGCAGATCTGCAGCCAAAATGTGAGCTCTAGTAAAATACTGTAATTTTTGCAGCAAGCACAGATATGTGTCAAAAAACATACTGCTCTGTCTCAGAGGCCTGTAAGCAATACTTTGTGCATTGCATTTTGTAATGTTTTTCACATATCTTAATTAAATCAGATCTTAAGTGTTGTTTATTAAACAAAACTAATTAAAATAAATGCTTTTGTTTTATTTACCTTGAATCACAGAAGAGAACATTTGTTGTAGCTCAAGCCCACAAAGTGTTTTAATGCAGTACAGGAACTATGGAAGATTATCATGGGAATATCAGTATTGGTTTCCTTATAAAAATATATTCCTTTCATTTCGTTTAATTTTTTAAAAGAAAATTACATTACTATGATAGTTCCACTGAACTTGAAAAAATAAAACTTGCAATACAGAATGCAGAATTCAAATCTATAACATTAAAATCACCTAATAGAGAATTGAAATAAAAATCTGCCCTCAAAGTAAGACATTACCAACAATGACCACAAGGTAGAGGTATTGTCCACGCATGTTAAGAATGGCAAAGTTGCGATAAGGTAAAAGGAATAGAAATGCACTGAATTTTAAAAAATACTGTATTTATTTCTAAATGAAAAAGCAAAACAGTTAACGCTGTAGTGCGGTTTCACTATTACCTTTGTGCTATTATGTGCTCTACAATGCAGGAGCTACTTATGTTTTGGCAGTATGGAACTCTAAAGCACTCTGGAGTATGGAGTACTGTGCCCTTTGAGACACACCTGTGTATGTTGCACAACTTATCGTTGCATTGTGCATTAGGGAGTAAATATACTAAAAGTATTTGCATATAAAATGTTTTTATTTCACTAATGTTAATTAAATAAATTCTTACATGTGTTTAAAAAAACAAATCTAATTAAAATAAATGTTTTTGTTTATCTTGTACCATAGAACAGGAAAATCTTTGTAATTTAAGCCCACAAACTCTCCAAATGATGCAATACATGATCCAAAGAAGATTATCACGGTAATATCAACATTGTTTTCCTCATTAAAATGCATTCCTTTCATTTCGTTTTATTTTTTTAAACAAACCCACATTAGGTACAGTAGAGACCTTCAATTAAAAAAATATAGCACTGCTAAATGCTCAATTCAAATGCAGTGCAAATGCAGATGCAGTGCAGTGGGTCTATGCTTGTGATCCTGTCGGTTGCTGTACTTCACAATATTAGCTCTGATCCTGATTATTGTCCTGGGTATGTACCACTAAATCACAGGAGCATATACTAATATCACCGTGTTGAAGCTGGAGACACAGAATCACTGCAAACACGTCACTAAATCCACTTTTCCTGCTCCTTTGACATGATCCAGAATTTACCATTTCTTAAAAGACCACACTTTAGACTTTACACATTAGACAGAATATGCATATAATTGTTAGATCAAACAGAGAAGCGTGTTTTGATGAGTTGTGAACATTTCTGTCAAATTCTGAAAGTGGATGAACTTTTTGAAATACTAGTCAGTTTGGGGAGACAGAATATGCATATAATCGTTAGAATGAACAGAGAAGCATGTTTTGATGAGTTGTGAACATTTGTCAATTTTTTGAAACACTAGTCACTTTGGGGAGACAGAATATTGATACAATTTTTAGATTGAACAGAGAAGCGTGTTTTGTTGCCTCCAACAAAGGAGACACATTCCGGGGATTGTATGAAGCAGGCATTACCATTATTACGTTTGCATATGGGAGCCAAAGCCGATGAAGCAATGACTCAACTTATTGATATAAAAGGACACGTTTTATACAAAATCACAAACAGATAACCCACCCAGAACAGTTTCAGTACAGTTCCATGCCATATATGGTGTACGTGATAAACTGTAAGAATTGTAAGAATATTCTTGGGTTCCTTTAATTATTGTTAAAGCAGACATTATGTACTTCTAGAATTTGTTAATCATGACTTAAGCAGATATCAGGCACTCTCAGTTCTGGCCAGGCTGCCTGAAGCTGGCTCTGCGCTTCATGTTCCAGGCGCGTAGCCAGCTCACACTTAAGTTGCAGTTAGTCATTTTCCATTATTCTGGCAGGATAGTTAGTAAATTATGTTAGTACATTATTTACACAGTAAAAGCAAACTAGTGAAATAAATGTTTGATCCCTCAATAGTATGGGGGGGAAGGTTTGCCCTTCTCAGTCACCGCAGAAAGTGGAGACGTTGTGCTTTTTTTTTTGCTAGGGAGGTGGTGTTGATGGTCCAGGTGAGGTCATCTGTGATATGCACAGCAAGCAACTTAGTACTTCTAGCTGTCTCCACAGGGATCCATTAATGTGCAGTGGGGAGTGATTAGGGCGGGCCTTCCTGGAGTTAATTATCATCTCTTTTGTCTTATCGACATTCAGAGCGTCTGATGACATTGCCATGCGTTGCAGTCTTCTTATTTGGATTGATGGTATCAGGCTGGCTAACTTTATTATGCCCAGTCCCCCATCTCTTGCGCTGGAGTAGATTAGTCCATTGCAGGTGGACTCGGGTAGTCGTAGCCAGGTTTTGACTGCTTTTCTTATGGCGCTGTCAAGTGCCATTAGAGCTGATTGTTTTGTGTCTGTATGGTCCAATTGATAGATCAGTCTGGTAATTGCATGGATATTGAGTATGTTGACCTTCTGTGAAGGTTTTAGAGGCGCTTTGTCAATTTTTTGAATCCAGTTTTGTAGTAGATTTGTTGCTTCTAGTTGTTTTGTTACAGTCCACGGACTGATTTTGAGTCCTAGATACTTTTCGGACTCTGTGGGGGTAATCATGTGTAATTTGTTGTCGTTGATGGACCAGTCTTCGCAATTGTTGATAACGTAGGAGTCTTTGGTGGGTGAGATGAGGAACCCGTGGCATTTTTTTGCTTGGACCATCAGGCCTGTTTGCGCACAAAAGTCTTCTAGGATGTTGATGTTGTTTTTCATCCCCTCCCAGTTGTCGGTCAGCAGGACCAGGTCGTCGGCAAACGCTAGAGTTGATATGTTGCCTGCTGCGGTTTTGAAACCGCAGCCGAGTTCCTCCAGGGCATTGATCAAGGGGTCCATTGCCAGGTTGAAGAGAAAGGGTGACATGGGATCCCCTCTGCTTAACTCCAACTTTTATGAAAATTTCATTTGAGGACTGGTTTTCGGTTTTTATTATGGTTCTACAATCTTGATTGAGTCCTCAA
Source organism: Lepisosteus oculatus (assembly GCF_040954835.1). Classification (NCBI taxonomy): domain Eukaryota; kingdom Metazoa; phylum Chordata; class Actinopteri; order Semionotiformes; family Lepisosteidae; genus Lepisosteus; species Lepisosteus oculatus. The sequence continues at coordinate 1,052,502 of NW_027167649.1, forward strand.
TTAGGTTAATTATATGGTTGTCCAGTTCTTTTTGTTTCAGAACCTGGAAGATGTGGTCGTGGGATACTGAGTCGAATGCTTTCGCAATATCGATGAAGACTACTGCAATTTGTTTATGTGATTTTTTAGCGTTTTCTAATAGGTATTGTAGGGTTGCTAGGTTTTCAGAGCAACCGGAGGCTTCAATGAAGCCTCTTTGCCTTTGGTTGATCGGGCAGGCTTTCTCGAGGCGTTTTGTTATGATTCTTGAGAAGAGTCTTAATAACATTGACCCGATGGTAATTGGTCTCCAGTTCCCGATATCTTCTAGGCTCTTCTCGTCGGATGTCTTTGGTATAAGGATTGTTTTGCATTGCTTTAATTTGTTGGGAATATGGCCTGTGATCAGCCATAGGTTGAAAAGTTGGAATAGTGTCACCCCATCACTTTCCGGTTCTTGTATTGCATGCCAGTCAATGTTGTCCGGGCCTGGTGCGGATGTCCTTTTTATTGCTTTTATATTCTCTTGTATTTCTTCTTCACTGATCAGGGATTCAAAGACTTCGTTGTCGGCTCTGCCTTTGGATGTGAAGCCATTCAGGCCGGGGAATGCTGTGTGTTCCTCCCACTTCTTTTTGTATGAGGAGTAGATTTCCTCAATATTGATTTTACATGTTGCATTTTCGGCCCCGTCAAGGATCAGGGATGCCAGCTTCGATTTGTTTTTGTTGTAAAGGGATTGGTGATACTTATATATCCTCCTTTTGTTTGCCCTCTTTCTAGTCCAAGACCATTCTTTGCCCTTGTGGTGTTCGGAGGTTTTTTTGTTCTTTTTGTTTACTGCTGACTTTTTGGGTTTTAATGTCTGCAGTAGTTTATCGGAGGCGATTTCGATTAGTTGTTTGATGGTTGTTGAGTCTTTGTTATCGGCGCTGATAGCCTCTTTTAGTGCTGGTTCAGTTTCCTCACTGTTAATTAAGTCTTTGGAAAGTCTTTTTAATTTAGATCTAATGCCTGTTCTTTTGGCATATGTTGGGGGTTTCGCTGTTCTTAGTCTGGCAGCTGGTGGGTCTGGTTTGTCATTTGCTGCTTGATTTACAAGGGGTTTTCTGCTTCTTGCAGGTCGTCTTTTTTCACCCACTTGTTTGTTGTTTTTTGTACCCAGCTCTTGTGCAATGAGCTGGTTAATGTTTTTTGCCCCTTTGTATTTTGTTTCTAGTGATTTTAGTTTTGTTAGTTCGTCTTCTGTCCAGATTTTGCTGGCATCTCTGTTCTTGGTTGTGTTAAGTTCTGTGATTCGTTCATCATTTCTGGTGTCAGGGTGGGCGTGTCTTTTATGTTGGGATAGCCCGGATTTTGTTAGGAAGTTTGAGTTGCAGATGTCGCACTTCCATTTGCCCTCGTTCTCTTTGGTTGTTTTATCGGTTTCCCCTTTACATTTGGGGAGATGACACTGAATAGAGTGGAGGTTTTTGTTGGTTATTTTTCATTTGGAGCATTGGTATTCTAGCGATACCTCGTTGTGTTTTTTGATGTAATGTTGTTGTGCCGATCTGGGTCTTCCGATTTTTTCTTCGCAGATGGCACACGTCTGGTCATCATTTGGTAGTGGTATTGTAATTGGTAGGTTGTTTGAGCCGTTAGGGAAGGCTGGTTCATCGAGCGATTCGTCACTCTCTGAGTTGTTGTCTTCATCTTCCTGAGAATGGATTGTGGACTCGTCGTCAGAGGCGTAGGTTGAGTCGCACTCATTTTCATCCCAGATGTTCATCAGGAAGGGATCGCACTCTTGTATGAGACTTTCAATGTCTATGGCTTCATCGAAATGTTCCATAGACTTATATTGCGAGCCGTAGATCACGATAGCTTGCGCTATTCTGGGTGATGTTTCCGTGGGTTGGAGGGTGGTTCGACTTTTTTCTGACATGACCTGGGCCAAGTCGTCATGGGTTGTCTGTGTACTCACTGACACAAGTCGTAGTTCCCCATCTCCCGTTCTCGTGGGGGGCTTCATGTTACTGGGAAAGGACTCAGCCCTCGGTCCTTCCAGGGCGCCTTGTTGACCCGGGCGACGTGCCATCCGGTATGGTAAATTACTTGTATTCATTTTCATTTTGGGTTTTCGCCTTGGTTACTGCCTAGTGGGTTGGCTGGCCCACAGGAGGGGTAAAATTTAGACCTCATTTGGCCTCCACTAACCCAACCTGGGCAGTGGAGTTACCAGCGGGACCGCGAGGAGGTAGAGGTCACTACGCTCCAGTCCCTTACCCAAGGGGACCTTAAGAGAGTCATAGTTACTCCCGCCGTTTACCCGCGCTTCATTGAATTTCTTCACTTTGACATTCAGAGCACTGGGCAGAAATCACATCGCGTCAACACCCGCCGCGGGCCTTCGCGATGCTTTGTTTTAATTAAACAGTCGGATTCCCCTGGTCCGCACCAGTTCTAAGCCGGCTGCTAGGCGCCGGCCGAGGCCGCCCGCCGGCGCTCCCCCCCCCCGGGCGGGAGGGGGTTGACCGACGCGCGCCGCAGCTGGGGAGATCCGCGGGAAGGGCCCGGCGTGCGTCCAGATTCGCCGCCGCGGCCGACGGCTTGCCCCCCCGGCAACCCGGCCTTCCCCCCGCCCTCCTCCCCGTAATCCCAAAGTTACGGATCTGACTTGCCGACTTCCCTTACCTACATTGTTCTAACATGCCAGAGGCTGTTCACCTTGGAGACCTGCTGCGGATATGGGTACGGCCCGGCGCGAGATTTACACCCTCTCCCCCGGATTTTCCCCCGGATTTTTCCCGCCGGAACCGCGACGCTTTCCAAGGCGCGGGCCCCTCTCTCGGGTCGAACCCATTCCAGGGCGCCCTGCCCTTCACAAAGAAAAGATCCACTCCGGATTCGGGGATCTGAACCCGACTCCCTTTCGATCGGCCGGGGGCGACGGAGGCCATCGCCCCTCCCTTCCGAACGGCGCTCGCCCATCTCTTAGGACCGACTGACCCATGTTCAACTGCTGTTCACATGGAACCCTTCTCCTACGCTTTCTTTTCCGTATACCAGATATTATGGAACCACTTCAGAAGGGTGTCAGCCAGTCAGATTCCAGGAATCGGTACTTTAAAGAAAAAATACACACCAGTATTCCATTTCTCCCTAAACGTTTTAAGCATCAAAGTCTTTAACTAACATGTGAAATAGCGTGTAAAAAAGTGGTAGTTTTAAGCTTTTCTGCTAATATAATATGGAATCGCGTATCTAAAGAAATTAATAACGATATAATTATATTCGTGTACTGCGACAGGGCTGAGTAGGGCTGTTTTGCCTCTGCCCATGTGACTTCTCCAGTAGCCTGCTGGTCTATGTGCCCCACTAGTAACGCACAGGTTGTGTGTTCAAATCCAGCCGGCGCTGTGACTTTTCTTTTAACAAACATTTCTTTGAAAAAATAGAATAGCAATATTATGTACAATTAATTGACTTTTTATATTTCTAAATATCACAACATGATATTGTTCGAATCCAAGTCATTTTTAATAACAATGGGTAAACTGGGTAAACTATCACAAAGCTTTAGAGAACTTAACATTTCTATTATCAACAAATTGTAAATACAACGTTTACATTGGCGTTATTAATTTTTCACTTGAGTGTATGGAGGATTGTGAGAGCAGACCCCCCTCTTAGGCTGCGCAAACGATTTTTTACATTTTTATTAAGAAATGGAGGCTGTATGCGTTACAATATAAACATTAACTGTCAAACTTTAAATCAACAGTTGATTTAAAGACAATCTGTCAAAGTGCAATGAAATACAATATTGTTGTTATTGGTTTTTATCCTGTAAAGCGTTTTGAGAAGACACCTTTTAAAGCCGCTATATAAATCGCTGATTGTTATGGAATGTGTTTTCTTTCTTCTTTTTTTTCAGCATGGAATAAACCTATTACAGTAATTGATTCTTATGGATGCCCGGTTCCGCCGGGGATTCAAAATAAAACATGGAATCGCGTGTCTAAGGAAATAGCAGTATAACTATATCCATGCACAAACAGTAGCATGTTACATTATTAATTTGGTGTCCTCTTGCCAGAAAGCGCTAAATTGCATTTTGAGTGTGGTTTTTGACTTTTTTTAAATTACCACCCATACATAAGCTGATACTGTTTAGACTTTTAATTATTTAAAACTATATTACAGCAGCACAATTTGCTTTTTCACAAAACCTAGAGTAAGGGAATGTCTTGCATTGTTCAGCTTTTCAGCTAAATATATTTATCGGTTACACCTGACACCCGACAAAAAATGGTTGAACAGCTCTGTTGGAGGTTTGCAGATCAGATCAGATTCCTTTCCCCCCACAGAAAGACAGACATATTAGTTGCTATTCACTGCGTGGCGAGCAGCTCCAATTTCAGGCGTAAGCGATAGATCCCAGTTTAGCCGATCTTGTTACAGCATGTTACAGTTTACTATTATTAACATTATTAATTTTAAGTGCTTAATGCCATTTTTTGACCACGCACGAATATTCTTATGTACATATCAAGGGAATCAGTGCGAATTGTAATACTAATTAAATGACCGCGGGCACCTTCCACCCCCTCTGACAGCAGGAACATAACCCGTTCTCAGCTCAGCAGCTCATTACAATATAGGGTGTTCGAATCTTTTGCTGCCTCACAAAGCTTTAGAAAACATTTCTATTATCAACAAATTGTAAATACGACGTTTACATTGGCATTATTAATTTTTCAGTTGAGTGTATGGAGGATTGTCACTGTCACTGAGAGCAGTTAATTTAATGTATTTTTTAATTCACAATCAGACAAATGCAACATAAATTTTCTTTGTCTTCCAAGTATCTTAATAAACTTTCAGCATAGCTTTCTCTCCGTTTAGATTTATTTTTCTTTTTGTTTTTATGTTTGATTTTGGGATCAAACGTGGAAAGATTAGATTGTAATCGTTTTTATTTTTTAAATACATTTTAGAAAAGTGTAATCTATACTAAAAAGTTGTATTTATTTAATACCACTCGATACTTATATTGATGGAGTTTAGTTGATACCGTTTAAACTTTTAATTATTTTAAATTGTATTTCAGCATTGTACACATTCTTAAAAGAGGAGAAAACGCAAGCCTTCTTTAGGTGTGAGGGTCTTCTGCTCGGAATGAAACGCTAAAATGTAATGTAGGCTCTGAATGGGTTCAATTATGATTTGGGCTTGATTAAAGTCACTGCCTTTCATCTAAAATCCTGCTTGAATCCTTCTAAACTAAAAATTAGACAAAAGAAGAGGCTCTGGTGAAATTTCTCTTTTTTTAATTTCTCTTGTTTTCTGGAAAAATATCTTACCCGCTGCCATCCGGGGACAGAAGGATTAAAAGAAGCCAGACAGGTAGGGGGAAGAGTGAGTTCTAAATAAAGAGGTATCCAGGTAACAGTGAAGGTAACAGCCGCAGACGTGGCCTACTTAGCCCACCAGGGTTACCCTACTCTCCAGGAGATAGCGCTCCAGGCGTTCCCCTGGGCCCTGGCGCCAACTGAGGTGCAGCGCCACGTGATGCTGGCCGCGCAAGTCCCCTTGGAGCAGGCCCCGGCTCTAGCTGAGCAGGCTGATGCCGTATTTGAGGAGACCGGTGGTCACCAACGAAGGGGCGCACGGGGAATCAGATGGGGAGGAGGAGACAGACAGCGTGGCGATGCTGGGGGAGCAACGACGGCTGGTCATCTGCCACCGCTGTGGGGAGAGGGGGCACATCGCCCGGGAGTGCCAGGCGCTGGAGCCCCAGGGACTCCAGATGCCGTCGGGAAACGGGAGGGGGGTGGCCTAAAGGGGGGAAGGCCACCCTTGAGCTACCCCCACTCCGGAAAGCCAGAAGGAGCGCTTCACCCCGCCTGCTGCCGTAAGAAGGGTGGCCGAAACGTTGTGTTCTCTTTCTTCTTTTTTTCAGCATGGAATAAACCTATTACTTGTTCCTTTGCAGCCTACGCATGCTGACGCAGCTACCCACCTGAACTAAAAAGAAGGTAGACTCTCGCCCTCTCTCTCTCTCTCGGGGGGGTGGTCGTGTGTCTCTGTCTGGTCGGGGCGCAGAAGAGCCGGCTGGCAGGTGGTGTAAAAATGCTTTTATTTATTCTTAATCAGACTCACATTCCTGAATGTTTGTGTGTATGTCTCTCTCTCTGCTGGCACGAGATTGGATTACATCAAATAATTAAAAATGACACAATTACCATAAAAACAAAACAACCAACAAAAACAACCATATAAACATAATACCAACCAAAAACATAGATAACCACAATACAATATCAAATATATCAAACCATTAAAGCAAAACCATCCTCGAATTATCAACAAATCTCAATATCTGGTACGAATTATTCTAAATACAAACCAAAAGCAGCCCGCAAACTCTCTCAAATTCTTCCAATTATCATAATCCCACCCCTTATGCAAAACCAAACCCTCTTCCCATCCCAGTTTTTTCTCTTTATCATAAACAAAATCCATCTCGATTTTCAACATAAAGCATTACACAAAATCAATACCTCATCACTCCATATTCAACAACGATAATTCACAAACAGCCAGAACATGTAACTCCACATTCGCAAATACACCTGATTTCCATAGCCACGCCCCTTATGTAAATCCAACTGTCCAAACACCCCTGTTCTAATCAATTAAGCTTCCCCCTCTTTCACTTCTTTTTCCTCACCTTCAATCTTATCGCTCCCCCTTTACTCTCACCATCTGATTAAGAATGATTAAAAGCATTGTATTTTTGTCTGGGTGCTGACAAAGTAAGCACTCTCTCTCTCCGCTGGTGTTTGTATATGTTTTATTTTTAAATACATTTTATCAAAGAAAAGTATTTAAAAAAGATTTCTATATTTGTCTTTATTTAGTGGTTTCATTAGTGACAAAGGCTAAACTTTCTTGGAAAAATGTATTTTATGTAAACAATGTTTGCTATTAATTCATTCAGGGCTTACTGACAGAATTGCTGTTTTTTATGCAAGCCAAAAAATTTCGGTGCCGTCGTCTCCACTTTAAAGGTACCCCCGTGCTGGAAGAATTTTACCTCGGAACGTTTGCCCAGCGTAAAGTGGACATAAAAACAAGAGTTCGCTGGCATTATATCCTAGAAGACACAGACCGGCGCCAGACCGGTAAATACCTGATGAACTAGGGATTGGACAGTTTCCAAGTGCTTGTACAATCGATGGAAATGTTCAAATAAATGTGCAAAAGAAATAAACAAAATAATCATTTATTTCTTTATCATATTGGCTAGCTAATGTCCTCTCTTTGCTAGTTAGTGGCTGTGTTTCTGCGTTGGGTAGCAAAGGGTGACTGTTCTCAGGCGGAAGATGTAAACAGCTTAATTTTCGTGTTAAATAATTTTTAAAAATTAAAATTCATTCTATACAGCAATCATATATTTGGGTACAGTTTCATAAAACTTTCATGCTTAAAATGTTTAGGGAGAAATGGAAGACTGGTGTGTATTTTTTCTTTAAACTATCAAGACCAGCCATACACAGTACAGTTTATGTACATACAGTAATGTTTATGTTCCTAAATTAATATCGTTTATGACCTTCAGATGCATTATGCTCCTCTTCTTTTTATGCTCAGCTACTAAAATTTCCCTTTAGTGGTAAAATTCCATATAAATATTCAAAACTAAGCGGATTAAAATGTGCACAGTAAAGACATTAAATGATTAAATCTTTTCACTACCAACCAATGCACCACGAGTGCCCCTGTCGGTCATTTTGGCCAGCCAATTACTTACCGCGGTGCCCTGCGGGTAGGTTACTGTACCGCGGGTTTTTACCGCTCATTTTGAATGGCTGCATCTGTATATGTATACACACCTGTATATGGTTTTTGAAGGAGAAACAGTAAAGTGGGTTGCTGTACTTCACAACAGTATCTCTGGCCCATCTGGAGCTTAATCCTGATCCTGATTATTGCCCTGGGCATGTACCAATAAATCACAGGAGCATATATATATAAATATCACTGTGTTGAAGCTGGAGATACAGGACAACTGCCAACACTTCACTGAATACACTTTTCCTGCTCCTTTGACATGATCCAGAATTTGTCATTTCTTAAATCACCTGTAGGTCCGACTGCAGATCTGCAGCCAAAATGTGAGCTCTAGTAAAATACTGTAATTTTTGCAGCAAGCACAGATATGTGTCAAAAAACATACTGCTCTGTCTCAGAGGCCTGTAAGCAATACTTTGTGCATTGCATTTTGTAATGTTTTTCACATATCTTAATTAAATCAGATCTTAAGTGTTGTTTATTAAACAAAACTAATTAAAATAAATGCTTTTGTTTTATTTACCTTGAATCACAGAAGAGAACATTTGTTGTAGCTCAAGCCCACAAAGTGTTTTAATGCAGTACAGGAACTAAGGAAGATTATCATGGGAATATCAGTATTGGTTTCCTTATAAAAATATATTCCTTTCATTTCGTTTAATTTTTTTAAAAGAAAATTACATTACTATGATAGTTCCACTGAACTTGAAAAAATAAAACTTGCAATACAGAATGCAGAATTCAAATCTATAACATTAAAATCACCTAATAGAGAATTGAAATAAAAATCTGCCCTCAAAGTAAGACATTACCAACAATGACCACAAGGTAGAGGTATTGTCCACGCATGTTAAGAATGGCAAAGTTGCGATAAGGTAAAAGGAATAGAAATGCACTGAATTTTAAAAAATACTGTATTTATTTCTAAATGAAAAAGCAAAACAGTTAACGCTGTAGTGCGGTTTCACTATTACCTTTGTGCTATTATGTGCTCTACAATGCAGGAGCTACTTATGTTTTGGCAGTATGGAACTCTAAAGCACTCTGGAGTATGGAGTACTGTGCCCTTTGAGACACACCTGTGTATGTTGCACAACTTATCGTTGCATTGTGCATTAGGGAGTAAATATACTAAAAGTATTTGCATATAAAATGTTTTTATTTCACTAATGTTAATTAAATAAATTCTTACATGTGTTTAAAAAAACAAATCTAATTAAAATAAATGTTTTTGTTTATCTTGTACCATAGAACAGGAAAATCTTTGTAATTTAAGCCCACAAACTCTCCAAATGATGCAATACATGATCCAAAGAAGATTATCACGGTAATATCAACATTGTTTTCCTCATTAAAATGCATTCCTTTCATTTCGTTTTATTTTTTTAAACAAACCCACATTAGGTACAGTAGAGACCTTCAATTAAAAAAATATAGCACTGCTAAATGCTCAATTCAAATGCAGTGCAAATGCAGATGCAGTGCAGTGGGTCTATGCTTGTGATCCTGTCGGTTGCTGTACTTCACAATATTAGCTCTGATCCTGATTATTGTCCTGGGTATGTACCACTAAATCACAGGAGCATATACTAATATCACCGTGTTGAAGCTGGAGACACAGAATCACTGCAAACACGTCACTAAATCCACTTTTCCTGCTCCTTTGACATGATCCAGAATTTACCATTTCTTAAAAGACCACACTTTAGACTTTACACATTAGACAGAATATGCATATAATTGTTAGATCAAACAGAGAAGCGTGTTTTGATGAGTTGTGAACATTTCTGTCAAATTCTGAAAGTGGATGAACTTTTTGAAATACTAGTCAGTTTGGGGAGACAGAATATGCATATAATCGTTAGAATGAACAGAGAAGCATGTTTTGATGAGTTGTGAACATTTGTCAATTTTTTGAAACACTAGTCACTTTGGGGAGACAGAATATTGATACAATTTTTAGATTGAACAGAGAAGCGTGTTTTGTTGCCTCCAACAAAGGAGACACAATCCGGGGATTGTATGAAGCAGGCATTACCATTATTACGTTTGCATATGGGAGCCAAAGCCGATGAAGCAATGACTCAACTTATTGATATAAAAGGACACGTTTTATACAAAATCACAAACAGATAACCCACCCAGAACAGTTTCAGTACAGTTCCATGCCATATATGGTGTACGTGATAAACTGTAAGAATTGTAAGAATATTCTTGGGTTCCTTTAATTATTGTTAAAGCAGACATTATGTACTTCTAGAATTTGTTAATCATGACTTAAGCAGATATCAGGCACTCTCAGTTCTGGCCAGGCTGCCTGAAGCTGGCTCTGCGCTTCATGTTCCAGGCGCGTAGCCAGCTCACACTTAAGTTGCAGTTAGTCATTTTCCATTATTCTGGCAGGATAGTTAGTAAATTATGTTAGTACATTATTTACACAGTAAAAGCAAACTAGTGAAATAAATGTTTGATCCCTCAATAGTATGGGGGGGAAGGTTTGCCCTTCTCAGTCACCGCAGAAAGTGGAGACGTTGTGCTTTTTTTTTTGCTAGGGAGGTGGTGTTGATGGTCCAGGTGAGGTCATCTGTGATATGCACAGCAAGCAACTTAGTACTTCTAGCTGTCTCCACAGGGATCCATTAATGTGCAGTGGGGAGTGATTAGGGCGGGCCTTCCTGGAGTTAATTATCATCTCTTTTGTCTTATCGACATTCAGAGACGGACTGTTTTTGATGCACCAATCTGCTAGTTGCTCCACCTCCTTTCTGTATGATGCCTCTTCATTGTTACTAATTAGGCCCACCACTTTCTTGTCATCAGCAAACTTGATGATGCAATTTGCACCGTGCTTAGCAGTGCAGTCATGAGTCATCAGCGTGAACAGGAGTGGGGTGAGTACATAGCCCTGGGGGGTTCCGGTGTTCAGTATCGTGGCACTAGAGATCTTGTCTCCAATCCAATGCATGTCAAAGAAGAGACTAAGATCTTCCATTTAATGCCCATTAACCCCACAGTTCAGCTCAGCATCAGCCCTGCACTCCCTAAAATATGTGTCCCCTATTTTTCATTAGTCACAAAATGGATGGCATATTTTCATTCATATCTCCAAAACGGTGCACACAAGCGTAAAACCAAATGCACGTGAAAGCAGAGACTTGGAGCTTTCATTTAATGTCTATTATCCCCAGTTTAAAAACTCAGCATCATGTCCACCTCCATAGAAATTTGTATCCAATATTTTTGAATATTGACAAAATTGATGGCCTTTTTCATTAATACTTCCGAAACCCTGCATACTACAAGCTTAAAACCAAATGCACGTGAAAGAAGAGACTCAGAGCTTTCATTTAATGCCCATTAACCCCACCGTTCAGCTCAACATCAGCCCTGCACTCCGTAAAATAAGTGTCCCCTCATGTAGAAAAATTAAAAATTGACAGAATTATGTTGGTGAAAGAAGAGCTATTTAGTGTGCACACGGGAGAGCTGCTTACAAAAGCTAGTCCCTCCGAAAGATGTTGCTAAGCGTTTTTTATACACAGTGACAGACAAACTTCCTACCTTTAACATAGAATACCTAATCCCTAAAATGAACCATAAGTTTTTTAGTCAAGATCGGGTACAGAAAAACAACTCCTTAAGACTTTCGTTATTGCTTACATTCGCAAAACAAGACATTCGCTTTCTCTTTTTACTACATTTAAGACATGAGCTGTACTTTTCCACTGACCTGATGTTTCCATATGCCAGGGTTATAAGCAATTGGGAAGCTAAAAGACAAGCAGTTTTTGTTAGCTTTTATACATTTTATAACATTCCTTCAGTCCCTCCTTTAGAACAGATTTGTTTTCACACCACTATGTTCTAAACAAGGAGACTAACTAACAGAGTTAGTTACCTTTGTGCATACAGCTTTAAGACCGTGAATACATAAAATAAAAATCATTAGTAGTATTAGGCCAGTAAAGAAATATTGTACCAGTGATCCTCCCCAGGCTCCAAACACAGACTGCAGCCACTTTCCCCCTCCCTATTCATCAGGATTGTAGTCGTGGTATTTTTGTCCGTCATCATGGATGCACTGTCCGTGATGTATTCAAAAGTGTCTGGTATGTAAGTACTAGTCGTTCTCACCTTAGAGGACAATAGAGGATGGTCTAAAACTGTGAATATAGCAGGGAGCATACGGTTAGTTCCATTCCAATACATTTGAGGTACACTCAGATAAAAAGCAGAAGTATTTACCCATGCCAATAAACCTAAATGATCACCTCTATCAAAGGGGATTACTCCTGTGAGCATCTTGTATACCAAGACAAACCCAACATGAGCTCTGATTATTACTTGAGGCTGATAGATATGACAACACCAAGAAGGTTTTGATTCCATATTCCCCATTATTACAGTAATACTCCTTACGCCTAACAGGCACACTGTCACCCCCCCCCCCGCCCAGGAAGCCCAACAGATACAGAAACAGTAAGAACATAATTATTTCTGTTCACCCAGTCTCTGCTGCAGTGGCTCGGTGGCAGTGCGATGCATAGATTCAGCAATCTCATCCTGTCAATCGGATGGCTGAGTTGGTAGTCAGTAGAACTTGATGTGGTCCCTCCTCAGTGGGGTTGCAACATCTGGCAGGATGTCTTCTTTACCCACACCCACTCGCCACTTTAGACTGCACTACCTTCCTTAAGCCAATTCGTCACCTGGAGAGCTCGTTCCAAAAAGGAATTCACCCTGGCTTTACTATGTAGTTGGTTATATACATTTTTTCCGTCAGAAAATCTAATACTTGGAGAAACCCGGCCTTATGGATTCCCGCATCAATCACAATATCTCAGAGCTCTATTGAGGTAGTTCACATAAATGCTGTCTGGAACAGTAATTCCTTATAAATGCTGCAGGGCATCCCAGCCCAATAGGCCTGGTGTGTTCCCCAACCACGTAAACTCTACATCTTTTCCCAAGCATATTGTGACAGCTTTTATCTCCTTTAAACACAACCCTTGCCTCCCCCCCCACTCCTGTAGCCTCCTTCTACCTGTTAGAAAACTTTATATCACATCTTTATGCTGTTACAGTCAATAAACAGGACACCTGTGCTCCCAATAGGGGAACTGTCACGACCGCTAGCCAGCAGAGATCAACCCACAAGAGAACTAACCAGTACCAGCAGCAGGTTAATAATAACAAGCGCCGCCACACGTGTTAACCCATCAACACACGCTCTACCGTGCGCAGCGCTATTTAAACCATCCAAACCTGCTTCCCTCTGCTCTGTATTGAGTCTTCTCCTAGAGAGCTCTACCTCGCCTTTGTTTGTACCTCGCTTGCGATACTTCTCCAGGCTTCCGAACTTCCCTTTCGCCCTTCGACTTTGAACGTCGCCTGCTGTTTTGGATTAGACGCCTGTCTCTGTATCTTCCGGCTTTCAAATAACCTTTTGCCTGTCAACCACGAGTTCGCCTGATGTTTCGGATTATATGCCTGTTTCGATATCTACCCGCTCTTGCGTTTGCATAGGATCCTCATACCTCATCATCTGGGTTTCGTTACAGGAACCAGGACACCATTTACTGTACACTGTAAGATTATTACTCTTTTATTTAAATCCTGAGATAAATTTAGGGAGGCTACAAAGGGGTTTCCTAGTTTTAATCTTTGGGTTTCCTAGTTTAAATATATTATTTCACGCAAGGTTCTCATTTCAGTTTCTGACATGTTCTTTAACTGTATCTTTGGAAGTATATTGGAAGTATCTTCATTCACTTCCTTTTCATCGGCTAACCCCAAGTATACTACTGTATCTGTAAAGTTATAAACCTTTCTGTAAAATCTGAAACATCCTCACTTTCCTTTTGCTGACATGCTGTTACGTTTAGTTTAGCTGTTACTAAACTAAAACATAAAGCACTCTTCTGAGGATGCCAGATGCAAATACAGTCACTTACACTTACACCTAGGGCCAATTTGACCAGAATCCATTTAACCACCCACCAATATATCTTCGGACTGATGGGTAGAAACCAGAGCCCCTGGAGGAAACCAAAGCAAACTATGCAATATTACTATTTTTTCAGTTATTAAAACATGTGTTGCAAATCTAGCTTATACATACTCACGTCTGAAATTCATAGAATGCTGACATTTCAATCCTTCATTTGTAGTGCTTTTCAGAGCAGAAACATTAATGTGGGCAAGAGTTCTTCCCCTATGATCTGCTGTACTTCAGCTAACCACATTTTGGCTGTGCCATGTGTACTTCTGGGAACCCTGGACTGTAATGAAAATCAGGCAGTATGTAAAAATTAATCATGTGAGCATATTATTGTGTTGAAGCCAAACACAAAGAATCACTTCTAAAACTTCAATTTAACCTTTAGTGTCTGGTCTTGAAATGCTGTCCCATCACCTATCTTCTGACTTCTGGATATGGAAGATTGGAGAGAAAATTACAATGTCTTGAAGACCAACATAAGAAAAATAATGATCCAATCAACTTGGAACTGATTAAAAATACGTAGAAAGAAACAGATGATTTATACGAGTAATATGAGAAAGAACGTGGGAAGAAGCACAGATTTGTGTGGCAAACATACTTTGAAGTACAGCCGAAGCAGAAGGCTTCATAACCAGCAAGCCTCAAAAACACAATCTGTAAGATAAAAGACTCCATCTCTTAATGCCTTCAGTACATATCATGCCAACATGCCATTAATACAGGCTCTAAATCAATGTCACCACTGCTACAATGTTATTACTACACACCTGTATATTTCTGAAGGAGAAACAGTGCAGTGGGTCTACCTTTGTGATCCTGTGGGTTGCTGTACTTCACAACACTACCTCTGGCCCGTCTGAAGCTAAATCCTGATCCTTATTATTGCCCTGGGCATGTACCAATAAATCACAGGAGCATATATATAAATATCACTGTGTTGAAGCTGTAGATACAGGACAACTGCCAACACCTCCCTGAATGCACTTTCCTGCTCCTTTGACATGATCCAGAATTTGTCATTTCTTAAAACACCTGTTGGCCAGACTGCAGATCTGCAGGCAAAATGTAAGCTATAGTAAAATACGGTAATTTTTGCAACAAGCACAGGTATGTGCCAAAAAGCATAGTGCTCTGTCTTAGATGCCTGTAAGCAATACTTTGTTCATTGCATTATGCAATGATTTTTTTTTCACATATGTAAATGAAATCAGATCTTAAGTGTTGTTTATCAAACAAAACTAATTAAAATAAATGCTTTTGTTATTATTATAAAAATGCATTATTACATTTTATTTATTAAATAAACTCACATTATGTATAATAGTGGCCTTCAATTTTTTTAAAAATCTAGCACTGCTGAACGCACAATTGAACTAAAATTTTCTCTCATAATAAGACTTTACTAACAATGACCACAAGGTGGATATATTGACCTTACAAGTTAGGAAAGGCAGAACTGAGAAGAGGTAAAAGGAATAGAAATGCATTGAAATTTGAAAAAATACGGTATTTTTTTCGAAATGAAACAGCGAAACTGTTCTATTGTAGTGCGGTTTCGCTGTTACCTTTGTGCTATGACATAATCTACTATGCAAGAACTGCTTATGTTTATACAGTATGGAACTCTGAAGTACTCTGGAGCGTGTAACTCTGTTCTGTTGACATTGCCTGTGATTAACACCTGGGACAAACACCCACACATGACATAAAATATATCAATCACATAGTATTGAGGGCAGAGCCACAGGATCACTGCTAAACACTTCACTAAATACACTTTTACTACTCATTTGACATGATCCAGAATTGATAATTTCTTAAAAGACCCGTCAGCCCGACTGCATCTAAGCCATCATGATTAAGCCATCATCTGCAGCGACGGCGGGGGGGATGGCAGACAGGCGGCGGGCGGCCTCGACCAGTGTCTAGGTGTCTAGCAGCTGGCTTTAAACTGGTGCGGACCAAGGGAATCCGACTGTCTAATTAAAACAAAGCATCGCGAAGGCCCGCAGCGGGTGTTGACACGATGTGATTTCTGCCCAGTGCTCTGAATGTCAAAGTAAAGAAATTCAATAAAGCGCGGGTAAACGGCGGGAGTAACTTTGACTCTCTTAAGGTCCCCTTGGGTAAGGGACTGAAGCGTAGTGACCTCTACCTCCTCGCGGTCCCGCCGGTAACTCCACTGCTCTGCAAGAGTACGTGGAGGCTAAACGAGGTCCAAATTACTTTACCCCTCCTGTGGGCCAGCCAACCCACTAGGCAGTACCCATGGTGAAAACCCATAATGATAATGAAGTACTTTACCATACCGGATGGCACGTCGCCCGGGTCAACAAGGCGCCCTGGAAGGACCGAGGACTGGGTCCTATCCCAGTATCACAAAGCCCCCCACAAGAACGGGAAATGGAGAATTAAGACTGGTGTCTGTGAGTACACAGACAACATATGACGACTTGGCCCAGGTCATGTCCGAAAAGAGTCTAACCACCCTCCAACCCATAGAAATATCACCTAAAATAGCTCAAGCTATTGTGATATATGGCTCTCAATACAAGACTATAGAACGATTTGATGAAGCCATAGATATCGAAAGCCTCATACAGGAGTGTGATCCCTCCCTGATAAGCATCCTGGAGGACAACGAGTGCGACTCAATAAGAAATTACGATGATGAGTCCACAACCCCTCCACAGGAAGAAGATGTCAGCAATCTAGATATTGACGAGTCACTCGAAGAACCAGCCTTCCTAAGCGGCTTAAGTGACCTAACAGTAAAGATACTGTTACCAAATAATGACCAGACCTGTGCCATCTGCAAGGAGAAAATTGGAAGACCAAGGATGGCACAACAACATTATATTAATAAACACAATGAGATATCACTGGAATACCAATGCTCCTAATGCAATACAACGAGCAAAAACCTCCACTCCATCCAATGTCATCTCCCCAAGTGCAAGGGAGAGGCAGACAAACCAAACAAAGAGAATGAGGGCAAATGGAAGTGCAACACCTGCAACTTAAACTTCAAAACCAAATCCGGGCTATAACAACATAAAAGACATGCCCACCCAGATACCAGAAACAGCGAACGAATCAGGGAATTAAACACAACCAAGAACAAAGATGCCAGCAAAATTTGGACAGAGGAAGAATTAATAAAATTAAAGACACTGGAATTAAAATATAAAGGGGCCAAAAATATTAACCAGCTCATTGCACAAGAGCTTGGCACAAAGAATAATAAACAAGTGGGCGAAAAAAGAAGACCAGCAAGAAACAAAAAACCCCTTGAAAATCCATCAGCAAGTAATAAACCAAACCCACCAGCAGCTAGAGTAATGACAACGAAACCCCTGACATTTGCTAAAAGAATGGGCATTCGCTCCAAATTAAAAAGAATCTCCAAAGAAATTGTTAACAGAGAGGAAACCGAACCGACAGTAAAAGAAGCTATCTACACTGATAGCAAAGTCCCAGATACCATCAAGCAACTTATTGAAATCGCCTCTGATAAATTATTGCAGACACTAAAACCTGAAAAGACTGATATAAACAACAAGAAACAAAAACCAAATAAACATAAAAAGGGCAAAGAATGGTCATGGACAAAAAAGAGGGAGAATAAAAGGAGGTTATATAAATATCACCAGTCCCTATACTATAAAAACAAATCAAAGCTGGCCTCCCTGATCCTCGATGGATCCGAAAATGCATCCTGCAAAATCAATATCGAGGAAATTTATAATACCTACAAGAAGAAGTGGGAGGAACGCACAGCGTTCTCTGGCTTGAATGGCTTCATATCCAAAGGAAGAGCTGACAATGAACTCTTTGAATCCCTGATTAGCGAAGACGAAATAGAAGAAAATCTAAAAGCAATAAAAAAGACCTCTGCGCCGGGTCCTGACAACATAGACTGGCACGCCATCCAAGAATTGGAACGTGATGGAGTGACGCTATTCCAGTTATTCAACCTATGGCTAATCACAGGTCATATCCCTAATAAACTGAAACAGTGCAAAACACTTCTAATACCAAAGACCTCGGACGAGAAGAGTCTGGAAGATATTGGAAACTGGAGACCCATCACCATCGGGACAATGCTACTAAGACTCTTTTCGAGAATAATCACAAAACGCCTCGAGAAAGCTTGCCCAATTAATCAAAGACAAAGAGGTTTCCTCGAAGCTTCTGGATGCTCTGAAAATTTTAGCAACCCTACAATACATACTGGAAAATGCCAAGAAATCTCACAAACAAATTGCAGTGGTATTTATCGATATCGCGAAAGCATTTGACTCTGTGTCTCATGATCACATCTTTCAGGTATTGAGACAAAAAGAACTGGATAACCACATAATAAACCTAATAGAGGACTCATATCAAAACTGTAAAACCACAATAAAAACTGAAAACCAGTCCTCACAAGAAATTTTCATTAAAGTAGGAGTTAAGCAAGGCGATCCCATGTCACCCATACTATTCAACCTTGCAATGGACCCCTTGATCAATGCCTTGGAGGAACTCGGATGCGGTTTCAAAACCGCAGCTGGAAACATTTCAACACTGGCATTTGCTGACAACCTGGTTCTGCTGATTGACAGCTGGGAAGGGATGATAAATAACATCAACATCCTTGAAGATTTCTGCGCACAGACAGACCTGATGGTTCTAGCAAAAAAATGCCATGGGTTCCTGATCTCACCTACCAAGGACTCTTAGGTCATTAACAACTGTGAGGACTGGTCCATTAACGGCAACAAACTGCATATGATTACTCCCACAGAGTCCGAAAAATACCTAGGACTCGAAATCAACCTGTGGTTAACAACAAAACAACCAGAAGCAGCAAATTTAATCCAAAAATGGATTCAGAAGACCGATAAAGCGCCTCTGAAACCTTCTCAGAAGGTAAACATTCTCAATATTCATGCAACAACCAGATTGATCTATCAAATGGACCATGCATACACCAAACAATCAGCCCTAATGGCACTCGATGGCATCATAAGAAAAGCAGTCAAAAGCTGGCTATGTCTACCTGAGTCCACCTGCAATGGACTAATATACTCCAGCACAAGAGATGGGGGACTGGGCATAATCAAGCTAGCCAGCCTGATACCATCGATCCAAATTAGAAGACTGCAACGCATGGCAATGTCATCAGACGTCACTATAAGATCGCTAATGCAAACCGACGAAATTCAAGAAAAATTCCAGAAACTGTGGATCCAAGCCGGAGGTGACATAGACCAGACCCCACAGTTATCTAACCCTTCAACCTTAACAATTCAAACAGATGAAATAACACTCCCAGACAATTGGGATCCCAACCACAAGCAAAAACCTAAATACAAAACACCCTGTAACTGGCGAGTAAAGACGAGTATGAAAACTGGACAAAACTACCAGTCCAAGGAACGGGGATCAGCAACTTCCAAGATGACCCCGACAACAACTCCTGGCTTTCACATCATACGGGATTCAGAGAAAGGCACTTCATTGCAGCCCTCCAACTACGAGCCAACGTGTACCCCACCAGAGAATGCCTAAACAGAGGCCAGAGAGGGCTCCCAACACTCTGCCGCAAATGCCAAAAAGTTACAGAAACCTGCTCCCACACACTCAGACAATGTCCAAGTGTACAAAACGCAAGGATAAAAAGACATAACAAAATATGCGACATCCTAGCCGAAGAAGCTAAGAAAAACAACTGGGAGATTAGAAAAGAACCACACTGCCGACTTAAAGACACTAACGAATTGAGGAAGCCCGTTCTCATCTTCACTAAAGACAAGGAAGCAATAGTCATCGATGTAACAATCCGATACGAACATAGCCTACTTACGCTCGAGAAAGCAGCAAGGGAGAAGGAAAAGTACTACCAAACCCTGAGGGACCAAATGAAAGACCTCACCGGCACTGAAAGCGTCACCATCTTCGGCTTTCCAATCGGAGCAAAAGGGAATTGGTTTACGAAAAACTACAACATCTTGCACAGACTTGAAATCGGCGAGAAGAGACAAAAACAACTTGCCAAACTCTTCAGCCAGAGAGCACTCCTCTACTCCTTGGACATGTTATCAATGTTTGGTGGAAAATCTGCAGTTACTGCTGATAAGAACTGATTTAAATGTAACTGTATAACCAATGCATTGTAAACTGTTGTATAAAATGTGGTTAAATAAATGTTTATTATCTTTTTCAAATAAAGCTAATAAGATCTAGCTAGACAACAAATGAATGGTGGACTGTAAGACCTTATGTCAACCCACCATTGGGACTATGGGATCTTGAAATGATTAATCAGCACGGGAAGACTCAAGGCCCTTGTGGCGGATAAGTCATCTCCCAAATGCTGTCATGCAATGCGTTACTCTGGATTGACAAAGTGGACGGGCCACTGAACCCGGAAAAGAAGCCAGTAATCTGGTGATTCAAATACCCCTTAAAATGAAAAAGTTAATGTTGAACCATACCAGCTGGCACGTCACCCGGGTCAAGAAGGTGCCCTAGAAGAACTTGGGGCCGGGTCCTGCTCCAGTAATGTAAAGCCCCCGACAAAATCCAACGAAGGAGAGTTAAAACTCGTCTCTGTGGGCACACAGACGACACATGAGGACCTGGCCCAGGTCAGGCCTGATGAGAGTCTACTCTTCCGTTCGACCGGAGCATCCTCGATCACGATAATTCACGCATTTGTGATCTACGGATCCAAATACAAAGACATAAAGAGGCTAGATGATTCAAACGACCTCGAAAGCCTCATTTACAATATGATCCCTCCATGATGAACATTCTGGAGGAGGCGGCTGATAATGAAACATTTGATTACAGCAATGAGAACCCACCATCACCACCTCTGCAAGTAGAAGATGACTGTAATCTAGAAGCGAATGAATCCCTTGTTGAACCAGCCTTCTTAAGTGGACTTAATGGCAAGAATGCCATAACCATGCAATTACCTGATGACGACCAAACACGCCTGGACTGCAATGAAAAGATCGGAAGACCGAGATTGGCACTACAACACTATATACTCAAACATAACAAAATATCGATGGAGTTCCAAAGCACAAAATGTAACAAAACTAGCAACAGCCTTCCTTCTATCCAGTGCCACCTTCCCAAGTGCAAAGAAAAACAAGACATGAATGATGAAAAAGGCAAATGGAAGTGTAATAATTGCAACATCGAGGCTTTCTCAACATAAAAGACATTCCCATCCTGATATCATCAATGAGGAAAGAATCCATGATCTAAAAAAAAACTAAAGTAAAGAATCCAGTAAGATTTGGACGGAAGAAGATCTTACAAAACTGAAAACATTGGAAATTAAGTATAAAGGGGCTAAAAACTTCAACCAACTAATCATCCAAGAACTCGGTTCAAAAAACAACAAACAAGTTGGTGAAAAAAGAAGACCAACAAGAAATAGAAAACTTATTAACTAACACTGAGCAAAACCCATCAGTAACCAAAAAGAGGGCACTCAACTCCTCAACTTGCAAAAAAATAACTGGAATCCACTCCAGCCTCAAAAGACTCTCTAAAGACATCGCTAACAGAGATGAAACTGAAACAGCATGGAAAGAAGCTGTTTTCAATTATTCAGAGGACCCCGAAACAATCAAGAAATTAACTGAAATTGCAACAGAAAACTATTACAAACTTTTAAATCTGAAACTCTAAAAGGGAATAATAAAAAGCAAAGACACAACAAACGTCAAAATGGAAAAGAATGGTCATGGATAAAAAGTAGAGCAAACAAAACAAGGCTCTATAAATACCACCAATCTCTATACAACAAGAACAGATCAAAACTGACTTCTCTCATCCTTGATGGAGCGGAAAGTATATCCTGCAAAATTGACATAAATGAAATCCTGAAATGTATAACTCCTACAAAAAGAAATCGAAGGATCCCACTACATTTAACAACCTTGATAACTTCAAATCAAGGGGGAGCGCAGACAATGAAATATTCGAAACTCTCATCAGCGAAGAGGAAATCCGAGAAAACATCAGAACAATGAAGAAAACATCTGCGCCTGGACGAGACGATGTTGACTGGCATGCCATCAATGATCTGGAGGGTGATGGCAAGACGCTACTCCAATTGTTTAAATTGCTATGGAATTCATTGTTATTGCTAAGGCTTTTGACTCAGTGGCCCACGAAAACATATTCCAAGTACTAAAACAAAAAGAGCTAGATAACCACGTAATTGAGTTAATCAAAAACTCATACCATGAATGCACAACTACGATTAAAGCAGACAAACAATCCTTGCAAGAAATCTCCATCAAGGTTGGAGTCAAACAGGGGGATCCTATGTCACCTCCACTGTTTAATCTAGCTTTGGACCCCCTGATAAACGCACTGGAAGAACTTGGCTGTGGCTTCGAAACGGAGGCTGGAAATATCACGACTTTGGCTTTTGCAGATGACTTGGTTCTGTTGAGCAACAATTGGGAAGGGATGAAAAAGAACACTGACACCTTTAAAGTATTCTGCACTCATACAGGACTATTGGTACAAGCAAAAAAGTGCCACGGGTTCTTGATTTCTCCGACCAAGGACTCATATGTCATCAATAATTGCGAAGATTGGTCCATAAACAATAACAAACTACATATGATTACACCCTGTGAATCAGAGAAATATCTCGTCTCAAAATAAACCCATGGACAACAACCAAAAAACCAGATGCAGTAAATCTGCTACAAGATTGGATCCACAAAATTGACAAAGCCCCACTAAAACCTTCTAAAAAGTCAACAATACTGAATGTATACACAATTCCAAGACTAATCTATCAGATGGACCATGCCTATACCCATCAATTATCACTAAAGAATCTGGATGGACTCATAAGGAAAGCAATAAAAAGGTGGCTACATCTCCCCGAATCCACATATAATGGACTACTATAGTCTAGTAATAGAGACTGGGGATTGGGCATAACCAACCTCTCCAGCCTGATTCCTTCAATACAAATCAGAAGGCTACAGCGTATGGCTATGTCATCGGATCTTATCATTAGCACTCTGATGCGATCGGAAGAAGCACAAGTAAAACTCCAGAAACTCTGGATCCAGGCTGGAGCCTGGAGGCAATGAAAACAAAATCCCGCAACTAAAAGACCCAACAACCTTAACAGTGCAGTCAGAGGATATACTGCTTCCAGTGGAATGGGAACCCAGTCCCAACCAAAAACCAAAATTCATGACTCCATGCAACTGGCGTAATGACGAATTTGAGAACTGGACAAAATTACCTGTTCAAGGAACAGGAATTAAAAACTTCAAAGATGACCCTGACAGTAACTCCTGGCTTGCGCATCCCAAAGGTTTCAAAGAAAGACACTATATCGCAGCACTTCAACTTCGGGTTAATGTATATCCCACCAGGGAAAGCTTGAACAGAGGACAAAGGGGATACCCAACACTCTGTCGCAAGTGCCAAGAGAAAACCGAAACATGCTCACATATACTTGGACAATGCCCTAGCGTTCAATGTGCTAGATTAAAAACTCAACAAGATCAGCGACATTTTAGCCAAAGAGGCTAAAGAACAGAGTTGGGAAGTCAGAAAAGAACCACATTTCAGACTCAAAGGATCAAATGAACTGAGAAAACCCAACCTCATTTTCACACAAAACAAAGAATCAATCGATGTAACAATACAATATGAACAGATCCTACACACACTATAGGAGGCAGCAAGGGAGAAAGTAGTTTACTATGAGCCCTTGAAAGACCAGATAAAACAAACAACAAGAGCCGAAAAAGTTACCTTCTACGGCTTTCCAATTGGAGCAAGAGGAAAATGGCACGAGAGAAACTACAACGTCCTTCAGAGTCTGGAGATTAGAGAAAGTAGACAGTAACAGCTAAGAGCCCTACTTTACTCTCTCGACATCCTCTCAATGTTTGGTGGCAAAAACACAGCTACTGAACATAACAATGATTGTATATAACTCAAATGTATATAATGTAACTATAAAATGTACTTCAATGTTATATTATGTACCTTTGTATATAACCGAAAAAAGTTAACCCTTTCGCTGAATTAAAATCACAGCTATAGCCCCCTTGCTAACATCTAGCTAGGTCCCGCCCTTTACAACCCTACCCTAGCTGGGACTGAAATTGACTGGTGGGCACTTGAACTAGACAACCCTCCTTGACTTTGGGGATCTCGTAATGATTACAATCGGCATGGAAGCACTCAAAGCCATTGGTGGGTGTGTCATCACAGATGCCGTCGTGCAAGCATCATTTTGGATGATTAAGTGGACAAGCCACTGAACCCGGAAAAGAAACATGTTAATCTGGTGATTATAAATAGCCAAATGCCTCGTCATCTAATTAGTGACACGCATGAATGGATGAACGAGATTCCCACTGTCCCTACCTACTATCAAGCGAAACCACAGCCAAGGGAACGGGCTTGGCGGAATCAGTGGGGAAAGAACAACCTGTTGGGTTTCACTCTAGTCTGGCACTGTGAAGAGACATGACAGGTGTAGAATAAGTGGGAGGCCCCCCTTCTGGGGGTGCTGCTGGTGAAATACCACTACTGTTATCTGCTCCTCACTGACCTGGTGAGGCAGGAGGGCGAGCCCCACACAGGCTCTTGTTTCTGGCAACCTCCGGCCACGACCTGCTCCGGGGACAGCATACTCGGACAATGCCCCAGCGTACAAAATGGAAGAATAAACAGACACAACGAAATCTGTGTCATCTTAGCCGAAGAAGCTAAGAAACAAAACTGGATAAAAACTCGCTTAGACAGGAGCTGGATGCTGCCATGCGGACAGCATAGCAGCCGCAACGCAGGCGTTCCTCACAGCCAAGCAGTCTGGAGCGCTCAGTTAGCCGGGAGTTAAGGGTTCCGCCTGAGCGAGAGCTCTCCCGGCCGGGATCTGTAACTGGGTCATTGTTGGGTAGAAAGCCGAGTCGATTAAGGCATGTGCCCCCAGACCATGATCTCTGCCATCTCTCCGTCAGCGGAGAAGCTAGGAAAATAAACTTTCCCACGGATCTCCCCAGCTGCGGCGTGCGTCGGTCAACCCCCTGCTGCCTGGGGGGGGGGAGGGGAGCCTCGACTGGGAGAGCAGCCTAGCAGCCGGCTTAAAACTGGTGTGGACCAAGGGAATCTGACTCTTTAATTAAAACAAAGCATCACGTAGGCCCGCAGCAGGTGTTGACGTGATGTGATTTCTGCTCAGTGCTCTGAATATCAAAGTGAACAAATTCAATGAAGCGCAGGTAAACGGTGGGAGTAACTATGACAACCCTGGGTAAGTTGAGCTGAGAGCTAGTGGCCTTCACTTCCTCGTGGTTCCGCTGGTAACCCCTTTGGGGGGCTAATAAGGTTTCCCCGCAGACAGCAAGACCGGCTGACTGTGTACTCGAAGGTCAAAAACAGGATGGACGTTCGATTCGAATCTTCAAGCTGGATGGTACGAGGATTACCAACGTACCCAAGGGGGGCTTGGGACTGAGTTTCCCCCGGTCGTGCAAGGTCCCATGAGGGGAGCAGTGGCCAGTTGAGTGCAAGGCTTAGGGCTGAGCTGCATTCTCCTAGGGCAGCCCAGGTTTGGTCCCAGAGGCAGTGGGGGACTGGCTCTGACTGGATGCAGTCTTGGGCCAGGATCAACATGGTCTCTGTTGGGACGCAAACTCCAGCCTTCCTGGGTTTCCTGCCAGTTTTCGAGGTAGTACCGAGTGACGTAGGGCAGAACCAGGTTGGCGACACCGAATTCCTCCTGCAGGAATCACTGACCTTCTACAGAACTGGATGGAGGGAGCACCCGCCTGTGGAATCGTCAGGAGAGGAGGAACCTGTGGTGACTAATGAGCAGGATGTATTAGAAGCATCGCTGAGGTTGACAGTGGTGAGGAGCTAGGAGAGGGGGAGGTTGAGGAAGCAGTAGCTCCTCCACCTAGAGCGGACAAGGCGTAATCTGTGACCATAGTCCTCCCAGACCAAGACATATTCTGCAGGGTGTGCAATGGTTGTCTGGGTGGAGTGCTCAAGGCGGTAAAGCACTATGTCGCCCATCATGGAGAAGTCACCCTTTCATTCCAATGCCGCAAGTGTGACAGGGTGAGCCCTAATAGCCACTCAATCTCCCGTCATGTCCCTAAGTGCAAGGGCAGGCAGGAGGCCGATATTGAGGACAAACCCTGGGTCTGCGGATCATGTGGCTAGCATTGGTCCACACAGACAGGAAGCGGCCAACACATCCACAGATGCGGTATGCGGAAAGGATCGGAGAGGCGGCCACAAACAGGAGAGGAGCTCCCACCAGCTGTTGGACTGAGAAAGAGACTGAGGAGCTACTGTATTGCGTCTTGAGACCAAATATACTGGTAAGAGGAATATCAATAAGTTGATTGCGGATGAACTTGCCAGTAAAACTAACAAACAAGTCATTGAGAAACGAAGGTGTTTGCCACAGAGGATCGCTACTCGTCCACTGACAGGGGATCCGATACCGGTCGAAACGGATCCCCTAGAGGAGTTGACACATCTCCTCCCACCTTGTGAGGGCCTGGCGGAGAGGCTGCATAGTTTGGCTGAGGAGAGATACATGGGGATGACGAGAGTGTCACTCTACAGGTGGTGAGAGCCTGAGGAGACAGCGTAGACCAGATCCCCAAGCTGGTTGAAACTTCGGCGCTGCAACTGCTTCGTGAGTGGGGAGAGAGAGGAGAGAGGGTCCAGTTGGGAGGCCATGGTAGCACCAGAAGGGTGAGGGAACGCGGGGAACCTGTCCAGACATCCTGGGCTAGAAAAAGGGCTGTCAAAGCCAGTGCCTTTAGGAAACATCACCAGTTGTTCCGTAGGGACCCCAGTAAATTGGCAGCCCTGGTCCTGGATGAAGGTGAGAGTTACGTCTGTCATGTACCACCCGATGAGGTGCATGAGTACTTCAAAAGAAAGTGGGAGGTCAGAGAAGCCTTTGGCGGACTGGGCAGGTTCACCCCTTCTGGAATGGCTGACAATGGACCACTCGTTTAAATTATCTCACCACTGGAGGTAGTTGAATATCTCCGCCAGGTAAAGAATGCTACCGCCACAAGACCTGACAGGATCAGCAAACGGGTGATTACTGAGAACTATCCGAATGGTGAGATGTTGGTGTCAGTCTTCAATTCATGGCTGGTCTCGGGAGTCGTGCCAAAGGCTTTTAAGTGGGGTCGTAAAATACTACTACCTAAATCAATGGATGAGGGCGCCTTGATGGATGTTGGTAACTGGAGACCAATTACCATCGGTTCATTGATCTTAAGGCTCTTTTCTAGGATTTTAACAAGAAGGTTAACGAGGGCATGTCCGTTAAATTCTAGACAGAGGGGATTCATCGCCACCCCTGGGTGTTCTGAAAATTTAAAGGTGCTGCAAGACCTACTCAAACATTGCAAAAAAGTGTAACCAACTTACAGTGGTATTTATAGACTGCTAAAGCCTTCGACTCCATCTCTCATGAACACATCCTGTGGGTTCTTAGGCAGAGAAATGTAGACCAGCATATGATTGGAATAATCCAGAATTCCTATTAGGACAGCACAACTAAAGTCGAGGTCAACGGATTGCAAACTCCTGAGATCAAGATGAAGGTGGGCGTGAAGCAAGGGGATCCTTGTCCCCTTTGCTATTTAATCTCGTGCTGGACCCCCTCATCCATGCACTGGAAATGCTTTAGTGTGGCTACAAGGTGGGCTCAGCCCATCTCACAACCCTGGCATTTGCAGATGATCTGGCGCTGGTCAGCAGCTCATGGGAGGGAATGGCCAAGAACCTTGGCATCCTTGAAGCCTTCTGCAGGTTCTCGGGTCTGCAGGTGCAGTTGCGCAAGTGCCATGGCTTCATGATCAAGCCCACCAAGGACTCATTTACTATCAATGATGCCCTGGCCTGGAGGATTGGGGAAACAGAGATACCCAAAATAGGGCCGTTAGAGGCGGAGAAGTATTTGGGGTTGCGAGTTAATCCTTGGAGGGGTTTGGTGAGGCCTAACGTGGTTGAGCAGACGCATGAATGGGTGGAGAGGATGGAGAAGGCGCCACTGAAGCCTCGGCAGAAAGTGGTGGTCCTGAATTCCTTTGCTGTGCCGCGGTTGATCTATATGCTGGATCACCGTGAATGTCCGGGAACCACTCTTGTGGCACTCGATGGAATCACCAGAAAGGACGTTAAAACGTGGTTGTACCTTCCGGCCTCAATCTGTAATGGCATTCTGTACTAATGTTACAGAGATGGTGGGATGGGCATGTTGAAAATGGAAAGCCTGATTCCATCAATCCAAGCATGTCGGCTGCACCGACTCGCCAACTCTGCGGATGAGGTGACGAGAACAGTGGTGTTAGCCTCTGAGGCGGAAAATGAATTCCACAGACTATGGGCAAAAGCAGGAGGAGCAGATTTAGGAAGGCTGAGGTTAACCCCTGAAGAAGGGGTAGTAGCAACTCCTGCTAAAAGAGTTAGGTGTCCAGTACCGTGTGACTGGAGGTGTGAGGAAGCTACCAGATGGGGGGCGTTACCTGTGCAGGGAGTGGGGTCGCATTTTTTCTGGGGTGATGTGGTCAGCAATGCGTGGATAGTGAGGTCCGAAGGATTTCGTGAACGCCATTTCACTGCTGCCCTTCAGCTGAATGTATACCCTACGAGGGAATGTCTAACCAGGGGCATTCCAGATGGTCCTAAAACCTGCAGGGGGTGCCATCTGGCGGTTGAATCATTCTCGCATATCCTGGGGCAATGCCCCGCAGTACAGGGGCTAGGATTGCTCGACACAACAAGGTGTGGGCCCTACTCACCCTCGAGGCCGAGCAGTATGGATGGGAAGTTCACAAGGAGTAACACCTCAGGGACGGGAGAGGGGAACTGAGGAAGCCGGACCTAGTGATGGTTAAGGGAGAGACTGCTATGGTTATCTATATGACAGTAAGATTTGAGTACGACCTTGACTCATTGGATAGAGCAAGGAAGGAAAAAATCTGTCACTATAGTCCACTGGAGGTTCAGATCTCACAGTTGACAGCTGCGAAGCAGATCAAGTTCTTTGGCCTTGTAGTGGGAGGTAAGTGGCCTGCGTTCAATTATGAGATCCTGTCCCTACTGGGACTGGGAAAAACCAGGTCTTGTAAATTTGCTGAACTGGTAAGCCGGAGGGCTTTGGGTTTCTTGTGATGATTAATATCAGCTTGGGAAACCCAGTCTCACACCTGGTATACAGTGCCTTGCGAAAGTATTCGGCCCCCTTGAACTTTTCAACCTTTTGCCACATTTCAGGCTTCAAACATAAAGATATAATTTTTTTATTTTATGTGAAGAATCACCAACAAGTGGGACACAATTGTGAAGTGGAACGAAATCTATTGGATTTTTGAAACTTTTTTAACTAATAAAAAAATGAAAAGTGGGGCGTGCAAAATTATTCGGCCCCTTTACTTTCAGTGCAGCAAACTCACTCCAGAAGTTCAGCGAGGATCTCTGAATGATCCAATGTTGTCCTAAATGACTGATGGTGATAAATAGAATCCACCTGTGTGTAATCAAGTCTCTGTATAAATGCACCTGCTCTGTGATAGTCTCAAGGTTCTGTTGAAAGCGCAGAGAGCATCATGAAGACCAAGGAACACACCAGGCAGGTCCGTAATACTGTTGTGGAGAAGTTTAAAGCCGGATTTGGATACAAAAAGATTTCCCAAGCTTCAAACATCCCAAGGAGCACTGTGCAAGCGATCATCTTGAAATGGAAGGAGTATCAGACCACTGCAAATCTACCAAGACCTGGCCGTCCCTCTAAACTTTCAGCTCAGACAAGGAGAAGACTGATCAGAGATGCAGCCAAGAGGCCCATGATCACTCTGGATGAACTGCAGAGAACTACAGCTGAGGTGGGAGAGTCTGTCCATAGGACAACAATCAGTCTTACACTGCACAAATCTGGCCTTTATGGAAGAGTGGCAAGAAGAAAGCCATTTCACAAAGATATCCATAAAAAGTCTCGTCTAAAGTTTGCCACAAGCCACCTGGGAGACACCCCAAACATGTGGAAGAAGGTGCTCTGGTCAGATGAAACCAAAATCGAACTTTTTGCCCACAATGCAAAACGATATGTTTGGCGTAAAAGCAACACAGCTCATCACCCTCAACACACCATCCCCACTGTCAAACATGGTGGTGGCAGCATCATGGTTTGGGCCTGCTTTTCTTCAGCAGGGACAGGGAAGATGGTTAAAATTGAGGGGAAGATGGATGCAGCCAAATACAGGACCATTCTGGATGAAAACCTGTTGGAGTCTGCAAAAGACCTGAAACTGGGACGGAGATTTATCTTCCAACAAGACAATGATCCCAAACATACAGCAAAATCTACAAAGGAATGGTTCACAAATAAACGTATCCAGGTGTTTGAATGGCCAAGTCAAAGTCCAGACCTGAATCCAATCGAGAATCTGTGGAAAGAGCTGAAAACTGCTGTTCACAAACGCTCTCCATCCAACCTCACTGAGCTCGAGCTGTTTTGCAAGGAAGAATGGGCAAGATTTTCAGTCTCTCGATGTGCAAAACTGATAGAGACATACCCCAAGCAACTTGCAGCTGTAATCGCAGCAAAAGGTGGCTCTACAAAGTATTAACGCAAGGGGGCCGAATAATTTTGCACGCCCCACTTTTCATTTTTTTATTAGTTAAAAAAGTTTCAAAAATCCAATAAATTTCGTTCCACTTCACAATTGTGTCCCACTTGTTGGTGATTCTTCACATAAAATAAAAAAATTATATCTTTATGTTTGAAGCCTGAAATGTGGCAAAAGGTTGAAAAGTTCAAGGGGGCCGAATACTTTCGCAAGGCACTGTATCTTCCCAAATGCTGTCATGCAGGCATCATTTGGATGACTATGGACGGGCCATCTAACTCAGAATGGACCTGTAAGGTAAAAGTGAAGTGGCACTGGTGAGGCAGTGATTGGTCAATAAACAATAACAAGCTGCATATGATCACACCCTGTTTTACCAGATAGACCATGCAAATACCAATCAAATATCAATGAAGAATCTGGATGGAATGGACTCATAAGGAAAGCAATAAAAAGGTGGCTACACCTCCCCGAATCCACATGCAATGGACTACTATACTCTAGTAATAGAGATGGGGGATTGGGCATTATCAACCTCTCAAGCCCAATACCATCAATACAAATCAGAAGGCTACAACGAATGGCCATGTCTCCGGACCCCATCATCAGCACTTTGATGCGATCAGAAGAAGCACAAAAAAAACTCCAGAAACTCTGGATCCAGGCTGAAGGCGATGAAAACAAAATCCCACAACTAAATGACCCAAAAACTTTAACAGGGTAATCAGAGGATATAATGCGAACCCAATCCCAACCAAAAACCAACATTCATGACTCCCTGCAACTAGCGCAAGGATGAATTCAAGAACTGGACAAAATTACATAAACGTCTCACCTGTCCTGTTCTTTGTTTTCCTAATTTGCTGATTATGCCTTCTGCGATCCACTCCTGCCCTTACACCTAAAGAAGACTATTTTAAATTTCTTTGCACGGTTCATTGTGCAATTAATCCTTGTATGTGCTGTCCTTAAGGTGATATCACATAAAGGTGATATGTAAAATAATGTTTTTTATTATTGTTATATAGAAACATGATCAGATTTTCCCCGGATAAGAAAAAAAGATCTAAAGTATACTAGTTTGTCACTCTTCTCATCCCCTCTTTGCTAAATGGCTTTTGAATAGAGTCACATGAAGAGAGAGGTGAAACAGCCCTACACAGCCCTGCCGCAGTACATGAATATAATTATATCTTATTAATTTCTTTAGAAACGCGATTCTTTTAATACAGTCTTTGCTGTGCTCTTGGGGATCCTTGTGATATTTCGAGCTCTGGTTGAATGATAAGTGTCGCAGTTTAAATAATTTTCTTAGTTAGAAATTATGGAACACTCTGTTAAAAGCAAGGGAGTTTTTATGTCCGTTGCAGTAAAAGAAAATGCCTGACAAAGTAGGGCTTGGACAGATTCCAAGTGCATTTTTGCAATTTACGTTGCATTGTCCATTGTGCTGCTGTAATACAGTTTAAAATAATTCAAAGTCTAAACAGTATCAGCTTTATTTATGGGTTGCAATTCAAAAAAAGCCAAAAACCGCACTCAAAATGCAATTTAGAGCTTTCTGGCAAGAGGAGACACCCAAATTAATAATGTAACATGCCACTGTTTGTGCATGAACAAGGTTATACTGCTATTTCCTTAAATACGCGATTAAAAAAAATTTAAAAAAATTTGAATCCCCGGTGGAACACATTCCATAAGAATCAGCGCTTTTATATGTCGCCTTTAAAGGTGGCTTCTCAAAACGCCTTACAGGATAAAAACAGCAATAACAGCAACAACAACAATATTGTATTTCATTGCACTTTGAAAACCAAGTAATAACTTAACTATATGTGCAAACGTTTTATGATATGTCGCTGTTGTGAATGTCTGTGGAGTGTATCTTATTTGCCTGTCTGTCCTGGCTCTCTCGGTCGCCTCTCCCCCTCTCTCCCTCAATTCAATTCAATTCAATTCAAGGTGCTTTATTAGCATGACAGATGGGTACAATCAGTGTTGGGTATTTACTTTGCCACTTTTAAAGTTGATATATAAAATGAAGGCTTTAACTTGCTTTAACTCCGCAAGTCTGAGTTCTCGTGTCTGTCCTATCCGAACTCAAAAGTATTACAATATGTATCTTTATAGCAGGTGGCGTACAGCTTTTTAGTATAGATTACACTTTTCTAAAATGTATTTAAAAAATAAAAACGATTACAATCTAATCTTTCCACGTTTGATTCCAAGATCCCAAGAAAAATAAATCTAAACGGGGAGAAAGCTATGCTGAAAGTTTTATTAAGATACTTAGAAGACAAAGATACAGTATAGTTTTATGTTCCATTTGTCTGACTGTGAATCAAAAAACATATATTTAAACCAGCATTTGCGATTTAAATCAAAACGCGATTTAAATCAATATAAATGTTTATATTGTAACGCCTAGGTGACTATTCATTGTTATGAAAATGACTTAAATTAGAACATGTTGTGATATTTAGAAATATAAATTTGTTTGGTGCGAGTGAGATTTTATTTAATCTCTGACTCAGGGAAACATTTCATTTTTTCAAAGAAATGTTTGTTAAAGGAAATTCATGGCTCCAGCGGGATTCGATCACAGACCGTGTGACGTGGGAGTCAGGAACCTAACCCACTGCGCCACCAGCAAGGTCACATGCAGGGTGCTGAAAAAGCACTACAGAAACATTATCAACAGACAATGTACAGCGTGTAGTATTCTTGTGTTGCGGTACATGAATATAATTATATCCTTATTAATTTCTTTAGATACGCGATTCCATATTATATTCCCTTTTAATCAAATTCTAAAAGTATGCTTGTTAACTCCGGTATCACGTTAGTTAAAACTTCGATGCTTAAAATGTTTAGGGAGAAATGGAATACTGGTGTGTATGTTTTCTTTAAAGTACCGAGACTAGCCATATACTGTATGTTTATCCAAAATTAATATCGTTTATGGCCTTCACACGCGTTACAGTATGCTCCTATTCTTTTTATGCTCAGGTACTAAGATTTCCCTTCAGTGGTAAAATTCCATATAAATATTCAATACTTAAACTGGGAACAGTTAAGACATTAAATATACATATACATACTGTATACAGTACAGTTTGCATACGGTAATATGTTTATGTTCCTAAATCAATCTCTTTTATGAGCATGTGAAAGGCATGGTGAATCGATTCTCAAAAATTACTGTACTTTGCATGATTGGAAACAAATGTGTGATTGCGAAATGCTGTGGTGTTACTTTTACAAAGACGGTCAATGAAAAAAAGAATGTGGACCAGGGCAATACTTTGAGTTTACAGCTTGTCCAAGGTCATTCATTATTAATACTATTAGTAATATCTTCGTTAAAGACTTTGATGGCGACAGCTCAAACATGAGAGGTTGAGCTTTATTAGCTCCACCTTGCGGAAATTCCGGATACTATTATTTTGCTTGCGGTATTATAGGAGAATTTACAGTAACTCGCAGTATTTACCGGTAACTCGCGGTAGACTGCGTAAAGCGCACCACAAAATAATGCGGTATCGCCCGCACATTTTGAATGGCTGCATCTGTAAGTGACTGGTACGTAATAGAATACAATAACACAATGGGTAAGGGAACTAGAGCAGTGTCAAAGAAAAGAAAAAAACAAACAAAATGGAGCTGGCTAAGAAAGCGAGGGAAAGCTAACCTAACTACAGAAGAAAACCCAAAACACTCGGTCTTCGGTGTCTTCTAACGCCCTAGCTAACCTTCACTGAGTACCCAAAACCACACAAGATAAAAGACACTCACTCGTCCTAAACTACTATTTCTAAAACAAAAATCAACTACGTGTGCAGAATGTACCCAACAACCTAAACCAATCCAATACACAAGAGTTCACGCAAATACACAAGTGAACTATGAATACCAAAGGGAAAACGAGAGTGGACACAAGTAACAGGGTACAAAAGAACACAGAGATTGATACAATACGTCTGGGCAAGGAAATGGCTAAATAAAGGAAACAAACAAACTAAAGTACAAGGAGACAAACATTTGTGACAAACAGATTAATAAACATTAAATAAAAGATCTGAATTTCTAATTTCACGTTCATTTGGTTTAAACCTTGTAATATGCACTGTCTCAGAGATATGAATGAAAATATGCCCTCCATTTTGTCAATATTGAACAATATTGGACACACATTTTTATGGAGGCAGACATGATGCTGAGTTTAAAACTGGGGATAATAGACATTAAATGAAAGCTCCGATTCTCTGCTACAAGCTACTGTAAAAGCAGTTTCTTTTTAAGCTTGTAGTATGCACTGTTTGGGAGATAATAATGAAACCAGGCCATGCATGTTGTCAATATTAAAAAATAGGGGACACTTATTTTACGAAGTGCAGGGCTGATGCTGAGCTGAACAGTGTGGTAATTGGGCATTGCATGAAGGCTCTGAATATCTGCTTTCAAATGCTCTTGGTTTAAACCTTGTAATATGCACCATTTCAAAAATATTAATGAAATATGCCATCCATTTTGTCAATATTCAAAAACATTGGCCACACATTTTTATGGATGCAGACATGATGCCGAGTTCAAAACTGGGGATAATAGACATTAAATGAAAGCTCTGATTCTCTGCTTTCACGTGCATTTAGTTTTAAGCTTGTAGTATGCAGCAAGTCTCCAAGGTAAAGAGCCTCTGGCATGTTAGAACAATGTAAGTAAAGGCAGTCAGCAAGTCAGATCCATAACTTTGGGATAAGGATTGGATCTAAGGGGCTGGGTCGGTCGGGTTGGGTTGGGAACCGGGGCTGGGCCCGAGTCTCGGCTGGACGAGGCGCCGTGTGCCATGGCCACTCTCGCGCGCCCCATTCGGAGCCCTCCCTCCCTTTCTCGCAGGAAGGCCGGGGTGCCAGGGGGTCAAGCCATCGTCCACGGCAGCAAATCTGGACATGTGCCGGGCCTGTCCCGTGGATTTCCCCAGCTGCGACACTGGGCCCAGAGGGGGGAGGGGAAGGCCGGCTGGCGGCCTCGACCAGTGTTTAGCAGCTGGCTTAGAACTGGTGAGGACCAGGTGAATTTGACTGTTTAATTAAAACAAAGCATCGTGAAGGCCCGCGGTGGGTGTCAACGCAATGTGATTTCTGCGTAGTGCTCTGAATGTCAAAGTGAAGAAATTCAATGAAGCGCAGATAAACGGCGGGAGTAACTATGACTCTCTTAGCCCCCTTGGGTAAGGGGCGGAGGCGTAGGCAACCCACTAGGTAGTACACATGGCGAAACCTCAAAATGGAGAGTAATGTTAATGATTAACCATACCAGATGGCATCTAGCCCAGGCAAATAAGGTGCCCTGGAAGGACTTTGGTTTGGGTCCTGTTCCAGTAAATCCCTACAGGACCCCAGTAGTTAAGAGTTATCAGCAGGCTCTCCGGAAGAGAGTGACCCAGGCTGGACTATACAGAAAACATGCTCCTGGCTGGGTTTAAACAGTACCTTATCCAGGACCTGGGTGTGGTAAACTGCTCTCAGGAGGTAGGTATTTAAAACTGGGCAGAGACTCAC
This sequence comes from Lepisosteus oculatus, assembly GCF_040954835.1. Lineage (NCBI taxonomy): Eukaryota > Metazoa > Chordata > Actinopteri > Semionotiformes > Lepisosteidae > Lepisosteus > Lepisosteus oculatus. Next base: position 1,088,552 of record NW_027167649.1, read on the forward strand.
GAAGTACATTCAGCAAAAGGACATTCAGCAAAAAAACAGCAAGGATGTCTCACAGGAAGTAATCAGAAAGAGGTATTTTCCATTTAGAACTCTGATTCCAGTTGGTTTCTGGTTCCAGTACATGACGGGAATTGATGTTGATGGTACTACTCCTTCTGCCACAGATACAGACAGCTGCAGAGTCCTTGGTCAAGCGCCAGTGACTGCTGGAAGGTGCTGAGGGCTGCAAAGAAAGATGTGCAGCGGAACTGGAGAAGACACACACCTCTGAAGACATCAGCATGCCTGAGCAGCTTCTTGTGCTGTATTACCTGCAGCCCATTCTCCAGCTGAAGCACCTGCATCACCTAGGGGTGATAAAGAATATGACAGTAAGAATGACAGTCTTGCATATTTCAGTTGTTTGGTCAAATTCTAACAATGACACTATTATCTGACATTTATAAAGAGATAGAATAACAGTTCTGGTCAGGGCTCATCACTGTCATTTAGGTGGCACTCCCGTTACTTAGAGCCTTTACAGGGAGACTGGACTGGAGGGAGGGGTGAGGGAGAAGATGCTCTCAGCTCTGTGTTCACTCAGGGAAATTGAACGCACTGGAGAGCGGAAGTGTGAGAGTGGAATTTGATCTCCACCCCAACTTCTCTTCAGTAACTCCATATGGAGCAAGAGTTAATGAACGGCAAACATCAGGTTCAAACAGTCTCAGCAGCACTAAATCGTAATGATTCTTGATGACACCTCCTCAGGATCTATGTAAGCCCCTTCTCTCCTTCACATTCATCTTTTGCACCTCTCTTCCACACCCATACTTGTGAGTCCTCATTGGGATCGCAGCAGCCTCATCCTACAGAAGCTTAGCACCCAGCCAAGTGGGTCAGACTGACTGACTGAAACACTCAACACTCTCCATACACTTCATTGCTGGGTGCTGCTGTTGATACTGTAAAATGATCATTGGCAGTTCTGAATCAGATATTTATTGAATTGCTTGTGATTTCAGGTCCAGAAATGGATGCAGAGAAAGAAGTTTGTGTCACAAAGAGGGCAAAAACTGGCAATAATAGCAGTGACAAAGCACACAACCTCCTCACAGCAGCTGCCATGCTTTGCCCTGATTGAAGAAGAGGAACATTAGAAGTAAACTAAAACTCAAAGTTGTTTTAATGTATTAATTGAACTGTCTGTGGCTTGGAAACAATCATACACTGTGTGTATGTGTTTGTTTTGTAGATACCATCTTCCATTTACCACCAGCCAGGCTGTCAGGAGGGCATTTGAGACGGCAACAAAGAGGCTCACAGATGCACAGGAGGGCATCGTGGCGGATTATCTGGCCCAGTCAGATGGTACTGCAGAGAAACACTAGAGGATGCTGACACATGACAACATCTGCTCAGCCATTGATATCATTGAAGGTGTTGCAGAGGAGGGAGCTCAGTAAGTGTCACCATGTTCTAAATAAATGACAAAATATTTGTGTGTCAAAAACAGCAATAACTTCATGCTTTTGAAACATCAAGAGAGCAATCACCACCCAGTGCTGCAGGATGCACATCTGCTGTGTAACTGGAAGAGAAAACACCACTTTCAGTTCTTTTCAGCCAACATGTTACAGAGATTATTGTGATCTAATATTCACTTTTACATCAGATCAACACCAACATCCGCTGTGGCAGCTGCAGGATCTGGAAATCCGAAGATAGATGATGCCACAGCCTTCCAGGAGCTGACATAGGAGTTTCCAGTGTCGTTAGATGGGCAGCTTCCGAGAAAGAAAGAGCGCCTGAGACTGACTGGAAGTCATGACTGATACTGTTACGACAGGTGGAGATCAGATCAGAGGAAGATGAGACTGCAGAACATTATTGGTAAGTTTACATATCAATTATTTTCACTGAGAAACAGACAAAGTGAATCTCAGGGTTTCTGTTCTGGTTTTCATTCCAGACCATTATGCTAGACGGTTACCAAGAGAAGTCCAGGTGACCCGCCATTTTCAAAACATGGGCTGGACTGCAAATACACCAACAGCGTCTGAAGTGCTTGAGAAGTGGAAGCCCAAAACAGATCCACAACCAAATGAAAAAGATGGAAAGCATCAAACCTGGAGAGGCCCGAGTATCTCTGACGATCCAGTGAAGGGGAAGAAGGTTGTGATATCCGGGCGTTTCCAGAAAGGAGAGGTTGTGTGTGATTACCATGGCAAAGTCATCGCAAAGACAGCTGCAGAAGCCCTAAAGGCACAGATGGCAGAGGGAGAGATGAGATGTCTGTTCTTTTTTGATGGACCTACACAAAAAATGTGCATTAATGTATGTGAAGAACATTGCACCTGTCACACAGATAAGGAGACGATCGGAAGATGGATAAATTCCTCTAAGAAAAAAGACAACATCAGGGCTGTTAGAGAGTCATTCATAATCAACGGACAGCCCGTCATGACAATTCTGTTTATAGCGAAGAGGGACATTGCTGAGGGAGAAGAGTTCCTCTTTGATTACAGAGTTTCAAGGATATCATTTCAGGGTGAAGGACAGTCTCTGGAGTGGTTGGATAACTGACCAGTTCCAGAAAATACTTTGAACAAACCTATATATGTTGAACATATTTTCTTTTAACTATTAAAGATAGTGTCTTCTTGTGACTTGAAATCCATCTCAGTATTGCTTGTGTCATTGTTTTGAAGATGACATGTCTCGTTCTCCAACAGCTAGGACACCAAGAGCGGATAAGAGACAGTAGAAAAGTAGATAAATTAAGCTCAGGAGAGCATAGAGGCTGATTAGCCACCCCACTCAAATATTCCCAAGACAAAACACTACGCGACATCTGCCCAGCCCTTGTTCTTATTGAATGTTTTGGAATTAAGAGGTCTAATTGTCACCACTATTGAAAAACTGTTGATTTTATCTGAATGTTTCAAAAGAGCGATCACTCCACTTAAAACATAGTTTTCAACTTAGTTCATGATCAGTGGAGCAATGCAAAGAATCTTTTTCAGTGTAAGACATCTGCTTTTGGGTCAGTTTAAATTGAACAAACTCTCAAATCATTTTGAGATGATGTGTTACAGTAATTATTGATTTATGAAGTTATTGTTTACAGACAAAGGCGATATTAATTGTCAGAAGACGGATGATGGCCCAGCATTCCCAGAACGAACACTGGAGATTCCAGCAGCATTAGACGGGCAAACTTCATGAACGACACCAAGAACAGAGCCTACAAGATGAGTCTAGATAACAATTCCTTAATCGTTTTAGTGAAGGTTTCCGAAAAGGCTAAGGACTACAGCAATTAGTTCAAATAGATATTTCAAAACTTCTTTAAGAAGTTAGATGTTTGATAAAAAGACATTTTAAATGGCTTATCTTTACAAGAATATTTTAGAACTTTGATTGCAGTTCAATAGATGCCATAGACCTAATCCACAATGTCTGCATTTTATTTTCATTTTAGCCATAAACTGTTGTAGTTTAATTGAAAAAAATATTAATTCAGAACATACAATTGATTTTGAAACTGTGAGGCAATTATCAGCTATAGTGGCTTGTATCTATGACTGAGCTGTGATTTCTGTTTAACAGAGACCTATCTGTTACACAAAGGACATTTTTCACTCTAACAGGTGTCACTTCCCCAGCAGAGTCTTACACATTCCATAAGGATTTACTGCATTGGAGCAGATAAGCAGCCTCAGCCTTCTGATCATGGAAAAGCAATAGAAAGGTGCAACAAATGGAGTTCTGGAAGTTGTTCTTTCATTGTGTCTTCAACAAAATCATATTAATGTGCTTCTGCTGTTCTGTAGAATCCACCTACCACTCATCTCCGGCCATGTTGCCTGAGAGGAGAGGAGATGACATGACATAATGGATGGATTAATACCCTTATTCATTTATTCCTTTTTTTAATTGTATAATGGTAGTGTAAAATCCTGGGTTCGGTAAAATGTTTCAGGCATTCATGTGAAAGACAACAGAGCTTTCACTGGCAGATTATCAAACTTTATTGGTAAAACAAAATAAAATCAACTAGCTGACCAAGCAAGAAGAAGACAAAGAATCAAAATAACGGACATAGCGCGAGCCTGCATTCTCTCCTCAACCGTCCACACCACACTTTTGTTAACCCAAATATTTCTCACACTAGCATGCCCAAAGTGGTTGGGTAGCCAGTTGACCTTGGACCCATAGAGGGTTTTTTTCTCCTTACTAAGGAGTTTTGGGTTCCTCTCCTCTGTTATCGTCTGGTCTTTTCTATTCTGCATTCACAACGTGTCTGGTCACTTGCTTTGTTAAGCGCCTTGGGCAACCTTGTTGTGAAAGGTGCTATATAAAAATAAATTGAATTGAACTTGAACTTTATTGCCATAAATAAATGTGCAAGTAAACATGTAGACAGTTTGAATGTAAACAATACAGACGTGTAAACAATGACTGGAGATGTGCAATAGATAAGAAATCATAAAGAGGTAGATGGTGATGGTGTAGGTGTGGTCCGAGAGGGATGGCTAAATGTGTTCGCCAATCTGAACTTGAACTTGAACTTTATTGCCATATGTAACCGGTACTGGTAGAATGGAATTCTTACTTACAGAAAGTCTCTCGATTGTAAAACAAGTGTAAAAAACAAGACAAAGTGCAAACAGTGCATCAAGACAATGTACAAACAAACAATAGACAATGTGCAAGTAAACATGTAGACAGTTTGAATGTAAACAATACAGACGTTTAAACAATGACTGGAGATGTGCAATAGATAAGAAATCATAAAGAGGTAGATGGTGATGGTGTAGGTGTGGTCCGAGGGGGATGGCTAAATGTGTTCGCCAGTCTCACTGCTTGTGGATAGAAGCTATTGAAGAATCTAGTGGTAAGTGTCCGTATGCTCTTATATCTCTTGCCTGAGGGCAGTGGGGTGAAGAGCTCATGCCCGGGGTGGTGACTGTCCTCTGTGATGGCCAGAATTCTACCACGGCAGCGGTCCTCATAGAACTGTTTAATCTCGGTGAGACCGCAGCCAATGATCTTCTGGGCCATATTGACCATTCTCTGCAGTGCCTTTCTTTCTCGCGAAGAGGTGTTGCCATACCACACGGTGATCCCGTTGGTGAGGGTGCTCTCGATGGTGCAGCGGTAGAAGTTCACCAACACATGTATTGGCATCCCCCATCGCTTGAGGCACCTCAAGAAATAAAGGCGCTGCTGAGCCTTCTTCATGATAGAGTCAGTGTTCACAGTCCAGGTTAGATCTTTAGAGATGTGAATTCCCAAAAACCTAAAGCTGGTGACTGTTTCCACTTCCGTTCCATCAATACTGAGTGGGCTGTGAGTGTATGGCCTGTGTCTCCGAAAGTCCACTATTAGCTCTTTCGTTTTCTTTATGTTCAAGTCCAGGTTATTGCTATGACACCACCTAAGCAGCTGTACAACTTCATCCCTGTAAGTGGACTCGTCATCATCACTGATCAGTCCTATTATAGTGGTGTCATCTGCAAACTTAACGATGCGGTTGTTGCTGTGTCTTGCTGTGCAGTCGTGAGTAAATAGGGAGTACAACCTTGGACTCAGACAGCAGCCTTGTGGGGTTCCAGTGCTCAGGGTGAGTGGTGTTGATGTTTTATTGCCTATCCGCACCACCTGTGGTCTCTCGATAAGAAAGTCCAGCAGCCAGTTGCAGACAGAGTTGCACAGACCTAATCCCCTGAGATTTGTCACCAGTTGACTGGGTATGATGGAATTGAATGCTGAACTGTAGTCCACAATCTCACTGCTTGTGGATAGAAGCGATTGAAGAATCTAGTGGTAAGTGTCCGTATGCTCTTATATCTCTTGCCTGAGGGCAGTGGGGTGAAGAGCTCATGCCCAGGGTGGTGACTGTCCTCTGTGATGGCCAGAATGCTACCACGGCAGCGGTCCTCATAGAGCTGTTTAATCTCTTCTGGGCCATATTGACCATTCTCTGCAGTGCCTTTCTTTCTCGTGAAGAGGTGTTGTCTTACCACACGGTGATCCCGTTGGTGAGGATGCTCTCGAAGGTGCAGCAGTAGAAGTTCACCAACACATGTATTGGCATCCCCCATCGCTTGAGGGACCTCAAGAAATAAAGAATTTAATTGAAGATGAGTAGAGAGAACAATTCCTTAATCCTTTTAGTGAACTTTTCTGAATAGGTGAAGGACTAAGTAATTTTTCAGCTATTTTATAACATAATTAAGAAGTTGTAAGTTTGATTAAAAACATTTTCAGAGGTTTATCTTTAAAAGAATATTTGAAAATGTAAGTTGTCTCTTAAACAAAGGCCATTGTTTGTTCACTGGAACAAGCGTCTCCAGATAATCAGTTAAGCAACCTAAAACAATTGATGATTGTAAATATGACAAGATTGTCGTAATGTAAAAGCTATAGTAAAGTGTAAAGTATAGATTTGTTGAATTCTTTTTTTTGTCTTCAACACCATCATATGCAGATGACTTTTTGGAAGCAGCTGCCTGCCAGTCAAGATGCCAGGAGGTACATGATATGACCCACAAGTACTTAATGATGCACAGAAGAGCATATGGGAAAAAGAAAACAAGACATTTATCTGTTAACACATCCAGAAGTCAGAAGATGGGTGATGGGACAGCATTTCAAAACCAGACACTAAAGGTTAAATTGAAGTTATAGAAGTGATTCTTTGTGTTTGGCTTCAACACAATATACTCACATTATTCATTTTTACATACTGCCTGATATTCATTATAGTCCAGGGTTCCCAGGAGTACACATGGCACAGCCAAAATGTGGCTAGCTGAAGTACAGCAGACCATAGGGGAAGAACTCTTGCCCACATTAATGTTTCTGCTCTGAAAAGCACTGGATAAAGGTATGTCACAGACTGCTGTTCAGCTGCTGATTTTGTGCAAAACATTGCAAATGAAAGATTGAAATATCAGCATTCTATGAATTTCAGACATGAGAATGTATGAGCTAGATTTGCAACGCATGTTTTAATAACTGAAAAATTGTAATATCGAATAGTTTGCTTTGGTTTCCTCCAGGGGCTCTGGTTTCTACCCATCAGTCCAAAGATATATTGAAGGGTGGTTAAATGGATTCTGGTCAAATTGGCCCTAGTTGTAAGTGCATCTGTCTGTATTTCCATCTGGCATCCTTTATATTTTAGCTTAGTAACAGTAACAGCTAAACTAAACGTAACCGCATGTCAGCAGAAGGAAAGTGAGGATGTTTCAGATTTTACAGAAAGGTTTATAACTTTAGATAGTATACTTGGGGTTAGCCGATGAAAAGGAAGTTAATGAAGATACCTCCATAGTAATGAAACAGATTTACTTGAGTGGGTTAAAACCTGATGTTACCAAGAATGTACAATTATGCTTTCCTGATATTACGGAGAGTGGAGACAGATTTGATTTAATAACTTGCGAGGCATGTATGCAAATGTGCGAGCGCTGCAAATGGGAGGTAAAAAGACTCCCAAGCAGGAGAAAAAGGAGCTGCCATTTTGTTGCAATTATAGTGCGACCCCAAAATTATAACCAGATATAAGACCCCTTCAGGGAAATAATGAGGATTGGGCTAAATATCCTGATTGAGCATATCCAGATTGGGGTGTGTTATCAAGCCCTGGGGGAAACGGGGACAAAACACCAAGATAAAACTACTGTGGAAAAAAACAGGACATTTTTGGAGAGATTTTTGTAAGAAAGAGGCCTGATTTCACAGTTAAAGAATATGTCAGAAACTGAAATGAGAGCCTTGCGTGAAAAAATATATTTAAACTAGGAAACCCAAAGATTAAAACTAGGAAACCCCTTTGTAGCCTCCCTAAATTTATCTCAGGATTTAAATAAAATAGTAATAATCTTACAGTGTACAGTAAATGGTGTCCAGGTTCCTGTAACGAAACCCAGATGATGAGGTATGAGGATCCTATGCAACGCAGGAGAGGGTAGATATCGAAACAGGCGCATAATCTGAAACATAAGGCGAACTCGTGGTTGACAGGCAAAAGGTTATTCGAAAGCCGGAAGATACAGAGACAGGCGTCTAATCCAAAACAGCAGGCGACGTTCAAAGTCGAAGGGCGAAAGGGAAGTTCGGAAGCCGGGAGAAGTATCGCAAGCGAGGCACAAACAAAGGCGAGGTAGAGCTCTCTAGGAGAAGACTTAATACAGAGCAGGGGGAAGCAGGTTTGGATGGTTTAAATAGCGCTGCACACGGTAGAGCGTGTGTTAATGGGTTAACACGTGTGGCGGCGCTTGTTATTATTAACACGCTGCTGGTACTGGTTAGTTCTCTTGTGGGTTGATCTCTGCTGGCTAGCGGTCGTGACAGTTCCCCTATTGGGAGCACAGGTGTCCTGTTTATTGACTGTAACAGCATAAAGATGTGATATAAAGTTTTCTAACAGGTGGGAGGAGTGGGGGGGGAGGCAAGGGTTGTGTTTAAAGGAGATACAAGCTGTCACAATATGCTTGGGAAAAGATGTAGTGTTTACGTGGTTGGGGAACACACCAGGCCTATTGGGCTGGGATGCCCTGCAGCATTTATAAGGAATTACTGTTCCAGACAGCATTTATGTGAACTACCTCAATAGGGCTCTAAAATATTGTGACTGATGAGGGAATCTATAAAGCTGGGTTACTCCAAGTATGTATAAAAAATGTATATAACCAACTACATAGTAAAGCCAGGGTGAATTCCTTCTCGGATCGAGCTCGCAAGGTGACGAATTGGCTTAAGGAGGGTAGTGCAGTCTAAAGTGGTGAGTGTGTGTGGGTAAAGAAGACATCCTGCCAGATGTTGCAACCCCACTGAGGAGGGACCAGCGTAAAAAGCATTACCGTAATAATGAGGAATATGAAATCAATACCTTCTTGGAGTTGTCATATCTATCAGCCACAAGTAATAATCAGAGCTCATGTTGGGTTTGGTTAGGACTAATCCCCTTTGATAGAGGTGATCATTTAGGTTTATTGGCATGGGTAAATAGTTCTGCTTTGTATCTGAGTATACCTCAAATGTATTAGAATGGAACTTACCGTGTGCTCCCCGATATAATCACAGTTTTAGGCCATCCTCTATTAAGGTGAGAACGACTATGTAGTACTTACATACCAGACAATTTTGAACACATCACGGACTTAGAATAGCACATCCATGATGAAGAACAAAAATATCACGACTACAATCCTGATGAATAGGGAGGGGGAAAGTGGCTGCAGTCTGCGTTTGGACCCTGGGGAGGATCACTGGTACAATATATCTTTATTGGCCTAATACTACTAATCATTTTTATTTTATGTATTCACTGTCTTAAAGCTTTCTGCACAAAGGTAACTAACTCTGTTATAAAAAGCTGTTAAAAAAGCTAACAAAAACTGCTTGTCTTTTAGCTTCCAAATTGCTTATAACCCTAGCATATGGAAACATCAGGTCAGTGGAAAAAGGTCAGCTCATGTTTTATATGTTGTAAAAAGGGAAAGCGAATGTCTTGTTTAGAGAATGTAAGCAATAACGAAAGTCTTAATAAGGAGTTGTTTCTCTGTACCCGATCTTGACTAAAAAACTAATAGTTCATTTTAGGGATTAGGTATCTATGTTAAAGGTAGGAAGTTGTCTGTCACTTTAAAAAACGCTGAGCAACATCTTTCGGAGGGACTAGCTTTTGCAAGCAGCTCTCCCATGTGCACACGAATAAATAGCTCTTCTTTCACCAACATCATAATTCTGTTAATTTTAATTTTTCTACATGAGGGGACACTTATTTTACGGAGTGCAGGGCTGATGTTGAGCTGAACGGTGGGGTTAATGGGCATTAGATGAAGGCACTGAGTCTCTTCTTTCACGTGCATTTGGTTTTAAGCTTGTAGTATGCAGCGTTTCGGAACTATTAATGAAACAGGCCATCAATTTTGTCAGTATTCAAAAATATTGGATACAAATTTCTATGGAGGTGGATATGATGCTGAGTTTTTAAACTGGGGATAATAGACATTAAATGAAAGGTCTGAGTCTCTGCTTTCACGTGCATTTGGTTTTAAGCTTGTGTGCACCGTTTTGGAGATATGAATACAAATATGGCATCCATTTTGTGAATATTGAAAAATAAGGGACACATATTTTAGGGAGTGCAGGGCTGATGCTGAGCTGGACTGTGGGGTTAATGGGTATTAAATGGAAGATCTTAGTCTCTTCTTTGACATGCATTGGATTGGAGACAAGATCTCTAGTACCACGATACTGAACACTGGAACCCCCCAGGGCTATGTACTCAGCCCACTCCTGTTCACGCTGATGACTCATGACTGCACTGCTAAGCACGGTGCAAATTACATCATCAGGTTTGCTGATGACAAGAAAGTGGTGGGCCTAATTAGTAACAACGATGAGGCATCATACAGAAAGGAGGTGGAGCAACTAGCGAACTGGTGCATCAACAACAATCTGTCTCTGAAGGTTGATAAAACAAAAGAGATGATAATTAACTGCAGGAAGGCCCGCCCTAATCACTCCCCACTGCAGATTAATGGGTCCCCTGTGGAGACAGCTAGAAGTACTACAGATGCAGCCATTCAAAATGGGTGAGGTATTACGCGGCATACCGCGACACGCCCACCGGGGTATCACGCAGTTCACGTGTGTCACGTGACTAACTATCCGGCGTCGCCTTGTAAAACCGCCAGGGGGAGCTTAACATCTCACGTACAGCATTTGAGCCTTTAATTTTGAACTGTGTATTACAGCATGTTAATCATCAGTCATTAAAATGTTGGTATATTTTATGAAAGCAAGATTGCTCAGTTGGACAAAAGTACACAACCTACCTTTATCAGAAATATTTATGCATCAAAGCCTTTACTGAAGATATTACTAATAGTATTAATAATGGATGACTTTGGACAAGCTGTATACTCAAAGTATAATTTCTTTAGCACATTTGTACAAGCACTTGGAATCTGTCCAAGCCATACTTTGTCAGGCATTTTGTTTTACTTCAACGGGCATAAAAACTTCCTTGCTTTTAACAGGGCGTTTCTAACTACGAAAATGATTTAAAATGCGACACCTATCATTCAACTAGAGCTTAAAATATCACAAGGATCCTCAAGAGCACAGCAAAGAGTGTATTAAAAGACACTTGTATTTATCAACGCTTTCTTTTCCATATACCAGATTTTATGGAACCACTTCAGAGGGGTGTCAGCCAGTCAGATTCCAGGAATCGGTACTTTAAAGAAAAAATACACACCGGTATTCCATTTCTCCCTAACGATTTTAAGCATCAAAGTATTTAACTAGCATGTGAAATAGCGTGTGAAAAAGTGGTAGTTTTAAGCTTTTCTGCTAATATAATATGGAATCGCGTATCTAAAGAATTCGTGTGCTGCGACAGGGCTGTGTAGGGCTGTTTCGCCTGCCTGTTCATGTGAGCTGTCTTGTAGCCTACTGGTCTAGGTGCGTGACTACCAACTGGCAGGTTGTGTGTTCGAACCCAGCTGGTGCTGGACTTTTCATTTTTATTTATTTATTTTTTAATCGCGTAACATAAACATATTACCGTATGCAAACTGTACTGTATACAGTATGTATATGTATATTTAATGTCTTAACTGTGCCCATTTAAGTATTGAATATTCATATCTAATTTTACAACTGAAGGGAAATCTTAGTAGCTGAGCATAAAAAGAAGAGGAGCATACTGTAACGCGTGTGAAGGCCATAAACGATATTAATTTTGGAACATAAACACACAGTATATGGCTGGTCTCGGTACTTTAAAGAAAAAAATACACACCAGTATTCCATTTCTCCCTAAACATTGTAAGCTTCGAAGTCTTTAACTAACGTGATACCGGAGTCAACAAGCATACTTTTAGAATTTGATTAAAAGGGAATATAATATGGAATCGCGTATCTCAAGAAATTAATAACGATATAATTATATTCATGTTGCAAAAGAACTGCAACGGACATAAAAATTCCCTTGCTTTTAACAGAACGTTCCATAATTTCTAACTACGAAAATGCCAGGTGAAAGGATTTGTAAACATATTTTGTTAAAGCAAGTCAGTTTTTTCCGCAACACATAAAATACATTTTTCCAAGAAAGTTTAGCCTTTGTCACTAATGAAACCACTAAATAAAGACATAAATATAGAAATCTTAAGATTTGTTTTATTTAATGTTGGTAGCAGGTACTACTGTTGTATTTATGAAAAAGAAACAAAACAAAAAACATACTAACAACTGTGCCATCCTACTCCTTAGTTAATACATTTTATTATTCATAAACAGTTAACATTGTTAGCAAAATATTTTGAATTATATTTAACCCTATTTTTTCTTTAGTTTTGTATTTAACTTATTATATGATAGTCAGACTTAATGTATATTTGAACAATGAAAATATATTTTTACAAGATTTTACATAAAGCACTTAAAATTAATATGGTTAATAATAGTAAACTGTAACATGCTGTAACAAGATCGGTTAAACTGCGAAGAAAATGCTTTCAGAGAAAATGTTTCAGGTGTAAAGAACATAGATCTCCAATGCAATTTCAACCAAACCTGTTCCCTAACACCCTGCCCCCACTACCATTAGAATATACACAAACATTTTAGCGTTTCATTCTGAGCAGAAGACCCTCACACCTGAAGAGTGCTGGCTGTGACGAATTAAACCGGTTTTACAGGTTTCAATCACAGACCATGTGACATGGGAGTCAGTAAACTAACACACAGCGCCACCGGATTTGATAACGCTATAAAAACGCTATAAAATAATGTGACTTGGCACAGAACAAGTTTACAGCACAGTACAAAAATAAATGCTGACCATGACTTTAGAAGCATAAATTGCCTTACACTCAATTTAAACACAAGCTGTCTTTAGCCCTCTAAGCTGGTTCATACAGAAATGTAGAGATCCAGGCTCAGAACACACAGCTTCATTAGCGAATACATATGCAGGACAACTAGAGAAGACGTTTTACAGAGGATGGATTTTTAGAAACATCCCATCAGTGACATCACTGAAGTCAACTCCTAGGTACTGTAACTGTCGTGTGGATAGTTTCACAAGAATCAGACAAAGGTTTAAGCATCCCTTGTTCTAGATAAAACTGCAAAAAAAAAAACCAACAACCAATAATGTACTTCTTTGCTGCTCTGTTTGCCCAAATCATATATTCACAACGTGAAATCTAGAAAATAATATTACGTAACCAAAATCCGCAATATGGAAACAGAACCTGTGTAATTGTTGATAGATGATGTACTCGTAACATTTTTTCAAGACGAACTACAACATTTAAAAAATGACTTGTATGTACTTGATATCTCTAATCAATCCACGGGTCCCAGCACAAAACGAAACTAAAACGCATACCGTTTCGCGCTTCTTATTAGTTGCTCAAAAGTAATTTGACCGTATGAAATGCATAATATAAACCTAGAAACATATACGTGAGCAGTACTTAAGCACTGTGTTAAGACATACCTCTCAAATACTGTAAATCAAGTTAAAAATATCTCAAGACCGACTCTGGTCATAATGAAACCATGTTTCATGTATGTTTTCTTTTTCATCTTGAAATAACTCATTTCTAAATACCTTTTTCACTGTTAACATCTTGCAGCAACTCTGCAACAAAATATACACTCTGACAGTTCATCCTGCTACCAACATTAAATAAAACAAATCTTAAGATTTCTATATTTATGTCTTTATTTAGTGGTTTCATTAGTGACAAAGGCTAAACTTTCTTGGAAAAATGTATTTTATGTGTTGCGGAAAAAACTGACTTGCTTTAACAAAATATGTTTACAAATCCTTTCACCTGGCATTTTCGTAGTTAGAAATTATGGAACGTTCTGTTAAAAGCAAGGGAATTTTTATGTCCGTTGCAGTTCTTTTGCAACATGAATATAATTATATCGTTATTAATTTCTTGAGATACGCGATTCCATATTATATTCCCTTTTAATCAAATTCTAAAAGTATGCTTGTTGACTCCGGTATCACGTTGGTTAAAGACTTCGAAGCTTACAATGTTTAGGGAGAAATGGAATACTGGTGTGTATTTTTTTCTTTAAAGTACCAAGACCAGCTATATACTGTATATTTATGTTCCAAAATTAATATCGTTTATGGCCTTCACACGCATTACAGTATGCTCCTATTCTTTTTATGCTCAGCTACTAAGATTTCCCTTCAGTGGTAAAATTCAATATCTACAACGGGCACAGTAAAGACGTTTACAGTAAGTCTTTCTACGACAGACCAACGGACCACAAGTGCCCCTGTCGGTCAACCAATCACGCACCACGGTATTTTGCGTCATCGCGCGTCACGATGCACGACGCCGTAGCCAATTACCTCCGGTACGTGTCTGTACCGCGCACTTTGAATGGCTGCATCTGTAAGTTGCTTGCTGTGCATATCACAGATGACCTCACCTGGACCATCTCCCTAGCAAGAAAAAGCACAACAACGTCTCCACTTCCTGCGGTGAAGAGAAGGACAAACCTTCCCCTCCATACTATTGAGGGATCAAACATTTATTTCACTAGTTTGCTTTTACTGTGTAAATAATTTACTAACATCATTTACTAACTATCCTGCCAGAATAATGGAAAATTACTAACTCCAATTTAAGTTTGAGCTGGCTACGTGCCTGGAACGTGAAGAGCAGAGCCAGCTTCGGGCAGCCTGGCCAGAACTGAGAGTGCCTGATATCTGCTTAAGTCATGATTAACAAATTCTAGAAGTACATAATGTCTGCTTTAACAATAATTAAAGGAACCCAAGAATATTCTTACAATTCTTATAGTTTATCACGTACCAAGGCACAGCCTTGGTTTACACCATATATGGCATGGAACTGTACTGAAACTGTTCTGGGTGGGTTATCTGTTTGTGATTTTGTATAAAACGTGTCCTTTTGTATCAATAAGTTGAGTAATGGCTTCATCAGCTTTGGCTCCCATATGCAAACGTAATAATGGGAATGCCTGCTTCATACAATCCCCGGATTGTGTCTGCTTTGTTGGAGGCAACAAAACACATTTCTCTGTTCAATCTAAAAATTTTATCCATATTCTGTCTCCCCCAAGTGACTAGTGTTTCAAAAAATTCATCCACTTTCAGAAATTGACAGAAATGTTCACAACTCATCAAAACATGCTTCTCTGTTCATTCTAACAATTATATGCATATTCTATCTAAAGTGTAAAGTCTAAAGTGTGGTTGAGAGGTCTTTTAAGAAATGAGCCGGGTGCTGCGGATCTGCAGTCGGACCGACAGGTCTTTAAAGAAATGACAAATTTTGGATCAATAACATTGCAGCAGGAGTGACATTGATTTAGAGCTTGCATTAATGGGATGTTGGTATGGTGTGCACTGAAGGCCTTCAGAGCTTAAGCTCAGCATATCAAAGACCGGGTTCTAAGTCGGGCATGTTGCACCACAGAATCACTTCTAAACCTTACCTCCAGCATATTTAGAGCTTAAAGGTCCATGCAATGAGGATAGGCTTACAGGTCTCTAAGACGGTGCGCTGTGCCCGCTTGACACACATGTATGCCTGCTGCAACACTTATCATATTTTACTAGAGCTTGCGTTTTGGCTGCAGATCTCTAGTCGGACCTACAGGTGATATAAGAAATTACAAATTTCTGATCATGTCAAAGGAGCAGGAAAAGTATAATCAGTGGTTCAAAACTTTTTTGGAAAAAAAATAAATTTCCTGTCGTCAACCCCAATATGGACAGACATACTAATGGGCAGATTTCAGCAATACTAAGAAATGGACGGACTACATCAATTTCTGAGGTAAAGTTTAAAATGAATGTGTGGAAAGGTTAGGAACTCTTAACAAAGCACATGAAATGGAATTTTGTGGTAAGATAAGACTGAATTTGTCTAGAATAAGTAAGTCTCCTGCTTTTCTGTAAGAGGAGGAATGGATCAAGAAAAGAAAATTGCACAACTTCTCATTCCAAAAACCCCCCATCAAGACAATCAAACATTTTTAGTCTAAATGATAAATGCAAAATTTATGGTCATCCAAATGATCACAAGCCACCTATCATTAAATTCTCAAAAACAGGTTAAAAAAAAGCCCTAAACAACTGCTGGTTTAATTTTGTCATGTAGTGTGTTGCTAATATGAATGCAACACAGACCAAAATAAATATGGAATTGTATTCTAAAGGTTTTAAGATTATGCCTGACTGTTTACTGAATTTGGTCAAACCTGCCATCAAAAATCTTAGCAGCTACTTTTCAAAACCACTGCTAGATGAGATATGCGAAGTGATATCTTCAATAGATTTCAAGAGAGAAATTGACCCAGCTGATTTAATAATTCCCCTTATGTCCTGCGTTGTTTGTGGCCAAGTAAACAGTACCTTTATTACTTCCCATGTAGACTTTTGCTAGAATCCCAATCGTTGCTTCCAGACCACTGTTTGCTTACACTTTGAGCAATTCTGTGCACTTTGAGCAAAGCCATAACGAACCACCTCGTGATTGGTGCTACAATTAATAAATTATCCCAGTAAATTCACAAAACCCCTACATTTATTGGTGCCCCGTGTTTGGAGGATGGTTTGGAAATTGTAATTCTTCATTAATTTTTTACTTTCTTGCAATCTTATTGGTGTTTTTATATCACTTCCTCCTTGCAAATTGACACAGAGTTGTGCTCTGCTAGACAGGAAAAAGTCTCATTCCTGACAAAAAAAAAAATGCGTCTCTCCAAAAGTAGTTCAAATCTATTCTACAGACACACGGCTAATAGAAAATCACCATGGTTTTCTCAGATAAGCATCTCTGTCAAAACCGCTGGGGTTTATAGAGCACCTCCTATTCCCAGACTGGGACCGTGCAGCGAAGGGCAGAGAGTGGTCTCACTCCCCTCCTCTCCAAAAATACCTCAGATCTACTCTACAGACACTCAGCTAATAGTACATAACCATGGTTTTGTCATATAAGTGTCTTTGCGAAAGTTGCTGGGGTTGATAAGACCACCTGCTGTTCCCAGACTGGGACCATGCAGTGATAGACAGGGAGTGGTCTCACTCCCCTCCCAACCAAACCAAAATTTGTCCCTCTCCAAAAGTGACTCAGATCTGTTCTACAGACCCCCAGCTAAAAGTATATAACCATGGTTTTGCTAAATGAGCGTCCTTTGCCAATGTTACTGGGGTTTACAGGGGCCTTTTAGCGGCCAATATGAGATTTTTCTAGAAGGGCATGTTATCGCAATGTGGGCATTGTTAACACTTCACCAGTGGATCATCCTTTTTGGTTTGAAATAAAGTGTCAATTTCACACTTTTGTTCCTTACTGTCTATGGGATAATTGTTTGGGGGTGTAAATGTTAGACATATTATCAAACTTTGGTCTTCTGCTTAATTAAATTTATTGGAGTGTATTGAAACAGCCAAAATATTGAATAGACCTTCAATGGTGATGTGTCTTTCTGGGAAGGTGGCTCTGCCACAGACATGGTATGAAGCCTTTATGATTTGATCCGGTAATGTGGAAACGATGGCTCTCATGTTGCCCAAGTACCAGTTGATAATTGATTCCCCCCATGCATTCCGATAGACTGGGAAGTGAAGATGCCTTGCAGGTGTTCTGTATCAAAACAATACAGATTTTCTCTTAAATCAGATCAGCTTTTATTATTTTGAGTGTAGAACTACTCAGACAGCATTCAAATGCTGCTTCAGCTATCTGGCTATCCTATTATCCTTTGGACACACAAATTCTACACAGCACAGGGGGGAGGAAAAACCTAATTTAACTGCAAGAAAACCTCCGGGAGTTCACAGCTTGGGAGTCCAATTTTGGATCATAGATGTTTTGCGAGAAATTCTCTAATATTAGATTCTATGTCAATTTTACCTGGTTCAGCATCTACTGGTATTTTTGGAAATCTGAATAGCTTTAGATCCCAAAAGGGTCTTGAAAGTCTTGTGTATTGTTACAGGTAACGCTGTCTGTTTCTTTGTCACTGATTGCAAGCTATTCAAAGACTCTTTCAGTGCCTCTTTACTATGCAGTAGAGTTGATATGTAACTGTTCTGTGGCTCTCAACTGTGAGTACATGGTTTGACCAACATATGTCTCTGTCTGATGCCTCCTTTATTTCTAGAAAACAAACACAACATTAGTTTAGTCTATGCTATGTTTTGGCTCTGTTATGATGCTTTAATTCTAAATTTCTTTCCAACGCACAAAAGTACCACCCAATCGTTGCTTCTAGACCACTGTTTGCTTACACTTTGAGCAATTCTGTGTCTCTAGCAAAGACTTGTGTATGAGGGTCGATAAACTCATGAAAAAATCAGCTATCTGTGCAACCAAAAAATGACTGACTTCACGTATTCAGTATGCAAGAAACTACAGTTCTAGCAAATTTATTGGAGTGTATTGAAACAGCCAAAATATTGAATAGACCTTCAATGGTGATGTGTCTTTCTGGGAAGGTGGCTCTGCCACAGACATGGTATGGAGCCTTTATGATTTGATCCAGTAATGTGGAAACGATGGCTCTCATGTAGTTTCTTGCATACTGAATACGTGAAGTGAAACTACTGAAACTAACCTGTAACCTGAAATTAGATTCCACGAGACACATTCATCTGTCTTTAAAGCCACAGTAAAAACAAAGCTAAAACAATAATGAGAATATTTTAATGAAGGAACAAGTAATGGGTTTATTCTATGCTGAAAAGAGAAGACAGAAAACACAACATTTTGGCTGTGAAGCCTTCTTCAGGTGTGAGCAGATGTGAGTATTTTAATAAACCTGTGTGAGCCCGGAGCTGTGATCTACATGACACTTGGAAGAAGGTGCATAGTGACATATTACATATATGGAGAATCTCAGTCATTATATAGATCATGCTGACACACTCTTCTGAAAAAATAAGAATATCATATTATATACATCATTCTAACAGTGACAGACTGTGCTTCAGTGTGTCTCAGCGCTTTCACTCCACCCACACCCTTCTGAAGAAATAAGACGGAATAGAAGAAGACGCTGTAAGATGTTGGTGCCACAATAATATTTTCTATAATATTCTAGCTGAATACCCAGCTATATAAATAGACTAAACACAAAGAAAAGTATTTTCTGATGACTATTACATAACATAAAATGTACAGTACACAAAAATAATTCCATACACTCACTTCAACAATTTATAAATAACATATGAACAAAAATCTCTAACAAACACATAAAATTACTATTTTCTTGATATGCAAACTGTAAAATAATTTCATTCTTGCTTAATTCTGAATGTTTAATTTGTTGTCTTGCTAAAATGTAAAATGTTTTTGGTGCAAAAGTGTCTGGATTCTGCGCTTCTTATGCCGCTTCAGATTTGTTGGAGGTTTTCAACTTTAATGTAGCCACATTCTGTTTCTTTATATTGAGTAATATTTTACAAGAGTTTTTCTTGGTTTGCTCGTCGTATATGAAGTACTCCCAAACTCCAGATCTTTTTCTTCCAGCTGAAAGCATGGAGAACCACAAGCATTTCATCTTCTCGCTTTTTCTTTTTTCTAATCAAGGTGCTCTAATTTGAATCTTGAATCTAATTAGCACAGTGTATACATCTCATTGTCTATCTGGGTAGCAATCAATTAACACACGATAGGGATTCATGATGTGGGGTGTGGAGAAGAATGGCTGGAAATAACTACAGCTCAACAAGGGAGAAGAGAAGAGAGAACGGCACACCCCAATACTGGAGATTCTCACACAGCAGTAGCCCTGAGGCACCGCACAGCCCTGGGATTATTCCCAATAGCCAGCCTGCTACTGGCCACACAGAAAGTAAATGCACAAATGGTAAACTTCATGTGATGAAATTAATTTCAGGTTGAGTTTTAGTCAAATAGGTCGTTTTGACTCATCCTAATTCGCTCAAATCAAAATGCAAAGCAATTTACAGATGCAGCCATTCAAAGCACGAGGCACAGACACGTACCGCGGGTAATTGGCTACGGCCTCATGCATCGTGACGCGCAATGATGCAAAATACCGCGGTACTTGATTGGTTGACTGACAGGGGCACTCGTGGTGCGTTGGTCGGTCGTAGAAAGATTTAAATGTCTTTACTGTGCCCATTTTAGTATTGAATATTTATATGGAATTTTACCACTGAAGGGAAATCTTGGTAGCTGAGCTTAAAAAGAATAGGAGCATACTGTAAAGCGTATGAAGGCCATAAACGATATTCATTTTGGAACATAAACATACAGTACAGATGCAGCCATTCAAAGTGCGCGGTAGCCATATCACCCTGCAACTCACAACTGGCAACCCACTGAAGCTAAGCAGGTGTGAGCCCGGTCAGTACCTGGATGGGAGACCTCCTGGGAAAAACTAAGGTTGCTGCTGGAAGAGGTGTTAGTGGGGCCAGCGGGGGGCGCTCACCCTGCGGTCCATGTGGGTCCTAATGCCCCAGTATAGTGACGGGGACACTATACTGTAAACAGGTGCCGTCCTTCGGATGAGACGTAAAACCGAGGTCCTGACTCTCTGTGGTCATTAAAAATCCCAGGGCGCTTCTCGAAAAGAGTAGGGGTGTAACCCCGGTGTCCTGGCCAAATTTCCAATTGGCCCTTACTAATCATGGCCTCCTAATAATCCCCCTCTATGAATTGGCTACATTACTCTGCTCTCCTCCCCACTGATAGCTGATGTGTGGTGAGCGTTCTGGCGCACTATGGCTGCCGTCGCATCATCCAGGTGGATGCTGCACATTGGTGGTGGTGGAGGGGAGTCCCCATTACCTGTAAAGCGCTTTGAGTGGAGTGTCCAGAAAAGCGCTATATAAGTGTAAGCAATTATTATTATTATTATTACAGACACGTACCGCAGGTAATTGGCTGCGGTGTCGCGTATCATGACGCAAGATGACACTGGGTACCGCGGTACGTGATTGGTTGACCGACAGGGGCACTCGTGGTCCGTTGGTCTGTCGTAGAAAGACTTACTGTAAACGTCTTTACTGTGCCCGTTGTAGATATTGAATTTTACCACTGAAGGGAAATCTTAGTAGCTGAGCATAAAAAGAATAGGAGCATACTGTAACGCGTGTGAAGGCCATAAACGATATTAATTTTGGAACATAAACATACAGTATATAGCTGGTCTTGGTACTTTAAAGAAAAAAATACACACCAGTATTCCATTTCTCCCTAAACATTTTAAGCTTCGAAGTCTTTAACTAACGTGATACCGGAGTCAACAAGCATACTTTTAGAATTTGATTAATAGGGAATATAATATGGAATCGCGTATCTAAAGAATTTAATAACGGTATGATTATATTCGTGTACTGCGACAGGGCTGTGTAGGGCTGTTTCGCCTCCCTGTTCATGCGAGTTGTCTTGTAGCCTACTGGTCTACGTGCTTGACTAACAACGCACAGGTTGTGTGTTCAAATCCAGCTGGTGCTGGACTTTTCTTTTAACAAACATTTCTTCGAAAAAATAGAATAGCGATATTATGGACAATCAATTGACTTTTATATTTCAAAATATCGCAACATGATCGATTCATTTTTGATAACAATGAATAGTCAACTTCTCCCCTTCTGACAACGGTCCCTGCTTCTGCTTCCTGCTTCTATTGTGTGTGTGTGTGCAACAGAGTAAATTTTTATAGAGAAATGGAGGCTGGACAGTATGCGTTACAATATAAACATTTATATTGATTTAAATCGTGTTCTGATTTAAATCGCAAACGCGTGTTTAATTATATGTGTTTTTTAATCATAATCAGGCTTAGAGGTTCATACAGAAAGACAGCTTGTGTTTAAATTGAGTGTAAGGTAATTTATGTTTCTAAAGTCATGGTCAGCATTTATTATTGTACTGTGCTGTAAACTTGTTCTGTGCCTAGTCACATTATTTTATAGCGTTTTTATTGCGTTATTAAATCCGGTGGCACTGTGTGTTAGTTTCCTGACTCCCATGTCACATGGTCTGTGATTGAATCCCATGGAACTATGACTTTATTTTTTAACAAACATTTCTTTGAAAAAATGAAAAGTTTCCCTTGGTCAGAGATTAAATAAAACCTCACTCGCACCAAACAAATGTATATTTCTAAACATCACAACATGATCGAATTTAAGTCTTTTTAATAACAATGAATAGTCACCTATGCGTTACAAAATATACATTTATATTGATTTGAATCGCGTTTTGATTTATATCGTAAACGCGTGTTTAAATATATGTGTTTAAAGGCGATATACTGTATAAAAGCGCTGATTCCTATGGAGCGTGTTCCGCTGGGGATTCAAAAAAATTATTTTAAATAGGCTGATAAAGCTTAGACTACTTTAACTGTATTCTAGCCTGTATTACAACAGAACATTGGACAATTCAACATAAATTGCAAAAATGCACTTGGAATCTGATTCCTGGAATCTGACTGGCTGACACCCTTCTGAAGTGGTTCCATAAAATCTGGTATACAGAAAAGAAAGCGTTGATAAATACAAGTGTCTTTTAATACACTCTTTGCTGTGCTCTTGAGGATCCTTGTGATATTTTGA
The DNA here is from genome assembly GCF_040954835.1 of Lepisosteus oculatus. NCBI lineage: Eukaryota > Metazoa > Chordata > Actinopteri > Semionotiformes > Lepisosteidae > Lepisosteus > Lepisosteus oculatus. The sequence continues at coordinate 1,111,167 of NW_027167649.1, forward strand.
GCTCTAGTTGAATGATAAGTGTCGCATTTTAAATCATTTTCGTAGTTAGAAATTATGAAACGCCCTGTTAAAAGCAAGGAAGTTTTTATGCCCGTTGAAGTAAAACAAAATGCCTGACAAAGTATGGCTTGGACAGATTCCAAGTGCTTGTACAAATGTGCTAAAAAAATTATACTTTGAGTATACAGCTTGTCCAAAGTCATCCATTATTAATACTATTAGTAATATCTTCAGTAAAGGCTTTGATGCATAAATATTTCTGATAAAGGTAGGTTGTGTACTTTTGTCCAACTGAGCAATCTTGCTTTCATAAAATATACCAACATTTTAATGACTGATGATTAACATGCTGTAATACACAGTTCAAAATTAAAGGCTCAAATGCTGTACATGAGAGGTTAAGCTCCCCCTGGCGGTTTTACAAGGTGACGCCGGATAGTTTCCGGCAGAGCGTCAAATGACGCGCGATTAACCGCTTGACACTGCGTGACACCGCGACACACCCACCGGGGTATGCCGCGAAATACCTCACCCATTTTGAATGGCTGCATCTGTATATGGCTGGTCTCGGTACTTTAAAGAAAAAATACACACCAGTATTCCATTTCTCCCTAAACATTTTAAGCATCGAAGTCTTTAACTAACGTGAAATAGCGTGTAAAAAAAGTGGTAGTTTTAAGCTTTTCTGCTAATATAATATGGAATCGCGTATCTAAAGAAATTAATAACGATATCATTATATTCGTATACTGCAACACAGTAATACACGCTGTACAATGTCTGTTGATTCTGTATGTGTAGGGCTTTTTCACCCCTGATCATGTGACCTTCCTGGTAGCCTGCTGGTCTACGTGCTCGATTAGTAACCCACAGGTTGTGTGTTCAAATTCAGCTGGTGCCGCAACTTTTTTTTTAACAAACATTTCTTTGAAAAAATAGAAGAAAACATTTCTCCTCCCAGTAAGATTGGGACCCGTTGTGATTCTGGCAGGTGTGGGACTTCTTTAGAGAAGAATGTTTCTCTAATCCCAGAGTATCTGTCACAGTGCAGTAGGAAGTGCACCTCTGTCTCTACTTCTCCCCGCTGGCAGTGGTAGCACAGTCTCTGTCTCTGTCTCTGTCTCTCTCTCTGTCTCTAATTCAATTCAAGGTGCTTTATTAGCAGGGCTCGTTGTGTGTCTCTCTCTGGTCGGGGCGCGGGAGAGCTCGCTGGCAGATGGTGACGGAAAGAAAGAAAATAAAGGCAGCTTTTAACTCCGCAAGTCACACACCAATACTCCATTTCTCCCTAAACATTTTAAGCACCAAAGTCTTTCATGTGTTTTTCATCACTCTCTGCGGGAGTGCTGGCTGTGACAAAATAAACCGATTTCACAGGTATTTTCAAGTGGTCGAGTCTTCAGCGGGAGGGGGGAACAAGCTGCCCAGCCGTGTGGAATGCCACAGAACCCCAAACAGACAACACACACTAGCCGAATATTTGACCAAGATATCCAGACACAGCTGTATGAGCTCCACCAGTAAAACTCAAAGTATTACGCTGGTCCACACTATTTGCAACCGTTATTTTAAATGAAAAGACTTTATTTTTTCATCGACAAAAAGCAACACCCACCACAGCGTTTTGTTGATCTAAGTAACAAGGATGGGACATTAGCTAGCCAATATGATAAAGGAATAACTTGTTTATTTCTTTAGCACATTTATTTGAACATTTCCATCGATTGTACAAGCACTGAAAAACTGTTCAATCCCTAGTTCGTCGGGCATTTTCTTTTACTATAAAAGATATAAAAACTCCCTTGCTTTTAACAGAGCGTTTCATAATTTCTTCCAACGAAAATTATTTAAACTGCAACACTTTTATCATTCAACAAGAGCTCAAAATATCACAAGGATCCTCAAGAGATCAACAAAGAAAACAGAAAAAGATATGTGTATAAGATACTCTCCATGGGAATCCAAGCTTTTTTTTTTTATCTACGTTAAGTAGTCTTTAAAATTTCTTCATTTACACAGTGAAGTCAAAATTCCGGGATGTGCCTATGTACGCTGGGCAAACGTTCTGAGGTAAAATTCTTCCAGCACGGGGGTACCTTTAAAGTGGAGACGACGGCACCGAAATTTTTTGGCATGCATAAAAAACAGCAATTCTGTCAGTAAGCCCTGAATGAATTAATAGCAAACATTGTTTACATAAAAGACATTTTTCCAAGAAAGTTTAGCCTTTGTCACTAATGAAACCACTAAATAAAGACATAAATATAGAAATCTTTTTTAAATACTTTTCTTTGACAAAATGTATTTAAAAATAAAACATATACAAACACCAGCGGAGAGAGAGAGTGCTTTCTTCGTCAGCACCCAGACAAAAATACAATGCTTTTAATCATTCTTAATCAGATGGTGAGAGTAAAGGGGGAGCGATAAGGTCGAAGGTGAGGAAAAAGAAGTGAAAAAGGGGGAAGCTTAATTGACTAGAACAGGGGTTCTACAGTTCTACAGGGTTTGGACAGTTGGATTTACATAAGGGATGGGGCTATGGAAATGAGGTCTATTTGCAAATGTGGAGTTACATGTTCTGGCTGTTTGTGAATTATCGTTGTTGAATATGGAGTGATGAGGTATTGATTTTGTGTAATGCTTTATGTTGAAAATCGAGATGGATTTTGTTTATGATAAAGAGAAAAAACTGGGATGGGAAGAGGGTTTGGTTTTGCATAAGGGGTGGGATTATGATAATTGGAAGAATTTGAGAGAGTTTGTGGGCTGCTTTTGGTTTGTATTTAGAATAATTCGTACCAGATATTGAGATTTGTTGATAATTGGAGGATGGTTATCTATGTTTTTGGTTGGTATTATGTTTATATGGTTGTTTTTGTTGGTTGTTTGTTTTTATGGTTATTGTGTCATTTTTAATTATTTGATGCAATCCAATCTTGTGCCAGCAGAGAGAGAGACATACACACAAACATTCTGGAATGTGAGTCTGATTAAGAATGAATAAAAGCATTTTTACACCACCTGCCAGCCGGCTCTTCTGCGCCCCGACCAGACAGAGACACACGACCACCCCCCCGAGAGAGAGAGAGAGAGAGAGGGCGAGAGTCTACCTTCTTTTTAGTTTCGTACCCAAAGGGCCTTGCAGATCAGATCAGATCAGATTCCCTTCCCCCCCACAGGAAGACAGACACATGTTTTCACAGTTTAGAAGTCCCCCAGATAAAACATCAACTTTATTTAAACTCCAACGAAAGTATTAATGGTTTTTAATTACCGTACACTTATGGAACATGCCACCAGCCATCTGCATTGAACGATTAAAAATAAAAACGTTATGATTTTTCACAAAACCTCCAACAGAGCTGTTCAACCGTTTTTTTATCGGGCAAATCTTATGTCAGGCGTAAGCGATAAATATACAGTATTTAGCTGAAAAGCTGTACAACGCAAGACATTTCGTTACTCTAGGAGGTTTTGTGAAAAAGCACATTGTGCTGCTGTAATAGTTTAAAATAATTCTAAAAGTCTAAACAGTATCAGCTTATTTATGGGTTGTAATTAAAAAAAAAAGTCCAAAACCGCACTCAAAATGCAATTTAGCGCTTTCTGGCAAGAGGAGACACCCAAATTAATAATGTAACATGCTACTGTTTGTGCATGAACATAGTTACTGTATACTGTTATTTCTTTAGATACGTGATTCCATGTTATTTTTTAATCCCTGGCGGGACCGGGAGTCCATAAGAATCGAGTAATAGGTTTCATCGCGCTTTGACAGATCGTCTTTAAATCAATTGTTGATTTAAAGTTTGACAGTAAATGTTTATATTGTAACGCATACTGTACAGCCTCTATTTCTCTATAAAAATCTAAAATATCGTTTGCGCAGCCTAAGAGGTGGGCGAATGCACTACAATTGATTAGCATACTGTAGAGGAAAACTGTATAGGCATCGTTGATATGAGGACTTTTGAAACCAAATTTGCCAAATTTAATATGTGCTTTTCTATATTTATTGTCAATTGATTGTCCATAATATTGCTATTCTAAGCAAGGAGCGCTTCACCCTGCCTGCTGTGGGAAGAGTTGGCTTATTCCTTCCCTGCCTCACCAAGGGCAGACCCTGCCAGGCCCTCGTCGACACCAGTTCGACCTTCACCCTGCAAGCATCACCTGCCGGACACCGAGCCAGCCGGACCCCCAGGGCACTTACCGTGCACTTTGGGGCTGCGAGGGTGAAACACCCCTTCTACCTTGCCCCAGAACGTGAGGACTGTATCCTAGGGTTGGACTGGTTGCAGCAGGTGGGTGGTTGCCTTGACTTGGGCTTGAGGCACAGGGTGCTGCGCCGGCGGTGTCAGGTGCCTTCCAGCGGCGAGGTCAGGTGGCAGTTTGTGGTGTCGCAGTCGCTCCCTGGGGCAGTTCTCCAAGCGGTGCATGGCCAGCCGGAGGCCGCCAAGCAGTGACCTCGCCGCTGGAGGGCACCTGCCACCCCCGGCGCAGCACCCCATCCCTCACCTCCAAGGCCTCCCACAGGGCACAGAGTGCCTTACAGACTCTGGGTAGGGGCAAGCTTATCTCACCGTACTGGGAGTCAGCTCTGGCACGCTCGCCCTGACACCCGCGGCTCCGACAGGCCCAGGCGACGTCCGCCGTTGCCATCTCCGCTTCCCGCTGTGCACGGTGGGCGCCCTGGGGGTCTGGCTGCCTTGACACCAGGCCACAGCAGGGTGATGGTCGAACCGGTGTCGACGAGGGCCTGGCAGGGTCTGCCGTCGATGAGGCAGGGAAGAAATAAGCCCCGGCTGTGGCCAACCCTTCTTACGGCAGCAGGCGGGGTGAAGCGCTCCTTCTGGCTTTCCGGAGTGGGGGTAGCGTCGCTCAAGGGCGGCCTTCCCCCCTTTAGGCCACCTCCCTCCCATTTCCCGACGGCATCTGGAGTCCCCGGGGCTCCAGCGCCTGGCACTCCCGGGCGATGTGCCCCCTCTCCCCACAGCAGTGGCAGATGACCAGCCGTCGTCGCTCCCCCGGCATCGCCACGCTGGCTGTCTCCTCCTCCCCATCTGATTCCCCGTGCGCCCTTTTGTTGGTGACCACCGGTCTCCTCAAATACGGCATCAGCCTGCTCAGCTAGAGCCGGGGCCTGCTCCAAGGGGACCGGCACGGCCAGCATCACGTGGCGCTGCACCTCAGTTGGCGCCAGGGCCCAGAGGAACGCCTGGAGCGCTATCTCCTGGAGAGTAGGGTAACCCTGGTGGGCTAAGTAGGCCACGTCTGCGGCTGTTACCTTCACTGTTACCTGGATACCTCTTTATTTAGAACTCACTCTCCCCCCTGCCTGTCTGGCTTCTTTTAATCCTTCTGTCCACGGATGGCAGCGGGTAAGATATTTTTCCAGAAAACAAGAGAAATTAAAAAAAGAGAAATTTCACCAGAGCCTCTTCTCGTGTCTAATTTTTAGTTTAGAAGGATTCAAGCAGGATTTTAGATGAAAGGCAGTGACCTTAATCAAGCCCAAATCATAATTGAACCCATTCAGAGCCTACATTACATTTTAGCGTTTCATTCTGAGCAGAAGACCCTCACACCTAAAGAAGGCTTGCGTTTTCTCCTCTTTTAAGAATGTGTACAATGCTGTAATACAATTTAAAAAAATTAAAAGTTTAAACGGTATCAACTAAACTCCATCAATATAAGTATCGAGTGGTATTAAATAAATACAACTTTTTAGTATAGATTACACTTTTCTAAAATGTATTTAAAAAATAAAAACGATTACAATCTAATCTTTCCACGTTTGATCCCAAAATCAAACATAAAAACAAAAAAAAACAAAAAGAAAAATAAATCTAAACGGAGAGAAAGCTATGCTGAAAGATACTTGGAAGACAAAGATAATTTATGTTGCATTTGTCTGATTGTGAATTAAAAAATACATTAAATTAACTGCTCTCAGTGACAGTGACAATCCTCCATACACTCAACTGAAAAATTAATAATGCCAATGTAAACGTCGTATTTACAATTTGTTGATAATAGAAATGTTACGTTTTCTAAAGCTTTGTGAGGCAGCAAAAGATTCGAACACCCTATATTGTAATGAGCTGCTGAGCTGAGAATGGGTTATGTTCCTGCTGTCAGAGGGGGTGGAAGGTGCCCACGGTCATTTAATTAGTATTACAATTCGGACTGATTCCCTTGCGAAGATATGTACATAAGAATATTCGTGCGTGGTCAAAAAATGGCATTAAGCACTTAAAATTAATATGGTTAATAATAGTAAACTGTAACATGCTGTAACAAGATCGGCTAAACTGGGATCTATCGCTTACGCCTGAAATTGGAGCTGCTCGCCACGCAGTGAATAGCAACTAATAAGTCTGTCTCTCTGTGGGGGGAAAGGAATCTGATCTGATCTGCAAACCTCCAACAGAGCTGTTCAACCGTTTTTTGTCGGGTGTCAGGTGTAAGCGATAAATATATTTAGCTGAAAAGCTGTACAATGCAAGACATTCCCTTACTCTAGGTTTTGTGAAAAAGCAAATTGTGCTGCTGTAATATAGTTTTAAATAATTAAAAGTCTAAACAGTATCAGCTTATGTATGGGTGGTAATTTAAAAAAAAGTCAAAAACCGCACTCAAAATGCAATTTAGCACTTTCTGGCAAGAGGATACACCAAATTAATAATGTAACATGCTACTGTTTGTGCATGGATATAATTATACTGCTATTTCCTTAGACACGCGATTCCATGTTTTATTTTGAATCCCCGGCGGAACGGGGCATCCATAAGAATCAATTACTGTAATAGGTTTATTCCATGCTGAAAAAAAAGAAGAAAGAAAACACATTCCATAACAATCAGCGATTTATATAGCGGCTTTAAAAGGTGTCTTCTCAAAACGCTTTACAGGATAAAAACCAATAACAACAACAATATTGTATTTCATTGCACTTTGACAGATTGTCTTTAAATCAACTGTTGATTTAAAGTTTGACAGTTAATGTTTATATTGTAACGCATACAGCCTCCATTTCTTAATAAAAATGTAAAAAATCGTTTGCGCAGCCTAAGAGGGGGGTCTGCTCTCACAATCCTCCATACACTCAAGTGAAAAATTAATAACGCCAATGTAAACGTCGTATTTACAATTTGTTGATAATAGAAATGTTAAGTTCTCTAAAGCTTTGTGATAGTTTACCCAGTTTACCCATTGTTATTAAAAATGACTTGGATTCGAACATGTTGTGATATTTAGAAATATAAAAAGTCAATTAATTGTACATAATATTGCTATTCTATTTTTTCAAAGAAATGTTTGTTAAAAGAAAAGTCACAGCGCTGGCTGGATTTGAACACACAACCTGTGCGTTACTAGTGGGGCACATAGACCAGCAGGCTACTGGAGAAGTCACATGAGCAGAGGCAAAACAGCCCTACTCAGCCCTGTTGCAGTACACGAATATAATTATATCGTTATTAATTTCTTTAGATACGCGATTCCATATTATATTAGCAGAAAAGCTTAAAACTACCACTTTTTTTACACGCTATTTCACATGTTAGTTAAAGACTTTGATGCTTAAAACGTTTAGGGAGAAATGGAATACTGGTGTGTATTTTTTCTTTAAAGTACCGATTCCTGGAATCTGACTGGCTGACACCCTTCTGACGTGGTTCCATAATATCTGGTATACGGAAAAGAAAGCATAGATAAAAAAGCTTGGATTCTCATGTATCTGATACAAGTATATTTTAATACAGTCTTTGCTGTGCTCTTGAGGTTCCTTGTTATATTTTGAGCTCTGGTTAACTGATAAATGTCACAGTTTAAATAATTTTCGGAGTTCGAAATTATGAAACGCTCTGTTAAAAGCAAGGGAGTTTCTATGTCTGTTACAGTAAAAAAAAATGCCTGACAAAGTAGGGCTTGGACAGATTCCAAGTGCTTGTACAAATGTGCTAAAGAAAGCAAAAAAAGTCATTCCTTTATCATATTGGCTAGCTAATGTCCTGTCCTCGTTAGTCTGATAAACAAAATGCTGTGGTGTTTGTCAAAGAAAAAATAGTATCAAGTATTTTCGTTTAAAATGACGTTTAGAAAGAATGTGGACCAGCGTAATACTTTGAGTTTACAGCTTGTCAAAAGTCATTCATTATTAAATACTATTAGTAATATCTTCGGTAAAGGCTTTGATGGATAAATATTTCTGCATAATTAAAATATTTATGATAAAGGTAGGTTGTGTACTTTTGTCCAACTGAGCAATCTTGCTTTCATAAAATATACCAACTTTTTAATGACTGATGATTAACATGCTGTAATACACAGTTTAAATTTAAAAGCTCAAATGCTGTACATGAGAGTTTAAGCTTTATTGGCTTCTCCTGGCGGTTTTACAAGGTGATTCCGGATACTTTCCAGCACGTCAAATGACGCGATGCACCGAGTGATACAGCGGTGTACCGTGAAATACTCCACGCGTTTTGAATGGCTGCATCAGTAGTCTTCAACATGGTCACTGTGGATTATTCGCTAGCATTTCGTCATCGTTAACTAAAATTAAAAAAAAATGTTATAGGTTCAACCAATGGTTTTATTGTAGAAACCGTTTACGTTAAGTTGGGGAGAAAGGTGGTATTCATTGGTTTTTCAAACACATTGAATCTGAAGATGTCTCCTAATCACAAATGATCCTGTAAAGGGAGAAGTTGTGTGAGATTACCATGGAGAAGGCAAAACAAAGACAACAGCACAGTCCTAAAGACATAGCTGGCACAGGAATCACAAGAATCTCTGCACCTGTCATCCAGATAAAGACACCTTTGGAAGACAAATAAATTAAAGAGTCAACTTCTCTTAATGCTGGACGAAGACCTATCCGCCACGTTCTAAGAAAAAATTGCCTCAAAAGTCCCGTCTCACTTCAGTGTTTTACATCACCAAAACCACAAAACCTTTACAGAAAACCTTTTATCAATCGAAAAGGGTTCAACTAGAGCTTCACAAAACCGTTTTTGAACCAAAAAAAACGTACATATAATCATACGTGTGCTAGCCTTGGCGTGGTCGTAAGGGTCCACGGTGTAAATCAATATCTACCTTTGATTCCTGCGTCATTTTTAATCGTTTTTTACCACCAAACCACAAAACCTTTACAGAAAACCTTTTATCAATCGAAAAGGGTTCAACTAGAGCTTCAGAAAACCGTTTTTGAACCAAAAAAAAACGTACATATAATCATACGTGTGCTAGCCTTGGCGTGGTCGTAAGGGTCCACGGTGTAAATCAATATCTACCTTTGATTCCTGCGTCATTTTTAATCGTTTTTTACCAACAAAACCACAAAACCATGTTATCAACCGAAAAACGACAACCACAGCTTTATAAATAACGTTTTTTAAAAAACGAAGACGATCAATCATAAACTCACTTTTTATTTGATGATGCACTTCCAAAATGCATCGATAAGGTAATCAAAAAGCCAGCAAAACAAAACCGCAAAAGCAAAAACCAGAAAAAAATATATATATCCCGTGTTTTTACCTTATTCTGAAGCACGATATACACCCACAGAGCACAGACTATCCCTCCTCCAGACCTGGAGGCTACTGATAGGTTAATGACTATGTAGTACACATTTGAAGCGAGAGTGCCCGAAATAAGGCGATCTGATTGGTAAATCAGCGCTGTCTTTCATTGTATTTTCAGCCATTCAGAGGCCTTGGGGGGTAAGACTTCCTCTAGAAGCCTCTGGCTGTATGCCACTTGCTTTCTACCTGTCAATCATTGACTCAGAAGGAGTAATCAATCAGTTTCTTAGCAGTGCTCCTTTTTTCACACCAGAAGACAATTCTGAGGTTTTTTTTTTCAATGCATAACAGCAGATAGGGCTCTCTAGCAGTGTCTAAAGGTTTTTTTTTAGCAATTGCAATGGTTTTCATTGTTATTACTTTCAGTATGATTTATTTATTATATGCGAGAAATTTCATTCCAGATCCAGTCTTCACAAAACTTTATGTAGAATTTTTTCTAATTGATCAATTTGTCCCAGATTTTTATCCAAGCTAGTGGTCACCTAGAACAAGGTTTACAAATCATTCTGAGGACCCTGACAGGACTAGAACTGAAAATTCTGACCTCTGAAGACCAAAACAACACTTCTGCCTACTGTTTTCAGGGGCTTTTTTTCATATGTTTGTCTGCTGGAGAAATATAAGAAATATGACTGTTCACCCTCAAAGCCAAGGGGGTTAGCTTATATTTAAGGTCTGAACCAGGCTCTTGCTATGTTCTGCAGCAGAGATATAACAAAATGTTTAAGGGGGGAAATTCCAGGCGGACATTAATAATAATTATAATAATAATTGATTACACTTATATAGCGCTTTTCTGGACACTCCACTCAAAGTGCTTTACAGGTAATGGGGACTCCCCTCCACCACCACCAATGTGCAGCATCCACCTGGATGATGCGACAGCAGCCATAGTGCACCAGAACACTCACCACACATCAGTTATCAGTTGGGAGGAGAGGAGAGTAATGAAGCCAATTCATAGATGGGGATTATTAGGAGGCCATGATTGGTAAGGGCAAATGGGAAATTTGGACAGGATGTGGGGGTTACACCCTTACCCTTTTCGAGAAACACCCTGGGATTGCGCCTGTTTACAGTATAGTATCCCCATCACTATACTGGGGCATTAGGACCCACACAGACCACAGGGTGAGCACCCCCTGCTGGCCCCACTAACACCACTTCCAGCAGCAACCTTAGTTTTTCCCAGGAAGTCTCCCATCCAGGTACTGACCAGGCTCACATCTGCTTTAATTCAGTGGGTTGCCAGTTGTGAGTTGCAGGGTGATGTGGCTGCTGGCTCAAAGGGTCTTCGCCACTAACAGGTTAATACCACAGATGGTGCACATAGGCCAGCTGATATACAGGAGCTGTACTCCTTATTTTAACAGACCTAAGCACTACCAGACAGGAGGAAGGTAAACAGAGGCAGGGCAGGGTGGAAGCAGTCAGCAAGCATCTTTAGAGCTTTGTGTTTCAGTCTAGAGATGTAGAATGAATCCACAAAGGGAAGGTGAGTTTTAGAGGCGATATACACTGCCCTCTCTAGCTGTTCCATGTCCTGGGCAGAAGTGTTGCCATCTCACACAGTGATGGGAAACAGCACAATACTTTCAATGACAGATCCGTAAGAGAGGGCCATTGCTTCCTGTGACACTCCGAACTTCTTCTTGTGCTTCAAGGATAAATTGAAAATCTCTCTAAGATAGTAGCAAGATGGTTGGCTCAGGAGTTCAGTGTAGAGGTTACAGAAAAGCCCAGATGCTTCCCTGCTGTTCTGTATGTGGAAAAACAATCTGACACACCCCGCTCCTGCACACAGTATACTGTAAAGATCTTATGTACAAGAAGAAGTACCAGCTGTCCCTACTCTTTAAATCTACACTATAAGTAAGGGTTACCTTTTATGCTACTGAGGTAGATAGTTGTCATAAAACTGTAGTAAGGTGTATTCAAAGGTAAAATTCTAAAAAGAGCCTTTTGTTTCTCTGAAAAATAGAAATGCTGCCAGATAATCTGAAGTTCAGTGGTTTATAATTAAGATCTCTGATTGCGACAATCCTGATTACTGGGACAGTACTAAGAAGTCTGACTTCAGATTTCAGATGGAAAAAACCCATGCAGAAATCCCAGCCAGGGCAATTTCCTAGTTTAAAAAGGAAGGGTCCCTGTCTTATCCAGTTTAGCTTTAAACTGCTCTAGATAAATTTGAATTGACACTGACTGAGTTATCAAAAGCTCAGAAACTCAGAAGAAGAGTAAGCTGGAGGAATATAAAAAAGAGCAATTTGAAATGTTGGGCATAATCAGTGAAAAGAAAATGGAAAATGAACAGAAAAATAAACTACTCAAAGAAGCGTTAGTGAAAATAGAAAATAGAAGACCCTCTGTTGTGGAGGAGGCCAGAAAAGAGATACAGGTAAGCTTGCATGAACAGGAAATCAAACTGGAAAGTTCATACAACAAGACTAATTAATAACTGAACAAAGAGACATGTTTATTGAGGAACTAGACTCTGCCCTGCAAGAAATCAGAGATCTCAAGCAGGGCACACGTGTCTCAGGTAGGGGCCAAGGGTACAAGGGCATTCAGGAAGCCTGGGCTCAGAGAGTCTCTAGGTCAGGATCAGAAAGAGCCCTATAGAGGACGCTCAGGTGTATCCATCCTGTCCTTGATCCATTTTGTAGGTAAGACAGCGGATTTAACCTCCACTAATTTAGAAGGCTAGCAAAAGAAATGTTTGATCTGACAATACCAGGTTGTAATATTGAGGAGTTGAAGGATATGCTCCAGTTCATGCCTGAAGCTATGGAACTCACAAAAGTTATTTTAGTGAAAAAAACTACCAGCAATGCAAGCTATGATATAGGAATATTCTAGCCATATTGATCAGGTATTGGCTTTTGCTGCTTTCCAGCATTCATGTTGTCAAGGGATACCTTAACCAGAAGGTGTAATGAGCAGGCTTGAGCAATGAAAGATAATGGTCATGCATACAGTCCAACCATGTGCTCCAGATGAGCGCTATGTGCAGGGTCAAGTAGGCCCCGCTAACACACCATCCACCAAGGGTTCACAGGGCAGATTTAAGAACAACTAGAAAAGACAGACACACGAAACAGAGGAGCACCCTTTCAGACACCCTATCTGGCCAAGATGCGAACCCAGTGGGAGACAGGAACACAGCTTTACAATAATGCTGAGGAGACAGCAGAGGACCTGAAGAAAGAGAATATAACATCGATGAAGTTCTGAGGGGATAAAAATGAACGGATGAATTTCACCCACAGCATAAACATATAATAACCAAGAAACATTGTAAAATCACTGGATACTTTTTGTTGCATATCTGTCATATTTGGGAACTGTAATAGATGAGAATTTTAATATGATTCCAGATGGTGTTTCTACTCAGTTTATATATATGATATATAAAGACCTGTTGTTAGACAGTGACTTTGCAAACTGATCGAGAAGGTGGAGCTTCATTCTTGGCAAAGATAGACGGAGTGGGGGAGCTAATTCACCTCCTCGTGTGAGCGAGGGGCACCCACAGGACTCGGGAACTTCCCCTCCATTCCTGGGAAAGAAGCGGATAATCGTTTGACCCCATCAGTGGAAGTCATTCTTTTTTGAATAGGTTTTTGTTTACTGTTCATGTTGTTTGGATTCATATGTTCAAGTGCCAGCATATACATCACACCATTATTTGCTGGTTGTGTATGGAAATTTTAAATTAGCGGTATTTAATGTTAAATACTCAGCATACTCCATAATGTCCCACACTCAACATGCTCCAGAATAGATTACTTTTCATGTTTAATAGTGATAGGCATGAGGTGGAAGAATGTATAATTTTTACACCAAGATAGTATACCTATAAATACAGTTTGGAGACTGAATACAGGTAAACTCAGGCATAAATCTGTGATTATCAAATTAAATAAGAAGTCAAGTCATATTTAGAGAACGATGATAACGAAGAAGTGAACCCTGCTATACTTTGGGAAGCTGCTAAGGCAGTATCTATCTATAGCAGTCTCTATAGGGATCACTACTACTCAGAAGAAACTGAGGGAGTATAAAATATTGAAGATTGGAGAGAAAATTACAATGTCTTGAAGACCAACATAAGAAGAATAATGATCCAATTGACTTGGAACTGATTAAAAATACGTAGAAAGAAACAGATGAGTTATATGAGTTATATGAGGAAGAACTTGGGAAGAAGCACAGATTTGCAAACATACTATGAAGTAGAGCCGAAGCAGAAGACTTCATAACCGGCAAGCCTCAAACACAATAAGTAAGATAAAAGACACCAGCTCTTAATGCCTTCAGTACATATCATACCAACATCCCACTAATGCAGGCTCTAAATTAATTTCATCAACTTCGTAAAGCCAGTCCTGTAACCCTATCTGTAGATGGGTCTGTACCTGAGCTTCAATCAAAATTGAAAAACCTTGGGGTTATATTCAATTCTGGCTTAACATGCGACCCACATGTACAGCATACTGTCAAAACATCTTTTTTTCACCTTAGAAATATCGCAAGACTACGCCCTATCATTAACTGTGGCTGAAAAGCTGATCAACATATTTGTATTCTCTCGAATTGACTACTGCAATGCTCTACTTCCTGGGGTATCTAAATCTACTCTGAACAAGCTGCAGTATGTCCAAAATTCAGCAGCCAGAATTCTGACCAGGTCTAGTGCAAGTGTTCACATTACTCCTATCCTGGAGTCCTTGCACTGGCTTCCGGTCAAATTCCGCGTAGACTTTAAAATCCTCATTCTCACCCATAAGGCTTTACATGGCTTGGCACCTCAATACCTGTCTGAACTTTTATCGCCCTACTCCCCACCTCGCAACCTCCGCTCTTCAAATTCTGCCCTCCTTAATGTCCCCCAAGCCAGTCTACATTGTATGGGCAACAGGGCCTTCTCCTGCTATGCCCCCAAGCTCTGGAACTCTTTGCCCAAGGATATCAGAGAGTCACCTTCTCTAAACTCCTTCAAATCCAGACTCAAAACCTTCTTCTTCAGAAAAGCCTTTACTTAACTGGTTCCATTCTTCACCCCTCTGCTCTTCTTAATACCACCTTCCACGGTCTCCTCTATTGTTATTGTTGTATTGTTGTAATTATAATTGTGTCCTATCTTGTGAAATCTTCTTATTTATTGTAGTCTTCTTATTTATTGTTATTGTCATCCTGTAAAGCACTTTGAGAAGCCACCTTTAAAGGCGCTATATAAAATAAAGTTTATTATTATTATTAATTATTTTTTTCACTTATGTTAATGAAATCAGATCTTAAGTGTTGTTTATAAAATAAAACTTATTAAAAAATGCTTTTGTTATTATTTATCTTGTATCACAGAAGAGAAAAATCTTTGCTCAAGCCCACAAAGTGTTTTAATGCAATACATGAACTCAGGAAGATTGTTATGGGAATGCCAGTATTGGTTTCCTCATAAAAATGTATTCCTTTCATTTCATTTTATTTTTTTAAAGAAACTTTCATTACTATGATAGTTCCATTGAACCTGAAAAAAAATCTTGCGCTGCTGAATGCAAATCTGTAACATTAAAATTGAAATAAAAACATGCCCTCAAAGTACGACATTACCAACAATTACCACAAGGTGGAGATATTGTCCTCCCCATGTTAAGAATGGCAAAGCTTTGTTAATTTGCCTTTCATTTGGTTGTGCATCTGTGTTGGGCTTCCAGTTCTCAAGCTCTTCGGATGCTGTTGGTGTATTTGCAGTCCAGCTCATCTTTTGAAAATAGCGGGTCACCTGGCCTTCTGTTTGTAACCGTATAGCGTAATGGTCTGGAATGAAAACCAGAACAGAAACCCTCAGAATTAATTCCAAATTTGTTTCTCTGTGAAAATAATAGTTTTGTAAACATATCAATAATGTTCTGCAGTCTCATCTTCCTCAGCTCTGATCTCCACCTGTTGTAACAGTGACGATCATGACTTTCAGTCAGTCTCAGGCGCTCTTTCTTTCTGGGAAGCTGCCCGTCTAACGACACTGGAAACTCCCATGTCAGCTCCTGGAAGGCTGTGGCATCATCCATCTTCGGATTTCCAGATCCTGCAGCTGCCACAGCGGATGTTGGTGTTGATCTGATGTAAAAGCGAATATTAGTATATTATTATTATATTAGTATAGTATTATATTAATATAAGTATCAAATATTAATCTCTGTAACACGTTGGCTAAAAAGAACTGAAACTGGTGTTTTCTCTTCCAGTTACACAGCATGTGTGCATAATGCAGCACTGAGTGGCGATTGCTCTCTTGATATTTCAAAAGCATGAAGTAATTGTTGTTTTTGACACATTCATATTTTGTCATATATTCAGAACATGGTGACACTTACTGAGCTCCCTCCTCTGCAATACCTTCAATGACTTCAGTGGCTGAGCAGATGTTGTCATGTGTCAGTATCCTCTAGTATTTCTCTGCAATACCATCTGAGTGGGCCAGATAATTCACCACGATGCTCTCCTGTGCATCTGTGAGCCTCTTTGTGGCCGTCTCAAATTCCCTCCTGGCAGCCTGGCTGGTGATAAATGGGAGGTGGTATCTACAAAATAAACACGTACACAAAGTGTATGATTGTTTCCAAGCCACAGACAGTTTGATTCATACATTAAAACAACTTTGTGATTTGGTTTACTTCTCATGCAGTCTCCGCAGGTCGTTGGAAGGACTATAAATTGGCTCCCCCACAGAAGAAATGAAAAAAAATTCAGTCTCTGTTCCACAGATGCTCTTTGTGGCAGTACAGCATAGTTTAGTGAAGTAAAGGTGAAATATCTGAAAAAACAGACAAAATGCAGTTAATGTACTTTTCAACTGTTGTTGAATAAAGAAGACAGATGTTGACAATGAACTGAAAGGAGAATATCAACGTAACTTTGACTTACATGTTCCTCTTCTTCATTCAGGGCAAAGCATGCCAGCTGCTGTGAGGAGGTTGTGTGCTTTGTCACTGCTATTATCGCCAGTTTTTGGCCTCTTTGTGACACAAAAGTCTTTCGCTACATCCATTCCTGGACTTGATATCACAAGCAATTAAATAAATAATATCTCATTCAAAACTGCCAATGATCATTTTACAGTAGCAACAGCAGCACCCAGTAATGAAGTGCATGTACAGTGTTGAGTGTTTCAATCAGTCAGTCTGACCCACTTGGCTGGGTGCTAAGCTTCTGTAGGATGAGGCAGCTGGGATCCCAATGAGGACTCACAAGTAGGGGATGGTGTGGAAGAGAGGTGCAAAAGATGAATGTGAAGGAGAGAAGGGGCTTATTTATTACATGAGGAGGTGTCATCAAGAATGATTACGATTTAGTGCTGCTGAGGCTGTTTGAACTTGATGTTTGCCATTCACTAACTCTTGTTCCATATGGAGTTACTGAAGAGAAGTTGGGGTGGAGATCAAATTCCACTCTCACACTTCCACTCTCCAGTGTGTTAAATCTGCTTGACTGAACACAGAGCTGAGAGCATCTTCTCCCTCTCCCCTCCCTCCAGTCCAGTCTCACTGTAAAGGCCCTACAGTAAGTAACAGGAGCGCCACCTAAATGACAGTGATGAGCCCTGACCAGCACTGTTATTCTGTCTCTTTATAAATGTCAGATAATTGTGTCATTGTTAGAATTTGACCAAACAACTGAAATATGCACGACTGTCATTCTTACTATCATATTCTTTATCACCCCTTGGTGCTGCAGGTGCTTCAGCTGGAGAATAGCTCGTAGGTAATACAGCACAAGAAGCTGCTCAGGCATGATGATGTCTTCAGAAGTGTGCATCTTCTCTAGTTCCACTCCACGTCTCTCTTTGCAGCCCTCAGCACCTTCCAGCAGTCACTAGGGCTTGACCCAGGACTCTGCAGCTGTCTGTATCTGTGGCAAAAAGAGTAGTACCATCAATGTCAATTCCCTTAATGTACTGGAACCGGAAACCAACTGGATTCAGAGTTCCAAATGGAAAATACCTTTTTCTGATGACATCCTGTGAGACATCTTGCTGTTTTTTTGCTGACTGTCCTTTAGGACGCTCTGGAAGATGATGATGACGTTAGCCAGCCTCCTGTCTTAGGTTGGTGGCATTCAGGATGTAGCACAGGAATCGGTTGATATTTTTGATGTAATTAGCAATGGTTTGGCGAGACAGTCCAGTCATCCTCAGTTGGTAAAAAAAATTGCGCGTTTTGGAAATGTCCTTCATTAACTTCAAGGATGCTTCAGACAGATCCATAAAAAACAGGAATCTGGAAACGTTGTCTATCTAAAAAAAAATGTTTTTAGGGTTTATTTTTAGGGCTGGCACAATCTCAGATAGGTGAATTCTGTGCTAAAAGTAGTTCAAATTAAAATATGAGTTAAAAAATTTACTATGTGAGTCTCTGCCCAGTTTTAAATACCTACCTCCTGAGAGCAGTTAACCACACCCAGGTCCTGGATAAGGTACTGTTTAAACCCAGCCAGGAGAGGAGCATCCAGAGCATGTTTTCTGTATAGTCCAGCCTGGGCCACTCTCTTCCGGAGAGCCTGCTGATAACTCTTAACTACTGGGGTCCTGTAGGGATTTACTGGAACAGGACCCAACCCCAAGTCCATCCAGGGCATCTTATTTGCCTGGGCGACATGCCATCCGGTATGGTTCATCATTAACATTATTCTCCATTTTGAGGTTTTGCCATGTGTACTACCCAGTGGGTTGGCAGGCCCACAGGAGGGGTGAGATAATTAAGACCTCATTTGGCCTCTACATCCTCAAGCAGAGCAGTGGAGTTACCAGCGGGACCACGTGGAGGTAGAGGTCACTAAGTCTCCACTCCTTACCCAAGGGAGTTAAGAGAGTCAAATTTACTCCTGCCGTTTAGCCACGCTTCATTGAATTTCTTCACTTTAACATTCTGTGCACTGGGCAGAAATCGCATCGTGTTGACACCCGCCGCGGGCCTTCATGATGCTTTGTTTTAATTAAACAGTCGAATACCTGTGGTCCGCACTAGTTCTAAGCCAACTGCTAGATACTGGCCGAGGCCGCCCGCCGCCCGCCGGCCTTCCCCGGGCAGGAAGAGGTTGACCGACGCACGCCTCAAATGTGGAGATCCACGGGAAGGGTCCGATGCATGTCTAGATTCACCGCCGTGGACGATGGCTTGCCCCCCGGCACCCTGGCCTTCCTGCGAGAAGGGGATGGTGGGCTCCGACCGGGGCACGTGAGAGGGGGCACGGCACACGGCGCCTCGTCCAGCCGAGACTCGCGCCCAGCCCCACTTCCCATCCCAGCCCGACCGATCTAGCCCTTAGAGCCAATCCTTATCCCAAAGTTATGGGATAACTTGGAGACCTGCTGCATACTACAATCTTAAATCTAATTCATGTGAAAGCAGAGAATCAGAGCTTTCAATTAATGTCTATTATCCCCAGTTTTAAACTCAGCATCATGTCTGCATCCATAAAAATGCGTGGCCAATGTTTTTGAATATTGAAAAATGGATGGCATATTTCATTAATATCTCAGAAATGGCGCATATTAGAAGGTTTAAACCAAGAGCTTCGAAAGCAGGGATTCAGAGCCTTCATGTAATGCCCAATTACTGCACTGTTCAGCACAGCATCAGCCCTGCACTTCCTAAAATAACTGTCCCCTATTTTTTAATATTGACAAAATGGATGGCCTTGTTTCATTATTATCTCCGAAACGGTGCATACTACAAGCTTAAAAAAATGCTTGTACAGTATCTGGTAGCAGAGAATCAAAGCTTTCATTTAATGTCTATTATCCCCAGTTTTAAACTCAGCATCATGTCTGCCTCCATAAAAATGTGTGTCCAATATTTTTCAATATTGACAAAATGGTTGGCATATTTTCATTCATATCTCCGAAACGGTGCATATTACAAGGTTTAAACCAAATGCACTTGAAAGAAGAGACTCAGATGTTTCATTTAATGTCTATTATCCCCAGTTTAAAAACATAGCATCGTGTTTGCCTCCATAAAAATGTGTTTCCAATATTTCTGAATATTTACCAAATGGATATGTTACATCCCAATGTGTAGTCCATGTGTGTTTTGTTGCTATGTTCCCCACATCCTGACCTTGATTGTTCTTCCTCCCTCATTGGCCCATCATTACACCATTGTTTCCGTATTACATCATCATCGTTTAGCATCTCGGCCAATCAGAGTGCAGTTTAATCAGTACATAACTTGGAGGTTTTCAGAAGGAAGGGCCCTTTCGTTTGACTTTGGTCCCGCTCGGCTTAGCTTCAGTTTTGTTTCACTTTTGGTTTTGCTTTGGCTTCTTATTGCTTCGTGTGTGTGTGTAGCTTCGTCTTTGTTGGTTTGTATTTGTCTCCTTGTACTTTCGTTTGTTTGTGTTATCCATTATTTAGCCATTATCTTGCCCAGATGTATTGTATCTGATGAATTCTTTGAGAAAATCTGACCCTTAACCCTAACCTGTGAAAGTCCCTTAGCTAGGGTTAGGGTTAGAATTTTAGAAAACACAGAGGATATTTGATGGCATGACAGTGTTTTAGGACAGAAAGGAAATTTAGGAAAAGTGATATTTCAATGTTAACTTCACTTTTTTTTCTTGAAAAAAGGTTTCTTAACTGTAATCTGTGAAAGTCCCTTAGTTAGGATTAGGGTTAGAATTTTAGAAAACACAGAGGATATTTGATGGCATGGCTGTATTTTAGGACAGAAAGGAAATTAAGGAAAAGTGATATTTCAATATTAGCTTAACTTTTTTTCTTGCATATATGACACTATACACTCAAAAGGAACATTGTTAAATTTGCCCTAACAGCAAAAGTTTGAAAGAAAGTGGTTAAACCTTTCAAACGTTTGCATTTGTCTTTGGATACACTAGAATTTTAACAGATACACCTAATATTTATTTGGTATTCCTGAATGTTAACCTATTTAACCCTGAATCCATGCTCATTGAGAACTACATTCAACACTAAATTTTCAATAACAGAATCCTTGTCAGAAAATACAATTCTACCATGGTTGATATATTTTCTTTGGTTTGGCAAGGTTGCGCATTCTATTCAAGCTAAAGTTTTTATGACCTGAGCTCTATTTTCCACTCAAAGGAGTGGTAGGTTGTATGAATTCTTTGAGAAAATCTGACCCTTAACCCTAACCTGTGAAAAACCCTTAGCTAGGGTTAGGGTTAGAATTTCAGAAAACATAGAGGATATTTGATGATATGGCTATGTTTTAGGACAGAAAGGAAATTTAGGAAAAGTGATATTTCAATGTTACCTTCACTTTTTTATTGCATATACAGATGCAGCCATTCAAAATGTGTGGGGTACTTCCAGGTACTACGCGGTGGGCATGTCGCATCGAAACGCATTATCATGCAATAGCACTAGGTGTAAGGCGTCATTTCACGTCATACCAGAAAGTATCCGGAATCACCTTGTAAAACCGCCAGGAGGAGCCAATAAAGCTTAACCTCTGATGTTCAGCATTTAAATTTAAGACTGTGTATTATTGCATGTTAATCACCAGTCATTAAAAAGCTGGTATATTTTATGAAAGGAAGATTGCTCAGTTGGGCAAAAGTACACAACCTACCTTTATCATAAATATTTTAATTATACAGAAATGTTTTTTGCATCAAAGCCTTTATCGAAGATATTACTAATAGTATTAATAATGAATGACTTTGGACAAGCTGTAAACTTAAAGTATTACGTTGGTCCACATTCTTTCTAACCGTCATTTTAAACGAAAATACTTTTATTTTTTTCTTTGACAAACACTACAGCATTGAGTTGATCTAACTAATGAGGACAAGACATTAGCTAGCCAATATGATAAAGGAATAAATGACTTTTTTTGCTCATTTCTTAGCACATTTGTACAAGCACTTGGAAACTGTCCAAGCCCTACTTTGTCAGACATTTTCTTTTACTATAACGGACATAAAAACTCCCTTGCTTTTAACAGAGCATTTCATAATTTCTAACAATGAAAATTATTTAAACTGCGACACTTCAACCAGGATCATTCAACCAGAGTTCAAAATATCACAAGGATCCTCAAGAGCACAACAAAGACTGTATTAAAAGATACTTGTATCAGATGCATGAGTATCCAAGCTTTTTTATCTACCCTTTCTTATCTACGCTAAGAAGTAGTCTTAAAATTTATCACACAGTAAAAAGTCAAATTTCTGGGGTGTCTGTATACAAGAGAGTATGGTACTGCTTCAGAAGGGTGTCAGCCAGTCAGATTTCAGGACTGGAATTATCTGTTTTATAATTGAGAATATAATATGTAATCAAGTATCTAAATATCTAAATCTATGTATCTATATAGCTGGTAGTATTACTTTATTTCACTTTCTTTGTAAACACATTTTGTTAACACCCGAATCACAGGTGGATTCTGTTTTTTGTTATGGTCTGTACTAGCTCAAATCCTGCTTAACTAAAAATTAGACACAAGAAGAGTATTATTGGACAATGTTGTGAGGCTCTGGCGGAATTTCTCTGTAAACTGTAGAGTTATAGAGGAGACAGGTTGTGTATCGCTTCTTTTGACACTTGTAAAAAAAACATTCCTATGTTAATGCGACACTGAAGATAATGTGGTGTACTGGTTGTTAGTGAAAAGATTTAATCATTTAATCTCTTTACTGTGCACATTTTTATCCGCTTAGTATTGAATATTTATATGGAATTTTACCACTAAAGGGAAATTTTAGTAGCTGAGCATAAAGGTCATAAACGATATTGATTTAGGAACATAAACATATTACGCAAACTGTATGTTGCTGTAATTGGTATTTTAAAGACAAAATACACACCAATACTCCATTTCTCCCTAAACATTTTAAGCACCAAAGTCTTACATGTCGTTGACCTTCCGACCATATTACTGTAATATCTGTATTGCTGTTTCAGTGTGTATCACACGACTTGCTTCGGTGGTGTCAAGGCTTAAGTGACTGATTTACAGTATAAGCTTGAGGTCAGGTGTTCAATTCCAGCAATCACTATGAGTTTTCTTTTAACAAAAACACTTCTTTGAAAAACCAAAATAGCAAATATTATGGATACTACAGTATATTGACATGTTTTATATTTCAAAATAACACATGATCATACTGTATGTACAGTACACAGCGGTACCGCAGGTTGAACTGTAGGAAGCAAATTCACCTGAGTCCAAAAGCCCAACATTATGTGCATTCGCCTTGCGCGGCTTGGTTTTCATCACTCTCTGCGGGAGTGCTGGCTGTGATGAATTAAACCAGTTTCACAGGTATTTTCAAAGTAGAAGGGGGCGAGTCTTCCAGTGAAAGACACCTCCCCACCCCCCAAACCCCTTTTGTTTGCTTACAGTAGTACTTAAGTACAGTACTTCCTTACAGTAAGTACAGTAAGTACAGTACTTCCTTACGGTATTACTTCTCGTGTTAAGAAAGCTAGGTGTTAGCATAAATAAATTATTAGTAATCAATAATTTTAAATTTAGCACTGTAATAAATTGTGCTAATAATAAATTCTACTCTGAGAATGTGGGGGGGGGGGGGGGAAGAATGCCGGTTGTCTTTTCACTGATAAACTTATGTTAAGCTGTCAACAAAAACCTGCTGTCAAAAAAAAGTTTTTTTTTAAAAAAAAGTCAATTGTGTGTCCATGATATTGCTATTTTGCTATTGCTACAGCAATTGCTATTGCTACCGAGTCTCTGTGTCTACAGTGCATTGTTTGTGAACAAACTGGTTTCACAGGTATTTTCAACCCCCAGCCACTGTTGTTTCATCAGTTGTTATCCCCTAAAATGCTTTGAGAAACCAACTTTAAATGCGCTATATAAAATAAAGTTTATTAATTGTACTACCCCTGACTCACTACTTTGGTCTATTACAAGCTCACTGATTCACACAACTATCTCCTGTATAGCTCATTTCACCCCAGACACACTAAAAACTCCAGAACCAAGGCCTCTGTACTCTTTTTTCATCAAAAGAGTATACCTTAACAGTGTTATTGACAGGGCCCTTACCTGAGCCAAAAACACCCCTCGGACCATCAACTCGAGCAGGGACTCCCACCTTAACAACAGCATTCCTTTGGTGCTTCCCTACCACCCCAACACACTTTTCACCCCAGGTCTATTAATGATAACTTTTCCATCCTACAGGATGATCCCTCCATTGGATCCCTCTTTTCTAACCACCCCGTCATCTCATATGCCGACAACCTAATCTGCGTAACCTTCTTGCTCACAGCTCCCTTGACCACCCTCAGCAACCATCCACTTTCCCTCGCAACAGAGCTCCATGTATCACCTGCAAGTACATATCTAACACCACACTCATTCAAGGCCCCTCAAGACAATTCCGGATCACTCAGACAACCTTATTTACTGTATCTCTTGCAGTAAATTCCCAGCCATCTACATTGGGGAAACAGGAAGGAGACTCAGAGACCATTTCAGAGAACATGTTAGGGCTGTGAAGATTAAAGATTTCTCCAAGCCTATTGTTTCTCATTTCACCTCTGACAGCCATGACCACACTAATCTCTCCATCTGTGTTCTCAAGGATGGTTTTCCTAACTCCCACATCAGAAAGACTACAGAAACTAAAATTATCCGGCAGCTAGGATTACACCTTTCCCCTTCTCTCAACGACAGACTCATTTTCTTCTAAATTCTCTCTATTCATTGTTGGTTTCATTTCACACTTCTCTTCCCTATCCTGACTTCACACTACCTGGTTGGCCATTCCGTCTGTCCCCTGCTCTTGCCTCTCACCCCTCCTCTCTCCCAGCTTTTGTTCTCCCGCTACATTACCTTTGTTTACTGCCCTGTCTTTCTCCCACCTGAAGATGGCTCCACGGCTGACACATTGTGTTTTCTTTCTTCTCTTTTCAGTAGGGAATAAATCTATTACTTATTATTTTACCAGTTCAATTTGGAGAAGCAGGGATTAATAAAGTAGACAAAAGTAGCACCCGGACCACGTGGGGAACCAAAGTGGCTGATTGGGTTGGCTGATTCGGCAGCCTCTGGGGCGTGTAAACATACACACCCCTGACTGACCTTGAGAAGTGCTGCCTCACGACCAGGCTATGCCCTCAGGGGATAGAAAGGAGGAGATAGCCCGTTGACTCGCTGAGGGGCGCATGAGAGGTGCTGCCTCATGACTGGGAACGAGTCCCTCAAGGGGAAGAGAAAGAACTCTGACTGGAGGAATCACTTTGAGAAGCGCTGCCCGAAGGGTTGAGAAGAAAAGAAAGCAGTCCCCTGACTCGATGAGAGCTGCTTTGAGTCATTGCCTTGCAACTGGGATAAACCCCCAGGGGACCGAGGGAATGAGAATGAGTAAGTTAAGGTTTCAGAGAATAATGTGGTCAACTCTGGCTTGCACTTGAGAACCTCCCCAGAAAGGGTCAAGGTGGCGCTGCCATCCTAAGGTCCGAGAAGTAAGCTTAATTTCCCCCCAGAAGATGGACCCCGGACCAACACTTTCTCTCCCAACACCTGTGAGGGCAAATGAAGTGTGTGCCAATGCATATTTAAATCAAACAAGAGAAAAGAACAGGAGAGGAAGGTGAAGAGGCTATGTGTGAGAGGTGTTGTTATAATGGACAAGAATAAATGACGGAGGCAGAATACTCTTCCCTCGGAGAGTAGTTATATTGTTGGTTTTGTCATACACAGCACAATACCAGCTACACACACACACAAATCAAAGACCTTAACTCCTCAGTTAGTTTAAACACTTCTCACCATTAGCAGCCCATCTAACTCTCTCTTATAGTTCTTCTGTCGTCACGACGGCCTTTCACTCTCTCACATACGAAAATTATAATTATTTTTAAAAACAAAAAACTCTTAATATTTACTAAATTATGTCTTACATTAGCAATAGATAATGAGTAGCTGGAATACCTGAGAGAGTGGTGTTAATGTGAAGGTAGCATGTGGAGGAGGGCAAATGCCCCACTGTTATAATGAGCTGAATATCCTAGATAGCTCATTCAGTGTATGTGGCAGCTCCAATTCTGAAGGAATAAGTCAAATAAATAAATCATTTGTGGTGGAACTCAACAGGTAAAGACTGAAATAAATATAATAATCTTGGTACAGTGTTTATTTTTATGATTTCAATTCTTGAATGAAAGTCTAGAGAGCTCAAATAATCTTTTATTTTGGAAATGATTGGGTTATAATTTCTTTTATATAGTTTTGCAGGGATTTTTGTTATCCAAATGCCTAAATGCTTTATTTCATTCAGCTTTCAGTTAAAATTAAATCTTTGCTTAAGTTCTCTTGTTGGGGTATAACAAAATACATGTTTTTTGTACATTGAGTTTATATCCTGCATACTGGCCATAACTCTTACGGTATTGGCCATATACAACATCTTGTATTAGGAGTTTGTCTTTTCACATACCCCAACTTGCTCTCTATGAGACACACAGACAGGGAGAGAAGCTTGGGGTCAGAGCAAAGGGTCAGCTATTCATACAGCACACCAGGAGCAGTCGGGGTTAAGGGCCTTGCTCAGGGGCCCAACAAACTAGGATTATTTTTCTGGCCGTGGGATATGAACCAGCAACCTTCCAGCCACAGGTGCAGATCATTAGCCACAAAGCCACTGCACTGCCCCCAGAAATCACCCTTTGCCGGCAGACCGTGAACAGACTGGACCCAGGTGGGTTCAAACCCGCTCCAAGCAGGGAGGTGCCGGCAGGGCTCTAAGCTCTAAGCCACATTGCCTGGAGTCTGGTTCTCACTAGTGGTGACACTGACTTTGCCTGCTGCGCCACCTGCGCGCTCCGTAAAGAAAATTTAATAAATTTGGGATGGGAGATACCCAGATCTCTAAGATATTGTTAGATAGGGCTGCTAGGGCAATAGGATCCTATGCAGGACTCAAGACTAGAGAATGACACTGAGCAGATACGCTAGGCAAAAACGAAAACCAGGAGGCAGGTGAGTAGGTCGGCACACAGAGAGACAAGCAGGAAGCAACAATCCAAAACACTAGGCAAAAATCGAATCCAGGAAGCAGGCGAGAAGATCGGAACACGGAAGCACAAACGAGGAAGCAGCAGTCCAAATCACAAGACGAAACCGAAAACGAAAGGCAGACTAGGAGATCGAAAACCAGAGAGAAGCAAGAGTAAACCGCGCACTAGGGAGCTCGAAGAGAATCTGCAATAGTGAACGGGGAAGTGAGGAAAAGGGAGAACTAAAATAGAGACGGGAGAGAAAGGTGATTGGCGTTTACTTGCGGCGTGAGCTTGTCTTACAGGGTGTGCGTGTGGGAATGCAAGAAGGAAGAGCGGCGCGAGAGGAATGCGTAACAGATATGCCAGAACAGCATCAGTATTAAGGGCTACATTGTGCTCTATTCCATCCAAAAAGATCCCCTTTATCTCCTGATCCTGCCTAATTGCTTGGGCAAGAGATTCAATGTATAGAGCAAATAGAGTGGGGGATAGTGGGCATCCTTGACGTGTCCCCCTTTCTACTGCAATACTGCCTGTGAGATTGTTATTTACCCGTACTCGGGCTATGGGGTTTAAGTGAAGAGTTTAAAACATTAATTGCTCTTCTGTGAATCTAAACCTATTGAATACCTGAAATAAATATTCCCAATTCACGAAGTAAAAAGCTTTTTTATGCATCTAAGCTCACTAGAATTGTTCCAGTCAATTCTTTTTTAATACTTTAAAACATGTGAGGTGTCTGTCTAATATTATCCTTGGTTTGTTGTCCACAGACAAATGCAGTTTGATCTGTGTCTCTTAATTCTGACACGAAAGTCTACCATCTTTTAAATATAACTGAGGCATTAATCCACATTTAAAATTGAAATGAGATGGGAAGAATTGTATGACTCTCTGTGTTTCTTCTCCTTGGGAAAAAACTGTGACTGTCCCCCTTTCCTGCCATAACTCTAAGGCTGAAATGTCTTGTGTCACAAGAAGTCCAGTCCTTGTGCAGAAAGGTATCAGTTAACCCCTTCTTCACATTCCCTTTCTTCTTTCCCCCCTTATTAAATATGGCATACGTCAGTGCTGCCTATTTTTATACACAAATAATGTGATGGCAGCTCTTATCTTTTTAGGTGTACAAGCATGCATTACCATGACATTGTGAGTTCCACGGTTATGGCAAGATATGATAAATGTCTTAATACAAATGGTGATTTCAATTAAACATATAAGCAATACTTACCCTACAAATAAATATTGTAACAAAGTTCCACCCCTGGACCCAAACGCAGACCTCAGCCATGTGGAGATCTATCGTCAGGATCTAGGTATAGCAATATAGACCCAACTCTGATTTGTGGCTGATAAATATGACAAGACTAGGAATGTATTGATAACATATTCCCCAGTAATACTCCTCAGGCCTAACAAGCACACTGTCGGCCCACCTTAGGAAGCCCCAGACATGGAAACAATAACAACATAATTATTTCTGTTCACTCAGTCTCTGGTGACAGTGCGATGTGTGGATCCAGTGATCTCATCCTGTCACTCGGATGGCAGAGTTGGTAGTCGGTAGCACTTGATATGGTCCCTCCGAGCAGGGTTGCAACATTTGGCAGGGTATCTCTTCTTCACCCAAACCCACTCGCCAGGTATCAGGTCGTGTCTTCCCCCTACTGGAGGTCCCCAAACGTCCAGCACCTGTTCACCAGCCCCATGCACTGCTTCAATTAACAATCTACATTACTACAATAGAGAATTAGCAAATTCAATGATCCATTAGCCAGATTTGGCCCTCCAGGAAGTTTTGTTGGTTGGTCCGTGATGATATCAAACAGGCTCTTTTACACAGTTCTGTTTGATCCAGCCCGCGGGCTACACAGGACTGCAGGCAGAGCATCTACCCATGGTATTCCTTCAGTCTGATGTTTCGTTGATCTTTCAGAGTTCATTTCCTTTGTTTCACTGTTCCAGCAGTCTGAGGGTGATCTCAGTCCATCTCACCCCGAACAATGCAGCCACAGCCTGACACACTTTCCCTGTGAAGTGCGTCCCTTCATCATAATACAAGTGGCAGGGCAGTGCCCACTGAGGGCTTATCTCCATCATCAAGTGTTTGGTAGACACAGAGGCAGTGGCAGCAACACACTGGGAAAACAGATAAGAGCCAAGGTTTCCCTTTACAATTGTCAATTTGCCACTGCATGAAAGGTTCCTCAGGAGCAGGCCTTTTGAGCTGTTGCACCTGCACCTGAACTGTAGTTGAGTTCCTTTGATAAGCACCACATCGAGATACCACATAAGTGGATACTGCTTCAAACCAGGTCCCCTCCCAGTTTTGGGTAAAAGGCACACCATTTGACTCACACCTGGATGTCTGACAGAGTGCCTTTGTCGGGCTACAAAGGGCATTAGGCTGTGAGGGCATGCAGGGCGTCCAGTGTGCTGGCAGCACCACACCCAATCATCAAGCAGCCCCACATTCTTTTCTAACCATGTCCTTTTCTCTGCTTTAGAGGCCTCAGCCTGAATGTCCTGTAGCTATCCCCTTTTCACCAACAAAGGTTTCACAGTGGTCTCTGACTCCAGTTCTACCAGGACTGCTCACCTGAGAGCTGCATCTGAAAAGTTGTTCCCTCGAGTTACTGGAAACATTTCATTATTATGTGATTTACACTTTACCACAGGTACTTCAGCCAGTAGCTGCAAAGCTTCTAATAGTGCAGATACAAACCCAGCATTCTTAACTGGAGTCCCTGCCATGTTGAGGAAGTCCCTATTCCTCCACCGCCATCCAAAATTGTGGCATACACCAAATGTATATATACAGTCTATACAGATCGATACAATTTTCCATTTAGGTAGCCTGCACAACACATAAACACGGCCCCTTGGCCACTACATCGAGGGGTCCTGAATAATAACCCACCAGACAATGCCTACCTCCATGCTCCTGCGCCAGCACAGCAGCTCACAGCCCATTTCTTTCACTTACATACAGATTACATACAGATGATCTGTCTGAGGGAATCCAGTCCAGAGCCAGTGCCTGCAAGAAAGCTTGTTTCAAAACATTAAAAACCGGTTTCTGCTGCAGGAGTCAAGGCAATTTTGTCTTTAGACTGCACTACCTCCCTTTAGCCAGTTCGTCACCAGGCGAGCTCGTTCTGAGAAGGAATTCACCCTGGCTTTATCATGTAGTTGGATTTATACCCTTTTTTCCATCCGAAGACCTAATACTTGGAGTAGCCTGGCCTTATGGATTCCCTCATTAGGTAAAACAATCACAATATCACATACTGTAGCTCTATTGAGGTAGTTCACATAAATGCTATTTCATACAGGAATTCTTTATAAATGCTGCAGGGCATCCTAGCCCAATAGGTCTGGGGTGTCCCCCAGTTACTGCACACTGTAAGATTATTTCACTTTTATTTAAATCCTGAGATAAATTTAGGAAGGCTACAAAGGGGCTTACTAGATTAAATCTATTATTTCATGCACGGCTCTCGTTTCAGCTTCTGACATGTTCTTTAATTGTGAAATCAAGCCTCTTTCTTACAATTTCTCCAAAAAACAGCCTTTTTTTAGTAACTGCACACCAGCTTAATAGTAGCTTTGTCTTTGGGGTATTGCCCCCCTTTCCCCCAGGGCTAGTTAACTCACCCCCCATCTGGATATGCCCAATCAGGAGATTTATCCAAGTCCTCATTATTTTCTTGAAGGGGTCTTATATCTTGTTATAATATTAAATTGGTATTATAATAATAATAATAATAATAATAATAATAATAATAATAATAATAATAATAATAATAATAATAATAATAATAATAATAATAGGTATAATTGCGACAAACTGGCGACTCCTTTTACCTCCTTTCTGCATACATGCTTCGCGAGTTATAAAGTCAAATCTGTCTCAGCTCTCCGGAATATCAGGAAAGCATAGTTGTACATTCTTGGCAACATCAGGTTTTAACCCACTCAAGTAAATTTGTTTTATTCCTGTGGAAGTATCTTCATTCACTTCCTTTTCATCGGCTAACCCCGAGTATACTATACATAAAGTTATAAACCTTTCTGTAAAATCTGAAACATCCTCACTTCCTTTTGCTGACATGCTGTTACTTTTCTCCAATCAGTTTTCAGTGGGTAATGCTCTTTCAAAAATCTCCACACTAATTCCCACCCTTCTCCCAGATTCTCTCTTAAGGCATTCTATTACTTCTTTTGCTTTTTCTTTTTCTAGATATATAACTTCGTTACATTCAGCCATTGCTTTAAGCTTTCTCTGTCAGGGGTTTTTGCATCTCATCCCATTCCGTTTTCTCTATGATATTCTGTTTAATTCTCAAATATTCCTCTAAAATAAACCCTTCTCTGTTTATGTTTAGCACATTGTTCATACACTTTTCTACATTCCTGTTCAGACTAGATTCCATCTGACAGTCCATATTTCTTTTTTAAGTTTCACTTTGCATTAATCTAATTGCTTTTTTTCTGACACCCAGTCAGACACTAATTTTTCTTCACACCAGACCATTCTCTCATCTCCCACGCGCCCCGCGAAATTCCCCACTCGAGACAAACTGATGAACTATCACAATTCGGGAACATGGACCAGGTTCCAAGTCCGGGATACAACACACGACCAAGATACAACACCTGGATTTTTCCGCGTATTGGGATACAACAACCGACCAGGATACAACACCTGGATTTCCGCATATCGGGATACAACACCCGACCAGGATACAACACCTGGATTTTTCCGCACAGGCAGGGCAACACGCTATTCCTTCAGCAATCCCTCTCCTTTTTTTTACCCCACCTTCACATCAGGCATCTACAAACACAAAGTCCTTACCTCTTTTTAGAAGCGGCCGCCTAGCTTTTCTTCTCCACCTCTCTGTCAGAGTTCCCTCAGCTGGGAGTACCCTGCTCGCATTGCCAAATTGAAGTGTCAAACAAATGACAAAGTTCAGGTGTCTGTGAAGCAGAAGTCCCTTTATTCATATGTATA
Source organism: Lepisosteus oculatus (assembly GCF_040954835.1). Lineage (NCBI taxonomy): Eukaryota > Metazoa > Chordata > Actinopteri > Semionotiformes > Lepisosteidae > Lepisosteus > Lepisosteus oculatus. The sequence continues at coordinate 1,142,809 of NW_027167649.1, forward strand.
TGGAAGTCCGGCTTGCGACCACCAGACTTAAAAAACAAGTAGCTGAAGATGGTCCTTTATACCTTAAAACACAAAGAGTTACTATGACATATTCTAAACAAATAATAAAACAGCAACACCTGCCAATTAATTATATCTAAGTTGCAGACTAGACAACAGTTAGTTCTTTTCATATTCTAGGCGTACAGCCAGCTTACCAAATACATGCCCCTTATCTTACTGACCTAGGACAGGCAGCATCTTTGAATACATTTTTGAGCACAAAACCTACGTCAAGCCACTAAACTGCATAGTTGTTAAAAAACATACAAAAACATGAAAATTATATTATTATCCCACTTCCTGGGCATCTCTCTTATCTCTTCATTCTTCACCCGTGATGATCTCAAATGGGCTCAGTCTCACAGTTCCGTTCGATCCAGCCCATGGACTGCACAGGGCCGCAGGTAGAGCATCTACCCACGGTGTTCCTTCAGTTGATATTTCATCGGTCGGTCTTTCAGAGTTCCATTCGTTCCACCATCCCCGCAGACTGTGGGTGATGGGGGCAATGTTAATTCCACCCCACCCCCAGTGAGGCGATTACAGCCTGACACACCTTCCCAGTGTAGTATGCCCCTAGATCAGTATCCAAGTGGCAGGGCAGTCCGCACCACAGGATTATCCGCGTCATCAAATGTTTGTGAGTTACAGAGGTAGTGGTCTCAGCACACCAGGAGAACAGATTCACCATCGTTAAGAGTCCAGTGTTTCCTTTACATATCGGCAAGCTACAATAGTCAATTCGCCAGTGCATGACAGGTCCCTCAGGGGCTGGCCTTCTGAGCCATCGCACCCGTACCTGAGTTCTTTTGCCAAGCATCACATCGAGATACCACATCTGTGGCTACTGCTTTAAACCCAGTCCCCACGCAGTTTTGGGACAACCGACGCACTTGTCGAGCTACAAAGGGCCTTAGGATGTGAGGGCATGTGGGGCATCCGGTGTGCTGGCAGCACCACATCCCATCATCATGCAGCCCCACATTCTTTTCTAACCATGTCCATTTCTCTGCATTAGAAGCCTCAGCCTGAATGTCCTGTAGCTGACCCTTTTTCACCAACAGAGGTTTCACAGAGGTCTCTCAGAGCTGCTTGCCTGGCATGTGCATCTGCACAGTTGTTCCCTCTAGTTCCTGGAATTATTTCTTTATTTTGTCATTTGCACTTAACCCCAGCTACTTCAATCGGCAACTGCAAAGCTTCTACAAAAATTAAGAGACAAACCCAGCATTCTCAACTGGAGTCCCTGCCGTGGTGAGGGAACCCTATTCCTCCACAGCAATCCAGAATTGTGGCATACCTACGTCAAATACATACAGTATATACATATAACTTTTTAACGTTTTTTTACTTTAGCATATTTACAATCTTCAATCAGTGCTCTAAACTGGCTTGCTGCGCTACTGGCTTGCATTTTTCCTGTCATTAGCACATCGAATTCTGTCGTAACAGCCCAGTCTGTTCTCTGTTTTCCCTCATGCGCCAGAGAGGACCCATCAGTAAACAGTATTACATCTTCTTAAATCTTCACAGTCCCCCACCCTTTGGCTACAGCATCTAATGGTCCCAAATAGTATCCCACCGGGCGGTGCCTACCTCCATGCCCCTGCGTCAGCACAGCTGCCCAGAACCCATTTTCCACACTTACATACAAAGGAATGGAAGATCCAGTCTCAGCACCTGTAAAAGAGCATGTTCAAATTATTAAAGGAGGCTTTTGCTGCTGGAACCAAGGCAATCTTGTTCTGCACTCCCCCCTTAAGCAGATCTGTTAAAAGTTGTGCTCTTCCCCATAAAAACATTGCACCAGACCCTGTTAAAATTACACAATTCTAGAAACACAGGGGCCTTATCATAACTGCTTTATGTCCCTTTTTAGCTAGAAACTGTAAAACCAAAAACAGCTCAGACTTGTGGGTTTCCTCGTCAGGGGAAGCAGTCTGAATATCATCGACTGAATGATCACAGAGGTCAGTTGAAGTCACATGATACATTGTTCTATATAAAGTTGTTCCGTTTACTGGAGATTATTCAGTTCTGCAAATCTCACTGTTATCCACTAGTCATGATTCTAAACCCACAGCATTTCAGCATGTCTGGTTTCAAGTCATTCAAATAAATCCAACTTTATTTCAACTAATTGTATTAATACAAAAACTATCTAACTCATTTAGGTCCATCTGTACTGTACTTATATGTTTCAGACACTCTTATATTTTCCAGTCTCTTAAGTTGCTTTTCATCATTTGCTTTAGTCAAGTCTCTTTAGTTAAGTCTCTAGCCAGTCTGGCTGGCTAAACACACTCGCACCATCATTTACTTTATCAAAACTCACTGTTACGCACTGCGGTCTTTTACACACATACACACACACATACACATTGTTATATCTTATAACAATGTTAATGTTAGTTTTGTGCATATGTGTATGTTCACAAACAAGGAAAACGCGTAAAAACATACATATATCATCTACGTCCCTCCTATTCCCTTTAAATCAAAAAAAGTCACAAAACCAGTTCTAAGCCCCGCAATAAAGATCAAACCCGTTCAGAAACTCCACGCGCAATAAAGGCATACACCAGTTTTGAACGCCTGTGCACAAAAGTTCACAGACTTTGGCCAAATGGTTAGTGTTAGGTTTGCTTCCCTGGGGGGGGGGGGATGTCATCGACAATGTTGATGACATTTTATCAGATAGGTACATAATTCTGAAATAAAACATGACTTTGTAAAACAACAATGAACTCTTACTTGGTGGATGTTCCAATTGAAGTCGTTTGAGATCTGTCCCCAGATGTCTTCAGATGTAAAGGACTGAGGAATTTTCCTTTTCAAAAGATATATAAAGAAATAAATCAACATGATTAATATCAGGGTTAGTCAAAATGAATTTTCTAAAACAACTACCTTAGGCTCTCAGCTAAATCCAGCAACCATACCACCCTGCAACTCACAACTGGCAACCCACTGAAGCTAAACAGGTGTGAATCAGGTCAGTACCTGGATGGGAGGTCTCTTGGGGAAAAAGGAAAGAACGTAATGTAAGGCTGCTGGAAGAGGTGTTAGTGGGGCCAGCAGGGAGTGCTCACCCTGCAGTCAGTGTGGGTCTTAATGCCCCTGTACAGTGACAGAGAAACTACTGTAAAAATGTGCTGTCATTTTGGACAAGATGTAAACTGAGGTCCTGACTCTCTGTGGTGTTACCCCAGCATCCTGGCTAAATTTCCCTTTGGCCTTTACCAATCATGGGCTCCTAATAATCCCCATATATGAATTGGCTTTATTACTCTGCTCTCCTCCCCACTGATAGCTGATGTTTGGTGAGTGTTCTGTCGCACTATGGCTGCTGTTGTATCATCCAGGTGGATGTTGCACATTGGTGGTGGTGGAGGGGAGTCCCCATTACTTGTAAAGCGCTTTGAATGGAGTATCCAGAGAGGCGCTATATAAGTGTAAGCAATTATTATTAAGTATTTACTATTATTATATACAGTACTGACACTATTTTATCTTCCATAAGCTTCTGTGAAGATGTATGTATACCCACAAAACAGTTAAGATATATGGCAATAAGATTCCATGGTTGCAAGAATTGCAAGACCTGTGCCATAAAGAAAACAGGTCTTTTATCATGGTTGACTGAACTGAATATATCTGTGACAAGTGTGAACTGTGCTCAGCAGTAAAGAAAACAAAGAGAAGCCACATTACAAAGCTGGAAGAGCAATTGGATGAAAACAAGCAGAAATCAGACTGGAGTAAAAGAAAAAAATGACCAACTATGAAACAAAAAACTGGTCAAAGGCTACACCCTGCCATGTAAACTTAATCAGTTTGATGCACTCTTTGAGAAACTTGATTGAAGGGCTCTAGACAATATGTCACTGTGCAGACCACCTGGCTCCTGTGTACACCAGATTTGATGATACTTCACAGTTTCAGAGTGTCCATTCTAATTCCTGGTCCCGAATCTTGAAAAAAATCGTGCCCTAATGGCTACAGGCCAGACCAACAGCTATATCCAGCTGTGCCCATCTCCCCTGTTGGATCCTTACCAGTCTGCCTCTCGGGCCATCAGGTCTGTGAGGATGCTGTTAACCTTGCTCTCCACTTGACACCCCAGCACTTGGAAGGACCATATTTCTGCTCGTTGCTTTGTTTGGATTTTAGATTGGCCTTCATCACCATTAACCCACATAAACTAATTATTAAGTTGGTAGTAGTGTTGTTGGCCTGTATAAGCATATATGATGTTTAAATACGATTTCTTACCTTTTGTCGGCAATATTGATTGCAGAAGCTAACTCAGATGTTAATGATAGAAAAACCAGATCTTCAGTTTTTTTCTACCGCTTAAATAGAGGAGAAATTGAAAATGCAGCCAACAGTAGAAATGCTGAAGAGCTCATCCAGTGAGTTGTGTCTCAAATGGAATTGATGTCTCTAGTGAGTAGAGAGATGTGGCTTATCAAAAGAAATCAGTTCGGCTGCTCCACCCCCGCAGTCTCTTCCCCTCCTCATATTAGCACTTAATTTATTTGTATATTTCTCTTAAATACAATTTATTTACAAGTGCTGTTATTGCCTGGTCCTGATCCCCTTCATTGTGTGGTTCCTATATGGTTGTACAGTAAATACAGCGGGAGGAGTTTTACTCACTACTCTCAAAACTTACAGAACAGAGACGTTCTGAACGACAAAACATAACTATTCTTAACCCTACAAGAAAGAAAAGAATAATCTTAATGTTAGGACGTAATAAATTGTGTTCTTCCCAGTAGTAATTTGTACTACCAACCAACCCATCATTGGTAACAGTCCAATTACCCATTAATCTCTAGTTAAATTGGAGATTTTACAGAGAGAATTAACTGCCTCTCTGTCCCCAGTCTGAGAACAGCAGGTGTCTGTCTAAGGTTACACCCAGACCCTCACAGACACAGGAGATGGAGGCTATAACATCCTGACTCTGAATGTTTCTCTGTGGACTTGATTAACTGTCCACTTAGCATGTCAATCAGCCCCATCAGTCTGTGAAGGAAGGGAAACTACTGAAGCTAACCTCCAACCTGAAATTAGATTCCACGAGACACATTTATCTGCCTTTAGAGCCACGGTGAAAACAAAACTAAAACAATAATGAAAATATTTTAATAAAGGAACAAGTAATAGGTTTATTCCATGCTGAAAAAAGAAGAAAGAAAACACATTATTTCGTCTGTGAAGCCTTCTTCAGGTGTGAACAGGTGTGAATATTTTATTAAACCTGTGTGAGCAAGAGCTGTGACTATATAAGACTTGGAAGAAGGTACATACTCACATATTACACATATGGAGAATCTCAGTCATTATATACATCATGCTGACACACACTCGTCTGAAAAAATAAGAATATCAGATTATGTACATCATGGTAACAGTGACAGACTGTGCTTCAGTGTGTCTCAAACCTTTCACTCCACCTACTGTACACTCTTCTGAAGAAATAAGACGGAATGGAGGAACAGGCTGTAATATGTAGGTGCCACAATAATATTTTCTTTGTTAGCTGAATACCCAGCTATATAAATAGACTAAACACAAAGAAAAGTCTTTTCTGATGACTATTACATGACGTGAAATGTACAGTACACAAAATTAGTTTCATAGACTCCAAAAGTTCCAAAAGTTCATAAAATCCAACAAATCCACGCCGAGTCCAAATCACAAGCCGTATACCGTTATTCTTTATTTATTCCGTTAATCCGTTGTCCTTAAATCTTTATCCACTCCAACCAAACTCCACTATCTTCTCCAAACGCATTCACCTACTGGCTTCCGCCCCTGCTCACTGTTTTTGGGGCATATATATTTTGTTTCCTGATGACACCCACCTGCATCTCGTTGTCTTTCAGACTGAGCCCTTTCCATCTGCGGGTCAGCTGGTTTCTTTTAGGGGCCATCTTGGTCAGGTCTAAGTCAAGTATGGTGAGCAGATCGTTCCTAAAATACCTGTCCTGGATGACCCTTCCTCTGCACCTCTTACATACCCTCCCCCTGAGATCAGCCCCGTCCTCAGGCTGTCTGGAAAAGAAACAATGCATTCGGGAGAGGGCATCAACATTACCTTGTTTTCTTCCTGGTCTATAAACTGTTTGGAACTGAATCCTCTGGAGACTAAGGCCCCATCGCGTAATCCAATAATTTTTGTCCATGTTCCTTAACAACCAGGTTAGTGGCGCATGGTCAGTATACAAGATGAATCGTCTTCCCAATAAATAATATTTTAAATAATCCAGGGCCCATTTTATCGCAAGACATTCCTTTTCAATTGTGGAATAATGTTTCTCCGCAGGGCTTAATTTTCAGCTAATATACAGAATGGGGTGCTCCAATCATTCAATTTCCTGCGACAGTATGGCTCCAATTCCAGTGTCAGATGCATCAGTTTGTACCATGAATGTTTTGTTAAAATTAGGTACCTGTAAGACCGGCTGAGATGATAAAGTCCTTTTTAGTTCTTGAAAGGCCCTCTCTTCCCTTTCTATCCATTTTATTTTTTCAGGGCAACTCGTCTTTGTTAAGTCGTGCAATCGGGCGGCAATGGAGGGAAATGTTCTTATTTGCTTCTTTGTAGAAGGTTTAGGCCAGTTTCTAATTAACTGTACCTTCTGTTCTTGTGGCATGATCGTTCCCCTCCCAATCGTACAACCAAGATAATTGGCTTCCTGGATCCCTAGACAACATTTTCTTGGATTAACGGTTAATCCTGCTTTTCACAAAGCTCCGGTTACTGCTCCCAGGTGTAGTAGGTGTTGTTCCCAAGTCGTGCAATGAATTACGACGTCATCTAGGTAGGCAGCCGCAAAATCTCGATGAGGTCTGAGTATGCGGTCCATTAATCGCTGAAACGTAACAGGAGCGCCGTGTAAACTAAACGGAAGGACCCGATACTGGTATAGTCCCTCCGGGGTGGCAAACGCGGTCTTGGCTTTAGCTTCTTCGGCTAGGGGTACTTGCCGATATCTCTTCATAAGGTCTAGCGTACTGATATATCGGGCGTTACCTTATCGCTCTATTAGCTCATCTATACGAGGCATAGGGTATGCATCAAACAACGAGATCTCATTTAATCTTTTGAAGTTATTACGGAACCTAATACTTCCCTCTGGCTTGGGTATCAGTACTATGGGACTAGCCCACTCGCTATGGGATTCTTCTATTATCCCCATTCTTAACATTTTTCTACCTCTTCCTTAATTAGCTTCCTTTTTGCTTCAGGTACTCGATAGGGGGCCAGCCTTACCCTTTTTCCTGGTTCCGTGATAATCTTATGTTGAATGAGGTGGGTTCAACCAGGACTTTGGGAAAAAACATCCTTGTTTTGCGCCAGAAAATCTTGTAATTCTTGCTTCTGCGCCGGAGCCAGGTCCCCCACGGCGACGGCACCCGTTTCTTCTTCCAAAGGATCAGGGGAGAAGTGGGTGAGCAGAACTTCATCATTTGTCAGGTTGCTTAACTTAATAAGTGACCGGACCCATTTTTTCCACCACCTCATAAGGCCCTTGCCAGGAGGCCAGAAATTTACATTCCGGGGTCGGGACCAATAGCAATACTTTGTCCCCTGGCTGAAATTCTCGCACTATAGCTCCCCTATCATAAATCTGCTGTTGCTCCACCTGGGCCTTCTCCAGATTTTCCTTCACAATGGGAACAACAATGTTTATTCTTTCCCTCATTTGTTCCACATGTTCAATGACAGTCTGTAATGGTGAAGGTTGACGCTCCCAGGACTCTTTGACCAGGTCTAATAATCCCCGTGGTCTCCGAGTGTATAATAACTCAAATGGAGAGAACCCAGTCGAGGCCTGCGGTACTTCTCGGATAGCAAACATTAGATAAGGGAGCAATTGATCCCAATTTTTGCCATCCTTTTGCATGGCCTTCCGCAGCATGCTTTTCAGGGTTTTATTAAAGCGCTCCACTAGTCCGTCTGTTTGCGGGTGATAAACTGAGGTCCTGATTTGATGAATACCCAAAAGCTTACTTAGGTCTTGCATGACCTTTGACATAAAAGGAGTCCCTTGATATGTTAGGATCTCCTTAGGGATTCCCACTCTAGAGAAAATGTGCACTAGCTCTCTAGCTATGTTTTTGGCAGTAGCTGCTCTCAGAGGAATGGCTTCGGGGTATCTCGTGGCATAGTCCACTATCACCAATATATACGGATGTCCCTTTGTAGTTTTAATTAGGGGTCCCACTAAGTCCACACCAATCCGCTCAAAAGGAGTGTCTATTATTGGGAGGGGAATCAGAGGGTTTTTATAATAAGATTGTGGGGCAGTTTTCTGACAGGCTGGGCATTCCCGACAATATCTTTCGATGGCCTTGTATATTCCAGGCCAGAAAAATTGAGAAAGTAGTCTTTCAGCCATTTTCTTCACACCCAGGTGTCCTCCAAAGAGGTGGCTATGGGCCAAGCTGAGGAGTTTCGACTGGTAGGCTCGGGGAATGAGATGTTGCTCCACTTCTTCTTGTCCTCTCTTCTGCACCTGATAGAGGAGGTTGTTTTTTACCATAAAGTAAGGGTAATTCAGGGGACTATTATTATTACACAACTCCCCCTCAATTTTTCTCACATGTCCCCATGCATGTCTTAAATTCCCATCTTCCAACTGGGCCGTTCCGAACCTACGTCAATGTTCGGGTGGCTCCCTGTCTGGTAAATCCATATTTAAGAACTCATCTCCAAGTTCCGAGCCTTCTCCTGGTTGGTCCGCCTCTCCAGGGGAATCTGTGTTATCATCTGAATCTCCTGGACAGGGGAGTGGATCTTGCCTTGCCAACTGGACAGTATTCAAAATTTGAAGAAAGTGGGGACAGTCACGTCCCAACACCACAGAGTAAGGCAATTGTTCAACCACCCCTACAGTCGAACTATACAGATGCAGCCATTCAAAATGAGCGGTAAAAACCCGCGGTACAGTAACCTACCCGCAGGGCACCGGAGGGCACCGCGGTAAGTGATTGGCTGGCCAAAATGACTGACAGGGGCACTCGTGGTGCATTGGTTGGTAGTGAAAAGATTTAATCATTTAATGTCTTTACTGTGCACATTTTAATCCGCTTAGTTTTGAATATTTATATGGAATTTTACCACTAAAGGGAAATTTTAGTAGCTGAGCATAAAAAGAAGAGGAGCATTACTGAAGGTCATAAACGATATTAATTTAGGAACATAAACATTACTGTATGTGCATAAACTGTACTGTGTATGGCTGGTCTTGATAGTTTAAAGAAAAAATACACACCAGTCTTCCATTTCTCCCTAAACATTTTAAGCATGAAAGTTTTATGAAACGGTACCCAAATATGTGATTGCTGTATAGAATGAATTTTAATTTGTAAAAATTATTTAACACATAAATTAAGCTGTTTACATCTTCCGCCTGAGAACAGTCACCCGTTGCTACCCAACGCAGAAACACAGCCACTAACTAGCAAAGAGAGGACATTAGCTAGCCAATATGATAAATAAATGATTATTTTGTTTATTTCTTTTGCACATTTATTTGAACATTTCCATCGATTGTACAAGCACTTGGAAACTGTCCAATCCCTAGTTCATCAGGTATTTACCGGTCTGTGTCTTCTAGGATATAATGCCAGCGAACTCTTGTTTTTATGTCCACTATAACTACGCTGGGCAAACGTTCCGAGGTCAAATTCTTCCAGCACGGGGGTACCTTTAAAGCGGAGACGACGGGACCGAAATTTTTTGGCGCGCCTTCTCTTTAAAGCCCTGGCCAAATATGAAGACAGAACGTACAGTTATAATTCAAACGGAATTAAAAACTACACATCCCAGTTACCATGGTGGTGCTTGTGATCATTGCGTTTAACCAACGAAACAGGGCGAAAAATCAGTCACATGACTTTGGGGCAGAGTTTTGAAAGCTTAACCTATCAGCAACAAAGCGAAATTTACACGATAGGCTACCTCAAACTGTCAGTTACACGACTGTGTATGTCGCTTAAGCCACTCCTATTTGGCATTTTAGTTATGGAGGCGAGAAGACGCCCCCCCTCTCTGGGTGTCTGATTTGCTGCCATCTTTAACTGTTCGGTGTCCGAATCGGAGTAGCTACGCGTACGAAATAAAGTTAATCCCAACTACAAAACATATATTTTTGTGGTAAGAGGGCGCAAAACATCAGTATTTAGTGCTATTAATTACTGTACGATTTATAGTTGAAATCTGAGCCTAGATATAATGTTAGATATAAAGTTAAAATCTCGACAAAGCAATGTAGGAAATACAGAGAAAATAAATCCTTTCTGACATCTAAAATCAGTTTCGATCAAGGTCTCTAAAACGAACAAGAAAAATAGGATTTTCGGAGGGCAATTACGCTGTGTTTATATAGAATAACTGATTTATGAGCAATCTAATTTCTTGTTCGTTTAAAACAGTGAAATGTCAGCTGCAAAAGATCGCACCAGAAACAGCACTCTCTCTGCCTGTCATAGACGTTCAGGAAAGGCTCAATGAAGTCATGTCAAGTACAATAATTCGGTGATCAATAATAACAGTTGTAGGACAGTATATAAGGAGGATAAGGATTTTGAAGTTGACTCGAAATCTGATAGGTAACCAGTGCAAGGACTTGAAAACAGGTATAATGCATCCCTGATAGGATTCTTGCTGTCATATTCTGAACATATTGAAGATTGCTCAGTGTGGATTTAATTTCCCCAGTGAACAGGATGTGCATTTATTAATTCTAGAAAAAAAACACAAGCTGTCTTTAGCCCTCTAAGCTGGTTCATACAGAAATGTAGAGATCCAGGCTCAGAACACACAGCTTCATTAGCTGGACATATGCAGGACAACTAGAGAAGACGTTTTACAGAGGATGGATTTTTAGAAACATCCCATCAGTGACATCACTGAAGTCAACTCCTAGGTACTGTAACTGTCATGTGGATAGTTTCACAAGAATCAGACAAAGGTTTAAGCATCGCTTGTTCTAGATAAAACTGCACAAAAAAAACAACAACCCATAATGTACTTCTTTGCGGCTCTGTTTGCCCAAATCATATATTCACAATGTGAAATCTAGAAAATAATATTACGTAACCAAAATCTGCAATATGGAAACAGAACCTGTGTAATTGTTGATAGATGATGTACTCGTAACATTTTTTCAAGACGAACTACAACATTTAAAAAATGACTTGTATGTTCTTGATATCTCTAATCAATCCACAGCGACATTGTTAAAAGCAGAGTCCCAGCACAAAACGAAACTAAAACGCATACCGTTTCGCGCTTCTTATTAGTTGCTCAAAAGTAATTTGACCGTGTGAAATGCATAATATAAACCTAGAAACATATACGTGAGCAGTATTTACGCACTGTAGTATCGGTGTTAAGACATACCTCTCAAATACTGTAAATCAAGTTAAAAATATCTCAAGACCGATTCTGGTCATAATGAAACCATGTTTCGTGTATGTTTTCTTTAAAGTACCGAGACCAGCCATATACTGTATGTTTATGTTTCAAAATTAATATCGTTTATGGCCTTCACACGCGTTGCAGTATGCTCCTATTCTTTTTATGCTCAGCTACTAAGATTTCCCTTCAGTGGTAAAATTAGATATGAATATTCAATACTTAAACGGGCACAGTTAAGACATTAAATATACATATACATACTGTATACAGTACAGTTTTCATACGGTAATATGTTTATGTTCCTAAATCAATCTCTTTTATGAGCATGTGAAAGGCATGGTGAATCGATTCTCAAAAATTACTGTACTTTGCATGATTGGAAACAAATGCGTGATTGCGAAATGCTGTGGTGTTACTTTTACAAAGACGGTCAATGAAAAAAAGAATGTTGACCAGGGCAATACTTTGAGTTTACACTTACAGCTTGTCCAAGGTCATTCATTATTAATACTATTAGTAATATCTTCGTTAAAGACTTTGATGGCCACAGCTCAAACATGAGAGGTTGAGCTTTATTAGCTCCACCTTGCGGAAATTCTGGATACTATTATTTTGCTTGTCGTATTATAGGAGAATTTACGGTAACTCGCGGTATTTACCGGTAGCTTGCGGTAGACTGCGTACAGCGTACCGTGTACCGGAAAATAATGCGGTATCGCCCGCGCATTTTGAATGGCTGCATCTGTACATTCCCATTTCTGTAGTAATGGAAACTTTCACAGATGGATACACCTTAGTTTCCCCATGAATGCACGTAACAGGTATCCTCACCACTTGCCTGACCTTGGTTCCTTCAGGTAGGGCTGTAGAAGTCACCAGGGTCACCATACTTCCAGAGTCTAACAGGGCCTCGACAGGCTTTTCCCCTATCTTGAAAAGACAGACACACTGGAAACAGAGGAGTACCCTTTCAGACACCCTATCTGGCCAAGATGTAAATCCAGTGGGAGACAGGAACACAGCTTTTCAATAATGCTGAGGAGTCAGCAGAGGACCTGAAGAAAGAGGATATAACATCAATGCAGTTTGGAGAGGATAAAAATGAACAGATAAATTTCACCCACAGCGGATATAGAAACATTGTAAAATCACTGGATACTTTTTGTTGCGTATCAGTCATATTTGGGAACTATAATATATAAGGATTTTAATACGATTACAGATGGCATTTCCGCTTGTTTTATATATATATGATATATAAAGACCTGTTGTTAGACAGTGACTTTGCAAACTGATCGAGAAGGTGGAGCTTCATTCTTGGCAGAGATAGAAGGAGCGGGGGAGCTAATTCACCTGCTCGTGTCAGCAAGGGGCCCCCACAGGACACAGGAACTTCCCCTCCATTCCTGGGAAGGAACCGGATCACCGTTTGACCCCATCGGTGGAAGTCATTCCTTTTGAAATTGGTTTTTGTTTACTGTTCATGTTGTATGGATTTATATGTTGCCAGCATATACATCACACCATTATACTGTATGCTGGTGGTGTATAGAAATTTCAAAGTAGCGGTATTTAATGTTAAAAACTTAGCATACTCCATAATGTCCCGCACTCAGTATACTCTAGAATAGATTATTTCATGTTTAATAGTGATAGGCATGAGGTGGAAGAATGTATAATTTTTACACCAAGATAGAGGACCTAGAAATACAGTTTGGAGAATCAATAAGAAGTCAAATCATATTTAGAGAACGATGATAACGAAGAAGTGAGCCCTGCTATACATTGGGATAGTTTGGGATACTTTGGGATCACCTGTAGGTCTGACTGCATATCTGGAGCCAAAATGTAAGCTATAGTAAAATACGGTAAGTTTTGCAGGAAGCACAGGTATGTGTCAAAAAGCATAGTACTCTGTCTCAAAGGCCTTTAAGCAATACTTTGTTCATTGCATTTTGCAATGTTTTTCACATATGTTAATGAAATCAGATCTTAAGTATTGTTTATAAAACAAAACTAATTAAAATAAATGCTTTTGTTCTTATTTATCTTGTTTCACAGAACAGAAATTTTATTGTTGCGCAAGCCCACAATGTGTTCTAATGCAATACATGATCTATGGCGGATTATTATGGGAATTGGTTTCCTTATAAAAATGTATTCCTTTCATTTCATTTTATTTTTTCAAAGAAACTTACGTTACTATGATATTTCCATTGAACTTGGGGAAAAAAAATCTTGCACTGCTGAATGCAGAAATTAAATCTATAACATTAAAATCACCTATTAGAGTATTGAATTAAAAACCTGCCCTCAAAGTAAGACATTACAAACAATGACCACAAGGTGAAGTTATTGACCTCCCATGTTAAGAAGGGCAAAGCTATGTTAAGGAAAAAAGAATAGAAATTCATTGAATTTTAGAAAATACTGTTTTTATTTCTAAATTAAAAAGAAAAAACACTAATGCTGTAGTGCAGGTTTGCTGTTACCTTGGTGCTATTATGTGCTCTACTTTGCAAGAGCTGCTTATGTTTTGGCCGTATGGAACTCTGAAGCACTCTGGAGTATGGAGTATTGTGCCCTTTGAGACACGCCTGTGCATGCTGCACAAATTATCATTGCATTGTGCATTAGGGACTAAATATACTAAAAGTATGATTTTAAAATGTTTTTATTTCACTTATTTTAATTAAATAAATTATTCCATGTTTTAAAAAACAAATCTAATTAAAATACATGCTTTTGTTTTTATTTATCTTGTACCATAGAACAGGAAAATCTTTGTAGCTCAAGCCCACAAAGTGTCCTAATGATGCAATACATGATATAAGGAAGATTATCATGGGAATATCAACATTGTTTTCCTCATAAAAATGCATTCCTTTCATTTTATTTCATTTTTTAAATAAACTCACATTATGTATAGTAGTAGCCCTCAATTTTTTACAAAAAATCTAGTACTGCTGAATGAACAATTCAAATAAATAAAAATAAAATCACCAAATAGAGAATTGAAATAAAAAAGTTTCCTCAAAATAAGACATTATAAACAATGACCACAAGGTGTAGATATTGTCTTTACAAGTTAGGAAAGGCAAATCCAAGGAAAGGTAAAAGGAATAGAAATGCATTACATTTTTAAAAATACCGTTTTTTTTTCTAAATGAAAAAGCAAAACAGTTATGTTGTAGTGCGGTTTCGCTGTTACCTTTGTGATATTAGCTAAGCAGGTGTGAGCCTGGTTAGTACCCGGATGAGAGACCTCCTAGGAAAAACTATGGTTGCTGCTGGAAGAGGTGTTAGTGGGGACCAGCTGGGAGCGCTCACCCTGAGGTCCATGTGGGTCCTAATGCCCCAGGATAGTGACAGGAACACTATACTGTAAACAGGCCCGGTCCTTCAGATGAGACATAAAACCAAGGTCCTGACTCTGTGGTCATTAAAAACCAGGGCGTTTCTCGAAAAGAGTAGGGGTGTAACCCCGACATCCTGGCCAAAGTTCCCATTGGCCCTTACCAATCATGGTCTCCTAATAATCCCCATCTATGAATTGGCTTTATCACTCTGCTCTCCTCCCCACCGATAGCTGATGTGTGGTGAGCATTCTGGCACACTATAGCTGCCGTCGCATCATCCAGGTGGATGCTGCACATTGGTGGTGGTGGAGGGGAGTCCCCATTACCTGTAAAGCGCTTTGAGTGGAGTGTCCAGAAAAGCGCTATATAAGTGTAAGCAATTATTATTATTATTATTATTATTATTATTAATTGTAAGCAATACTTTGTTCATTACATTATGCAATGCTTTTCAGATATGTTAATGAAATCAGATCTTAAGTGTTGTTTATAAAACAAAACTAAATAAAATAAATGCTTTTGTTATTATTTATCATGTATCACAGAACAGAAAAATCACTGTAGCTCAAGCCCACAAAGTGTTCTAATGCAATACATGAACTAAGAAAGATTATCATGGGAATGTCAGTATACAGTAGGTTTCCTCATAAAAATGTATTCCTATCATTTCATTTTATTTTTTTAAGGAAACTTACATTACTATGAAAATTCTATTGAACGTGGATGAAAAATCTTGCACCTCTGAATGCAGAATTCAAATCTATAACATTAAAATCACCTATTAGAGAAATGAAAACCTGCCCTGAAAGGTGGAGGTATTGTCCTCCATGTTAAGAATGGCAAAGCTGAGATAAGGTAAAAGCAGTAGAAATGCATTGAATTTAAAAAAAATAGTTTTTATTTTCTAAATGAAAAAGCAAAAAAGTTATGCTGTAGTGCGGTATCACTGGTAACTTTGTGCTACTATGTGCTCTACTATGCAAGAGCTGCTTATGTTTTGGCACTATGGAACTACAAAGCACTCTGGAGTAAGGAGCACTGTGCCCTTTGAGACACACCTGTGCATGTTGCACAAATTTTCATTGCATTGTGCATTAGGGACTAAATATACTAAAAGTATTATTTTAAATGTTTTTATTTCACTTATGTTAATAAAATAAATTATTACATGTTTAAAAAAACAAATCTAATTAAAATACATGCTTTTGTTTTTATTTACCTTGTATCATAGAACAGGAAAATCTTTGTAGTTCAAGCCCACAAAGTGTCCTAATGATGAAATGCATGATCTAAGGAAGATTATCATGGGAAAATCAACATTGTTTTCCTCATAAAAATGCATTCCTTTCATTTCATTTTAATTTAAATTACATATAGTAGTAGCCTTCAATTTTTAAAAAATCTAGCACTGCTGAATGAACAATTCAAATAAGTAAAAATAAAATCACCAAATAGAGAATTGAAATAAAAAAGTTTCCTCAAAATAAGACATTACTAACAATGACCACAAGGTGGAGATATTAACCTTACAAGTTAGGAAAAGCAGAACTGAGAAAAGGTAAAAGGAATTGAAATGCATTGAAGTTTGAAAAAATACAGAATTATTTTCTAAATAAAAAAGCAAAACAGTTATGCTGTAGTGCGGTTTTGCTGTTACCTTTGTGCTATGATATAATCTACTATGCAAGAGCTGCTTATGTTTAGGCAGTATGGAACTCTGAAGCACTCTGGAGTGTGGAACTCTGTTCTGTTGACATTGCCTGTGATTAATATCTGGGACAAATACCCACACATGACATAAAATATATCAATCACATAGTATTGAGGGCAGAGCCACAGGATCACTGCAAACACATCACTGAATACACTTTTCCTGCTCATTTGACATGTTCCAGAATTTGTCATTTCTTAAAAGACCTGTCAGCCAGATTGCAGATCTAGATCCAAAATGTAAGCTCTAGTAAAATATGATAATTTTGGCAGCAAGCACAGGTTTCTGTCAACGGGGACAGCGCACCGTCTCCGAGACCTGTAAGCAGTACTATGCTGCTACATAACTGTACAGTATATGTTGGTTTTTGAAGGAGATGCAGTGTAGTGGCTCTACCTTTGTGATCCTGTGGGTTGCTGATCCTGATTATTGCCCCGGGCATGTACCAATAAATCACAGGAGCATATATACAGTATATATATCACTAGTACACAGTATATAAGCTGGAGATACAGGACAACTGCTGTTACGTCCCAGTGTGTGGTCCACGTGTGTTTTGTTGCTATCTTCCACACTTCCTGACCTTGATTGTTCTTCCTCTCCCATTGGTCCATCATTACATCATTGTTTCAGTCTGACATCATCTTCAATTAACTCTCAGCCAATCAGAACACAGATAATTCAGTATATTAGTTAGAGGTTTTCAGGACGAAGGGGCCTTTTGTTTGACTTCGTCCCACTTGACTTTTCTTTGGTATACCTTTGTTGGTTTGCGTTTTCCTTGTACTTTCGTTTGTTGTTGTTTATTGTTTATTTTGCCATTACTGTAAACTTCCGCAGCTGGCGATCAATTGATCACCCAAGGTTTGCAAATTCTGTTCTGTCCTCCTTATCTTGTTTCTCTTCCTCTGACCCTCTAGAGGACAAAATACAGGTACATGACAGTGCACTTTTATCTACCCTCGACACCTTTGCTTCTTTAAAAACTCAAACCATCTCCTTCTCTCCCCCTGCGACTGGTACAATGACCAGCTGCGATCCATGAAGGCAGCCTCTCGCAAACTTGAGCGTAGGTGGCGTCTTTCTGGCCTAAAAGTACATTATCAGGCTTGGAGAGATTACATATCTGAATATACAGATGCAGCCATTCAAAGTGCGCGGTACAGACACGTACCGCAGGTAATTGGCTGCGGTGTCGCGTATCATGACGCAAGATGACACTGGGTACCGCGTTACGTGATTGGTTGACCGACAGGGGCACTCGTGGTCCGTTGGTCTGTCGTAGAAAGACTTACTGTAAACGTCTTTACTGTGCCCGTTGTAGATATTGAATTTTACCACTGAAGGGAAATCTTAGTAGCTGAGCATAAAAAGAATAGGAGCATACTGTAACGCGTGTGAAGGCGTTAATTTTGGAACTTAAACATACAGTATATAGCTGGTCTTGGTACTTTAAAGAAAAAAATACACACCAGTATTCCATTTCTCCCTAAACATTTTAAGCATCGAAGTCTTTAACTAACGTGATACCGGGGTCAACAAGCATACTTTTAGAATTTGATTAATAGGGAATATAATATGGAATCACGTATCTCAGGAATTTTATAACGGTATGATTATATTCGTGTACTGCGACAGGGCTGTGTAGGGCTGTTTCGCCTCCCTGTTCATGTGAGTTGTCTTGTAGCCTACTGGTCTACGTGTGTGACTAACAACGCACAGGTTGTGTGTTTGAATCCAGCTGGTGCTGGACTTTTCTTTTAACAAACATTTCTTCGAAAAAATAGAATAGCGATATTATGGACAATCAATTGACTTTTATATTTCAAAATATTGCAACATGATCGATTCTAAGTTATTTTTGATAACAATGAATAGTCACCTTCTTCCCTTCTGACAGCGGTTCCTGCTTCTATTGTGTGTGTGCAACAGAGTAAATTTTTATAGAGAAATGGAGGCTGGACAGTATGCGTTACAATATAAACATTTATATTGATTTAAATCGTGTTCTGATTTAAATCGCAAACGCGTGTTTAATTATGTGTTTTTTAATCATAATCAGGCTAATGCATTTCTACATTTTCTGTATGAACCAGCTTAGAGGTTCATACAGAAAGACAGCTTGTGTTTAAATTGAGTGTAAGGTAATTTATGCTTCTAAAGTCATGGTCAGCATTTATTATTGTACTGTGCTGTAAACTTTTTCTGTGCCTAGTCACATTATTTTATAGCGTTTTTATTGCGTTATTAAATCCGGTGGCGCTGTGTGTTAGTTTCCTGACTCCCATGTCACATGGTCTGTGATTGAATCCAATGGAACTATGACTTTATTTTTTAACAAACATTTCTTTGAAAAAATGAAACGTTTCCCTTGGTCAGAGATTAAATAAAACCTCACTCGCACCAAACAAATGTATATTTCTAAATATCACAACATAATCGAATTTAAGTCTTTTTAATAACAATGAATAGTTACCTATGCGTTACAAAATATACATTTATATTGATTTGAATCGCGTTTTGATTTAAATCGTAAACGCGTGTTTAAATATATGTGTTTAAAGGCGATATACTGTATAAAAGCGCTGATTCCTATGGAGTGTGTTCCGCTGGGGATTCAAAAAAATTATTTTAAATAGGCTGATAAAGCTTAGACTACTTTAACTGTATTCTAGCCTGTATTACAACAGAACATTGGACAATGCAACGTAAATTGCAAAAATGCACTTGGAATCTGTCCAAGCCCTCCTACAAAAATTATTTAAACTGCGACACTGATCATTCATCTCTCAATAAACTTTATTTTATATAGCGTTTTAAGCGAATAGGTAATTAGATTGCTCATAAACCTAATCGCTTTTTCTACATAAACACAGCGTGATTGCTCTCTGAAAATGCTTTTCCTTTATATTTAGGCTCAGATTTCAACTATAGATCGTATTATTATAAACTTTCTTGGAAAAATGTATTTTATGTAAACCATGTTTGCTATTAATTCATTTAGGGCTAAAATACGTTCATTGTCTTCCAATCGAGTCGAGTTGACATTGGAAGCTTGCCACACCCGGACTGTTAAACCAACGCATTACCACGTCAAAGCCCATTGAGGGTATTGAGCCAGTATTGGCTTTAGTATTCCCCCCCTTCTCCCCTCAATTCAATTCAATTCAAGGTGTTTTATTTGCATGACAGATGGGTACAAGCAGTGTTGGGTATGTATATTGTAATGCTTACGGCCGACAGGCACTGTGTAAGAGCCGGCGTACCAGAGCAGCGCACCGAGGAAGCATCTGCATTTATAACTTAGTTTTTAAAATTAGTCAAGCAATATGAAGTATCTCCTTTTACTTTTAAGTCCCTTAAATACATTGAGCACAGCTTTCTCACCACTTAAGATTGCTTTTGATACCATCCTTACACAAAGCAGAAGGGAAATCTTAGTGCCTGAGCATAAAAAGAATAGGAGCATACTGCAACGCGTGTGAAGTCCATAAACGATATTAATTTTGGAACTTAAACATACAGTATATGGCTGGACTCGGTACTTTAAAGAAAACATGCACACCAGTATTCCATTTCTCCCTAAACATTTTAAGCATCGAAGTCTTTAACTAACGTGATACCGGAGTCAACAAGCATACTTTTAGAATTTGATTAAAAGGGAATATAATATGGAATCGCATATCTCAAGAAATTAATAACGATATAATTATATTCATGTTGCAAAAGAACTGAAACGGACATAAAACTCCCTTGCTTTTAACAGAGCGTTCCATAATTTCTAACTACGAAAATGATTTAAACTGCGACACTTATCATTCAACCAGAGCTCGAAATATCAAAAGGATCCTCTAGAGCACAGCAAAGACTGTATTAAAAGAATCGCGTATCTCAAGAAATTAATAAGATATAATTATATTCGTGTAATTCGTATAATTATATAATGCCAGCGAACTCTTGTTTTTATGTCCACTATAACAGACAGTCTCCTTTGCTTTTAACCGAGCGTTTAATAATTTCCTAAAATGAAAATGATTTACTTTATTTCCCTCACGGGATCAATAAAAGTATCTATCATCTGTCTAGCTTTATTAGCTCCACCTTGCGGAAATTCCGGATACTATTATTTTGCTTGTCGTATTATAGGAGAATTTACGGTAACTAGCGGTATTTACCGGTAACTCGCGGTATTTACCGGTAGCTTGCGGTAGACTGCGTAAAGCGTACTGGAAAATAATGCGGTATCGCCCGCGCATTTTGAATGGCTGCATCTGTAAGGTTACTATAGAGCCTGCTAGATCCACCTACTTTTCTCACATCATTGAAAATCACCAAAACAACCCCAGACATCTTTTCTCCACCATCAACAGACTGCTCAAGCCAAACTGCCCCACCACATTACCTGACTCATCACAACTTTGCAACACATTCTTAGATTTCTTTAGTTCTTAGATCGACATCATCCGGCATCACATTCTCTCCACTACACATATCATTTCCATACCTTCTCCCTCCTCATCCAACTTCTCTGGTTCCCTTCTCTCCAGCTTCTCTCTTCTTGACTCAGCATCCCTCAATAAACTAGTTACATGCATGAAAGCCACCACATCTATTTTAGATCCCATTCCCACCACTTTATTTCAGTCCTGTTTCTCTTCTCTCTGTCCCATTGTCCTCAATATTATACATGAATCCATGAGCACTGGCATTGTACCAACGGTCCTCAAAACTGCTGCCATTACGCCCGTGCCAAAAAAGCCTAACATGGCTCTCGACAATTTTAACAATTTTAACCCCATCTCCAACTTACCCTTTCTTGCTAAAATTCTAGAACGTGCTGTCACACTTCAGTTACATAACCACCTCATGACAAACAACCTTTTTGAATCCCTCCAATCTGGCTTCCATCACCTTCACAGCCCAGAAACTGCCTTGGTCGAAGTCACCAACGATCTTCTAATAGCTTCTGATTCTGGTTCTCTTTCTATACTCATCCTTCTTGATCTCAGTGCTGCTTTTGACACGGTTGACCATAACATCTTACTTTCTCGTCTTGAGACTGTGTTTGGAGTTTCTGACATTGCTCTCAAATGGTTCAAATCTTGCCTCACTGATCGCTGTCACTTTGTCTCTCTTAATGAGTACAGGTCTGAAATTGGTCTTGTTAAGTCTGGTGTTCCTCAGGGCTCAATACTGGGCCCCTTGCTCTTCAGCATTTACATGTTCCCACTTGGTCAGCTTTTAAGATCACATGGCCTCAGCTTTCATTTTTACGCTGACGATACTCAAATATACATCCATACCAAACCTGACACTGATGTGGCTGTCTCTATTCTATCTAATTGCATCTCTGACATAAAAATTTGGATGACTCAAAACTTCCTTCATTTTAACTGCGATAAGACTGAAGTCATGCTTATTGGCACTCCCCGTCAACTTCGTAAAGCCAGTCCTGTAACCCTATCTGTAGATGGCTCTGTACTCTGTAGCTTCAATCAAAATTAAAAAACCTTGGGGTTATATTTGATTCTGGCTTAACGCTCGACCCACATGTGCAGCATACTGTCAAAACATCTTTTTTTCACCTTAGAAATATCTCTAGACTACACCCTATGCTATCATTAACTGTGGCTGAAAAGCTGATCAACACATACCTGTATGTATTCTCTCAAATTGACTACTGTAATGCTCTACTTGTTGGGGTATCTAAATAGACTCTGAACAAACTGCAGTATGTCCAAAATTCAGCAGCCAAAATCCTGACCAGGTCTAGTGCAAGTGTTCACATTAATCCTATCCTGGAGTACTTGCACTGGCTTCCGGTCAAATTCCGTTTAGACTTTAAAATCCTCATGCTCATCAATAAGGCTCTGCATGGCTTGGCACCTCAGTACCTTTCTGAACTATTATCACCCTACTCCCCACCTCGCAACCTTCACTCTTCTAATTCTGCTCTCCTTACTGTCCCCCAAGCCCGTCTACATTGTGTGGGTGACAGGGCCTTTTCCTGTTATGCCCCAAGCTCTGGAACTCTCTCCCCAAGGATATCAGAGAGTCACCTTCTCTAAACTCCTTCAAATCCAGACTCAAAACCCTCTTCTTCAGAAAAGCCTTTACTTATCTAGTTCCATTCTTCACCCCTCTGCTTTTCTTAGTACCACCATCCATATCTCCTCTGTATATTGTAATTGTGTTTTATATTGTGTATTCTTTTTATTTATTGTTGTTGTCATCCTGTAAAGCGCTTTGAGAAGCCACCTTTAAAGGCGCTATATAAAACAAAGTTTATTATTATTATTATAATTATTATTATTTCCTTGCCCTAACGTGTTATCAACCTCTGTGTTCTTTTGTACCCTGTTCCTGTTGTCTACTCTCATTTTCCCTTATTTGTATTCTTAGTTCACTTGTGTATTTGTGTGAACTTTTGTGTATAGAGTTAGTTTAGGTTGTCGGGTACATTCTGCACACATAGTTGATTTTTGTAATAGTAACACTAGTTTAGGACGAGTGAGTGCCGTTTTCTTGTATGGTTTTGGGAGGTCAGTGAAGGTTAGCTAGGGTGTTTGAAGATGCTGAAGACCGTGTGCTTGGGGTTTTATTTTGTAGTGAGGTTAGCTTTCCCACACCTTCTTAGCCAGTTCCATTTTATTTGTTGTTTTCTTTTCTTTGGCACTACTATAGTTCCCTTACCCTGTGTGTCTTATCACATACCAGTAACTTATTCACCTTAAAATAATCAAATCAAATAATTGGCAAGGTAGTTATGGTTACTTTCGATTTGCGAACGTTTCTGGAGGAGCCTTCCTTTGAGCAGCTGGAGAGGTGTAGGAAGGACGAATTGCTCCAAATTGCTGATCACTTCCATATTCAGGTATCGACGCAAGCTCTTAAAAGGAACATCAAGAGAGCTGTGATTGATAAATTGGTGGAATTGGAAGTCTTTGCACTAGCGAGCAACAACGCCAGTCATCCTGGGGCTTGTGCTAAATCTGCTATGGCTAGGGAAGAACACATTGAGGTGTAGGTGGTGGCTAAAGACTTAACGGAGGCAGACGTCAAGGCCACATTACCTCTCTTTGAACCGTTCTCTCCGGTCTCCACTGGGTCAAAAAATGAGATTCAGCTGAAAGTTCATCTGGCCTGCTTGCAAATAGAGGTGCAGGAAAAAGCCCAGGCACGCCAGGTAGAATTTGAGTTGAGCCTTTGTAGTGGACGGCTTCCTCTGCATTGTGTCAAATGAACACCCAGGGCCACTAGGTAGAGGTCTGCGATTTTATTTCCTTATAGAACATAAAACATGTGGGTGTTACACACGCTGAATGTCTCTCTCTCTCCCCAGATTGGAGTGAAAGCCTCCAAGTTATGTACTCAATAAACTGCACTGTGATTGGCTGAGAAGCTAATTGATGATGACGTAATATGGAAAGAATGGTGTAATGATGGGCCAATGGGGGAGGAAGAACAATCAAGGTCAGGAAGTGGGGAACATAGCGACAAAAAACACATGGACCACACACTGGGAAGTAACCATTTGGTCAATATTCAGAAATACTGGAAACACACGGATGCAGACATGATGCTGAGTTTTTAAACTGGAATTAATAGACATTAAATGAAAGATCTGAATTTCTACTTTCACGTGCATTTGATTTAAACCTTGTAATATGCACTGTTTCAGAGATATGAATGAAAATATGCCCTCCATTTTGTCAATATTGAAAAATATTGGACACACATTTTTATGGAGGCAGACATGATGCTGAATTTAAAAGTGGGGATAATAGACATTAAATGAAAGCTCCGATTCTCTGCTACAAGCTACTGTACAAGCATTTTCTTTTTAAGCTTGTAGTATGCACTGTTTGGGAGATAATAATGAAACCAGGCCATGCATTTTGTCAATACTAAAAATAGGGGACACTTATTTTAGGAAGTGCAGGGCTGATGCTGAGCTGAACAGAGCGGTAATTGGGCATTGCATGAAGGCTCTGAATCTCTGCTTTCAAATGCTCTTACAAATGCGTAATATGCACCATTTCGGCGATATTAATGAAATATGCCATCCATTTTGTCAATATTCAAAAACATTGGCCACGCCAATTTTTATGGATGCAGACATGATGCTGAGTTTAAAACTGGGGATAATAGACATTAAATGAAAGCTCTGATTCTCTGCTTTCACGTGCATTTAGTTTTAAGCTTGTAGTATGCAGCAGGTCTCCAAGGTGAACAGCCTCTGGCATGTTAGAACAATGTAAGTAAAGGCAGTCAGCAAGTCAGATCCATAAATTTGGGATAAGGATTGGATCTAAGGGCTGGGTCAGTTGGGTTGGGTTGTGAAGCGGACACGTGCCAGGCCCGTCCCGTGGATTTCCCCAGCTGCGGGGCTGGGCCCAGAGGGGGGAGGGGAAGGCTGGCGGACGGCCTCGGCCGGTGTTTAGCAGCTGGTTTAGAACTGGTGAGGACCAGGGGAATTTGAGTGTTTAATTAAAATAAAGCATCGTGAAGGCCCGGGGTTGGTGTCAACGCGATGTGATTTCTGCCTAGTGCTCTGAATGTCAAAGTGAAGAAATTCAATGAAGCGCGGCTAAACGACGGGAGTAACTACAGATGCAGCCATTCAAAACGTGTGGAGTATTTTGCGGTACACCGCGGTGGGCGTGACGCAGTTTCACATGGTGCATCGCGTCATTTGACGTCATGCCAGAAAGTATCCGGAATCACCTTGTAAAACCGCCAGGAGGAGCCAATAAAGCTTAACCTCTCGTACAGCATTTGAGCTTTTACATTTAAACTGTGTGTTACAGCATGTTAATCATCAGTCATTAAAAAGTTGGTATATTTTATGAAAGCAAGATTGCTCAGTTGGACAAAAGTACACAACCTACCTTTATCATAAATATTTTAATTATGCAGAAATATTTTATGCATCAAAGCCTTTACCGAATGTATTACTAATAGTATTAATAATGAATGACTTTTGACAAGCTGTAAGCTCAAAGTATTACGTTGGTATACATTCTTTCTAACCGTCATTTTAAAAGAAAATACTTTTATTTTTTTATTTGACAAACACCACAGCATTTCGTTGATCAAACTAACGAGGACAGGGCATTAGCTAGCCAATACGATAAAGGAATTACTTTTTTTGCTAATTTCTTTAGCATATTTGTACAAGAACTTGGAATCTGTCCAAGCCCTACTTTGTCAGCCATTTCCCTTTACTGTAACGGACTTAAAACTCCCTTGCTTTTAACAGAGCGTTTCATAATTTCTAACTTCGAAAATTATTTAAACTGCGACACTTATCATTCAACCACAGCTCAAAATATCACAAGGATCCTCAAGAGCACAGCAAAGACTGTATTAAAAGATACTTGTATCAGATACATGAGAATCCAAGCTTTTTTATCTACGCTTTCTTTTCCGTAAACCAGATATTATGGAACCACTGCAGAAGGGTGTCAGCCAGTCAGATTCCAGGAATCGGTACTTTAAAGAAAAAATACACATCAGTATTCCATTTCTCCCTAAACGTTTTAAGCATCAAAGTCTTTAACTAACATGTGAAATAGCGTGTAAAAAGTGGTAGTTTTAAGCTTTTCTGCTAATATAATATGGAATCGCGTATCTAAAGAAATTAATAATGATATAATTATATTTGTGTACTGTGACAGGGCTGTGTAGGGCTGTTTCGGCTCTTGTCATATGACTTCCCCAGTAGCCCTCTGGTCTATGTACTGCACTAGTAACTCACAGGTTGTGTGTTCAAATGCAGCTGGTGCTGTGACTTTTCTTTTAACAAACATTTCTTTGAAAAAATAGAATAGCAATATTATGGACAATTAATTGACTTTTTATATTTCTAAATATTTTTATTCACAGACAAATGCAACATGAATTATTATCTTTGTCTTCTAAGTATCTTAATAAACTTTCAACATAGCTTTCTCCCCGTTTAGATTTATTTTTCTTGGGATTTTGGGATCAAACGTGGAAAGATTAGATTTTAATCGTTTTTATTTTTTAAATACATTTTAGAAAAGTGTAATCTATACTAAAAGCTGTATTTATTTAATACCACTCGATACTTAGATTAATGGAGTTTAGTTGATACTGTTTAAACTTTTAATTATTTAAAATTGTATTACAGCATTGTACACATGGGTAAGCGGCGAGGCTTATTAAAATACAGGAATTAAGTTTTCTGCTCCCTTGCCAGTGAGGCCCCATCTCTCTCTTCATCTCTGTGGTGCAGCCACAGAGAAGCTATTCATGCAGGCTGATTTAAAGATGTTTTCTTTTGATAAGGGACAGCTCCCAAATAGGGATGCACTTAGCTAAGCCTGGCTATCATGATCAATGGTCATCCATTGGCACCTATCTGTTTAGGGAGTGCCAGATGGATGTCTGGACTGCATTCCTAAGTGTCAGGAGTAAGTGACTCATATCTCACCTTGATCAACCAATCAGGGACTGGTAGGGCCGAGTAACCCACGTGGGTCTCTGATGCCCATGAAACTTTCAGTCAATGAACCAGCTGAAGTTCCTCCAGGTAAAAACAGGCAACACAGAGCTCCTAGGAGAATTCCAGGGAAAAAGAATTTCAGGGGTGTGAGACAATTTCAGGGCAGGATGGCCCAGGAGCAGAAAGGCTCCCAAGGGCAGAACATTCTCGCAGCGTGCCTCCTGACCATCCTGAGACTCAGCCCGGACAACCACATAACGTCCAGTGTGTCCGAGTGCCAGAACTTTGCTTTGTTCTAAGACTCGAGAGCGGAGGTTGCCACGAGTAACCAAAGGATCCACCTGAGGTTAGCATCAGCAGCAAGCCTCGTGAACAGGTCGGAACTGTGGACAGCTGAATCACTATTCAGAACTAGTGCTTCATCAGGAACGAACCGGTCCTCTTCCTGACCTGCTGGGACCCACAGTCATCTTTTCTCCTGAGCACAGCTTTGCTAGTTAAAGCCAACACTAACTAGCCAGTCTTAAGAGAGCATCAGCAGCGCACCATCGCAAGCCGAACAGCACAGCCTGGCACTGAGCCAGAGAGCGCGGATTGGACAGCAACAAGCCTGCATCTGTTTCTTTGTGCCCGCAGGAGATCTGAATCCCCAAAGATTGGATGAGTATTCAACTTCACTGCATTACAATTCGAGAATTCAATTGTTATCCCAACCAGTTGATATCAATTTAATTCCTAAGAGTTATGTACTTGTTTCGAGTATCTAGTCTAGAAGTTATAACCAAGTTCATTTACAAAACGGTCTAAACGAATGATATACTGAACGTATGTCCTCTTGATATATGTAACTCTTTGTGACTACATGAATATATATCTTTTGTATTCTGATAACCCTCTCGATAAGATCTGTTAGGTTTACATGCACATTCTATGTATTAATAAATGTATCCTCGTGTATTAGTACCTGTGTGTGTGTTGTTTGAGGTATACCGCATGGTTGGATTCTAAGGCCATATGGTTGGATTCTAAGGCCATTAAAAGAATCATTTTGTGACTTACTGCTAAAATTAATAATTGTCCCAGTAAATGCCCAAGCCCCTATAGAACTGGTGCCTCATGAGAGCACACCACATATGCTTAAAAGAGGAGAAAACGCAAACCTTCTTAAGGTGTGAGGGTCTTCTGCTCAGAATGAAACGCTAAAATGTAATGTAAACGTAATGCTCTGAATGGGTTCAATTATGATTTAGGCTTGATTAAGGTCTCTGCCTTTCATCTAAAATCTTGCTTGAATCCTTCTAAACTAAAAAATAGACACGAGAAGGGGCTCTGGTGAAATTTCTCTTTTTTTAATTTCTCTTTTTTTCTTGGAAAAAAATCTTACCCGCTGCAATCCGGGCACAGAAGGATTAAAAGAAGCCAGACAGGCAGAGTGAAGAGTGAGTTCTAAATAAAGAGGTATCCAGGTAACAGTGAAGGTAACAGCCGCAGACGTGGCCTACTTAGCCCACCAGGGTTACCCTACTCTCCCCCGGAGGAGGCCCACCGGGAGATAGCGCTCCAAGCGTTCCTCTGGGCTCTGGCGCCGACTGAGGTGCAGCGCCACGTGATGCTGGCCACGCTGGTCCCCTTGGAGCAGGCCCTGGTTCTAGCTGAGCAGGCTGATGCTGTATTCGAGGAGACCGGTGGGGTGCACGGGGAATCAGATGGGGAGGAGGAAACGGCCAGCGCGGCGATGCTGGGGGAGCGATGAAGAATGAAATAAAACCTGCACTCAAAGTAAGACATTACCAACAATGACCACAAGGTGGAGATATTGTCCTCCCATGTTAAAAAGGGCAAAGCTGTGTTAAGGTAAAAGGAATAGAAATGCATTGAATTTGAAAAAATAATGTTATCTAAATTAAAAAGCAAAACAGTAATGCTGTAGTGCGGGTTCACTGTTACCTTTGTGCTATTATGTGCTCTACAATGCAAGAGGTGCTTATGTTTTGGCAGTATGGAACTCTAAAGCACTCTGGAGTATGGAGCACTGTGCCCTTTGAGACACACCTGTGCATGTTGCACAACTTATAATTGCATTGTGCAATAGGGAGTAAATATACTAAAAGTATGATTTTAAAATGTTTTATTTCACTAATGTTAATTAAATAAATTCTTACATGTGTTTTAAAAAACAAATCTAATTAAAATAAATGTTTTTGTTTATCTTGTACCATAGAACAGGAACATTTTTGTAAGTCAAGCCCACAGACTGTCCTAATGATCCAATACATGATCCAAGGAAGATTATCACGGTAATATCAACATTGTTTTCCTCATAAAAATGCATTCCTTTCATTTCATTTTATTTTTTTAAACAAACTCACATTATGTACAGTAGAGGCCTTCAATAAAAAAAAAAAATATAGCCATGCTAAATGCTCAATTCAAATCAATAAAAATAAAATCATCAAATAGATAATTGAAATGAAAATGTTCCCTCAAGACATTACTAACAATAATCACAAGATATTGGAGTGGAGATATTGTCCTTACAAGTTAGAAAAGGTAAAAAGACTTTTTTTTTCCTAAATGAAGAAGCGAAACAGTTATGCTGTAGTGCGGTTTCGCTGTTACCTTTGTGCTATGATATAATCTACTAAGCAAGAGCTGCTTATGTTTAGGCAGTATGGAACTCTGAAGTACTCTGGAATATGGAACTCTATTCTGTTGACATTGCCTGTGATTAATACCAGGGACAAATACCCACACATGACATTAAAAGTATCAGTCACATAGTATTGAGGGCAGAGCCACAGGATCACTGCAAACACATCACTAAATACACTTTTCCTGCTCATTTGAAATGATCCAGAATTTGTCATTTCTTAAAAGACCTGTCAGCCAGACTGCAGATCTAGATCCAAAATGTAAGCTCTAGTAAATATGATAATTTGGGCAGCAAGCACAGGTTTCTGTCAACGGGGACAGCGCACCGTCTCCGAGACCTGTAAGCAGTACTATGCTGCTACATAACTGTACAGTATATGTTGGTTTTTGAAGGAGATGCAGTGTAGTGGCTCTACCTTTGTGATCCTGTGGGTTGCTGTACTTCACAACACTATCTCTGGCCTGTCTGGAGCTACATCCTGATCCTGATTATTGCCCCGGGCATGTACCAATAAATCACAGGAGCATATATACAGTATATATATCACTAGTACACAGTTTATAAGCTGGAGATACAGGACAACTGCTGTTACGTCCCAGTGTGTGGTCCATGTATGCACTGCAAACACGTCACTAAATCCACTTTTCCTGCTCCTTTGACATGATCCAGAATTTGTCATTTCTTGAAAGACCTGTCGACCACACTTTAGACTTTACACATTAGACAGAATATGCATATAATTGTTAGATCAAACAGAGAAGCGTGTTTTGATGAGTTGTGAACATTTCTGTCAAATTCTGAAAGTGGATGAACTTTTTAAAATACTAGTCAGTTTGGGGAGACAGAATATGCATATAATCGTTAGAATGAACAGAGAAGCATGTTTTGATGAGTTGTGAACATTTCTGTCAATTTTCTGAAACACTAGTCACTTTGGGGAGACAGAATATGGATACAATTTTTAGATTGAAGAGAGAAGCGTGTTTTGTTGCCTCCAACAAAGGAGACACTATCCGATGATTGTATGAAGCAGGCATTACCATTATTACATTTGCATATGGTAGCCAAAGCCAATGAAGCCATGACTCAACTTATTGATACAAAAGGACACGTTTTATACAAAATCACAAACAGATAACCCACCCAGAACAGTTTCAGTACAGTTCCATGCCATATATGGTGTAAAGCCAAGGCTGCGCCTTGGTACCTGATAAACTATAAGAATTGTAAGAACATTCTTGGGTTCCTTTAATTATTTTTTAAAGCAGACATTATGTACTTCTAGAATTTGTTAATCATGACTTAAGGAGATATCAGGCACTCTCAGTTCTGGCCAGGCTGCCCGAAGCTGGCTCTGCTCTTCATGTTCCAGCTCACACTTAAGTTGCAGTTAGCCATTTTCCATTATTCTGGCAGGATAGTTAGTAAATGATGTTAGTACATTATTTACACAGTAAAAGCAAATTAGTGAAATAAATGTTTGATCCATTAATAGTATGAGGGGGAAGGTTTGCCCTTCTCAGTCACCGCAGAGACGTTGTTGTGCTTTTTTCTTGCTAGAAAAAAGCTTTTTCTTAGCAGTGCAGTCATGAGTCATGAGTCATCACCGTGAACAGGAGTGCACTGAGTACATAGCCCTGGGGGGTTCCAGTGTTCGGTATCGTGGCACTAGAGATCTTGTTTCCAATCCAGTGCATGTCTAATAAGAGACTAAGATCTTCCATTTAATGCCCATTAACCCCACAGTTCAGCTCAGCATCAGCCCTGCACTGCCTAAAATATGTGTCCCCTATTTTTCAATATTCACAAAATGGATGGCATATTTTCATTCATATCTCCAAAACGGTGCACACAAGCGTAAAACCAAATGCACGTGAAAGCAGAGACTTGGAGCTTTCATTTAATGTCTATTATCCCCAGTTTAAAAACTCAGCATCATGTCCACCTCCATAGAAATTTGTATCCAATATTTTTGAATATTGATTAAATTGATGGCCTGTTTTATTAATACTTCCGAAACTCTGCATACTACAAGCTTAAAACCAAATGCACATGAAAGAAGAGACTCAGAGCTTTAATGCCCATTAACCCCACCGTTCAGCTCAACATCAGCTCTGCACTCCGTAAAATAAGTGTCCCCTTATGTAGAAAAATTAAAATGGACAGAATTATGATGTTGGTAAGAGAAGAGCTATTTATTCATGTGCACATGGGAGAGCTGCTTGCAAAAGCTAGTGTAGCGGCAATGCTTGTTAATAAGTCAGAATTAAGTGTTGCTGTGCTTTCCCAAATGAGGCCCCATCTCTCTCTTCATCTCTGTGGTGCAGACACGGAGAAACTATTCATGCAGGCTGATTTAAAGATGTTTTCTTTTGATAAGGTACAGCTCCCAAATGGGGATGCACTTAGCTAAGCCTGGCTATCATGATCAATGATCATGACTCAGAGCTTTCATTTAATGCCCATTAACCCTACCGTTCAGCTCAACATCAGCCCTGTAAAATAAGTGTCCCCTTATGTAGAAAAATTTAAATTGACAGAATTATGATGTTGGTGAAAGAAGAGCTATTTATTCGTGTGCACACGG
Organism: Lepisosteus oculatus; assembly: GCF_040954835.1. Lineage (NCBI taxonomy): Eukaryota > Metazoa > Chordata > Actinopteri > Semionotiformes > Lepisosteidae > Lepisosteus > Lepisosteus oculatus. The sequence goes on from NW_027167649.1 coordinate 1,175,075, forward strand.
GAGAGCTGCTTGGAAAAGCTAGTCCCTCCAAAAGACGTTGCTAAGCGTTTTTTATACACAGTGACAGACAAACTTCCTACCTTTAACATAGATTACTTAATCCCTAAAATGAACCATTCGTTTTTTAGTCAAGATTGGGTACAGAAAAACAACTCCTTATTAAGACTTTTGTTATTGCTTACATTCGCAAAACAAGACATTTGCTTTCCCTTTTTACTACATTTAAGACATGAGCTGTATTTTTCCACATACCTGATATTTCCATATGCCAGGGTTATAAGCAATTCGGAAGCTAAAAGACAAGCAGTTTTTGTTAGCTTTTATATATTTTATAACATTCCTTCAGTCCCTCCTTTAGAACATATTTATTTTCACACCACTATGTTCTAAACAATGAGACTAACTAACAGAGTTAGTTACCTTTGTGCATACAGCTTTAAGACAGTGAATACATAAAATAAAAATGATTAGCAGTGTTGTAACAGAAGAAATAAGGTTCTTGATCCCGAGATGAAGTAAAACAGATGAGTTTATTGCATGCAAGGAACAATAAAGCCGAAGTCTTGTTTCCCGCAAGAAACAACAAAACCGAAGTATTGTTCCCCGTACTGTTACAAACTTTTGGGTTATATAGTGTCTTCTTCTCCGTTTCTGACGTCACTCGGTCTGATGGTAAAGAGGGGGGTTCATGGTATTTGGCCAGTTTACGATGTTCTGGACAAATGGTCAGTTTAAGATTACACCCAGGGGGATTCCTAGCTTGCATCTGCAATCCTTATCAGTTAACCCCCTTTCCTGCCATAAACCCCAGCTTGTGACTTAGAAGTCTAAACCTCATACAGAAAGGATTAAATTCAAACCCCCGTCTTCACATCTTTCTTCAGTAGTATTAGGCCAATAAAGAAATGTTGTACCAGTGATCCTCCCCAGACTCCAAACACAGACTGCAGCCACTTTCCCCCTCCCTATTCATCAGGATTATAGTCGTGGTATTTTTGTCCGTCATCATGGATGCGCTGTGCTAAGTCCATGATGTGTTCAAAATTGTCTGGTATGTAAGTACTAGTCGTTCTCACCTTAATAGAGGAAGGCCTAAAACTGTGATTATAGCAGGGAGCATACGGTTAGTTCCATTCCAATACATTTGAGGTACACTCAGTTGAAAAGCAGAACTATTTACCCATGCCAATAAACCTAAATAATCACCTCTATCAAAGGGGATTACTCCTGTGAGCATCTTGTATAGCAATACAAACCCAACATGAGCTCTGATTATTACTTGTGGCTGATAAATATGACAACACCAAGAAGGTATTGATTCCATATTTCCCATTATTACAGTAATGCTCCTTACGCCTAACAGGCACACTGTCACCCCGCCCCCAGGAAGCCCAACAGATACAGAAACAGTAAGAACATAATTATTTCTGTTCACCCAGTCTCTGGTGCAGTGGCTTGGTGGCAGTGCGACGTGTAGATTCAGCCATCTCATCCTGTCACCCGGATGGCAGAGTTGGTAGTCAGTAGCACTTGATATGGTAACTCCTCAGTGGGGTTGCAACATCTGGCAGGATGTCTTCTTTACCCACACACACTCGGCACTTTAGACTGCACTACCCTCCTTAAGCCAATTCGTCACCTGGCGAGCTCGTTCCGAGAAGGAATTCACCCTGGCTTTACTATGTAGTTGGTTATATACATTTTTTCCGTCAGAAAATCTAATACTTGGAGAAACCCGGCCTTATGGATTCCCGCATCAATCACAATATCTCATCTCTCTATTGAGGTTGTTCACATAAATGCTGTCTCATACAGTAATTCCTTATAAATGCTGCAAGGCATCCCAGGCCAATAGGCCTGGTGTGTTCCCCAACCACGTAAACTCTACATCTTTTCCCAAGCATGTTAAAAAGCATATTAAAGCATAGCATCCTTTAAACACAACCCTTGCCCCCCACTCCTGTAGCCTCCTTTCACCTGTTAGAAAACTTTATATCACATCTTTTTGCTGTTATAGTCAATAAACAGGACAACTGTGCTCCTGTGTCCCCCAACAGGGGAACAGTCACGACCGTCAGCCAGCGGAGATCAACCCACAAGAGAACTAACCAGTACCAGCAGCGGGTTAATAATAATAAGCGCCGCCACATGTGTTAACCCATCAGCACACGCTCTACCGTGTGCAATGCTATTTAAAGATCTACATTGCTTTTGTTTGTACCTCGCTTGCGATACTTCTCCCGGCTTCCGAACTTCCCTTTCGCCCTTCGACATTGAACGTCACCTGCTGTTTTGGATTAGACGCCTGTCTCTGTATCTTCTGGCTTTCGAATAACCTTTTGCCTGTTGACCACGAGCTCGCCTGATGTTTCGGATTATAAGCCTGTTTCAATATCTACCCGCTCTTGCGTTTGCATAGGATCCTCATACCTCATCATCTGGGTTTCGTTACAGGAACCTGGACACCATTTACTGTACACTGTAAGATTATTACTCTTTTATTAAAATCCTGAGATAAATTTACAAAGGGGTTTCCTAGTCTATTATTTCACGCAAGGCTCTCGTTTCAGTTTCTGACATGCTCTTTAACTGTGAAATCAGGCCTCTTTCTTACAAAAATCTCTCCAAAAATGTTTTTTTTTTTCACAGTAGTTTTATCTTGGTGTTTTGTCTCCCTTTCCCCCAGGGCTAGTTAACACACCCCCAATGGATATGCTCAATCAGAATATTTATTTAATATATTTAATATATATTTATTTCCTTGAAGGGGTCTTATATCTGGTTATAATTTTGGGGTCACACTATAATTGCAACAAACTGGCGGCTCCTTTTTCTCGTGCTTGGGAGTCTTTCTACCTCCCATTTGCAGCTCTCGCACTTTTGCATACATACTTTGCAAGTTATTAAATCAAATCTGTTTCCACTTTCCGTAATATCAGGAAAGCATAGTTGTACATTCTTGGCAACATCAGGTTTTAACCCACTCAAGTAAATTGGTTTCATTACTATGGAAGTATCTTCATTCACTTCCTTTTCATCGGCTAACCCCAAGTATACAATCTGTAAAGTTATAAACCTTTCTGTAAAATCTGAAACATCCTCACTTTCCTTCTGCTGACATGCGGTTACGTTTAGTTTAGCTGTTACTGTTACTAAACTAAAACATAAAGGATGCCAGATGCAAATACAGACAGATGCACTTACACCTAGGGCCAATTTGACCAGAATCCATTTAACCACCGATCAATATATCTTCGGACTTATGGGTAGAAACCAGAGCCCCTGGAGGAAACCAAAGCAAACTATGCGATATTACAATTTTTCAGTTATTAAAACATGCGTTGCAAATCTAGCTCATACAGTACATACTCACGTCTGAAATTAATAGAATGCTGATATTTCAATCTTTCATTTGCAATGTTTTGCACAAAATCAGCAGCTGAACAGCAGTCTGTGATATACCTTTATCCAGTGCTTTTCAGAGCAGAAACATTAATGTGGGCAAGAGATCTTCCCCTATGGTCTGCTGTACTTCAGCTAGCCACATTTTGGCTGTGCCGTGTGTACTCCTGGGAACCCTGGACTGGAATGAATATCAGGCAGTATCTAAAAATGAATAATGTGAGCATATTGTGTTGAAGCCAAACACAAAGAATCACTTCTAAAACTTGAATTTAACTTTTAGTGTCTGGTCTTGAAATGCTGTCCCATCACCCATCTTCTGACTTCTGGATGTGTTAACAGATAAATGTCTTGTTTTCTTTTTCCCAAATGCTCTTCTGTGCATCATTAAGTACTTGTGGGTCATATCATGTACCTCCTGGCATCTTGACTGGCAGGCAGCTGCTACAAAAAAGTAACATAAACGATAACATCTGCATATGATGGTGTTGAAGACAAAAACAAAAGAATTCAACAAATCTATACTTTACACTTTACTATAGCTTTTACATTACGACAATCTTGTCATATTTACAATCATCAATTGTTTAAGGTTGCTTAACTGATTATCTGGAGACGCTTGTTCCAGTGAACAAACAATGGCCTTTGTTTAAGAGACAACTTACATTTTTAAACATTCTTTTAAAGATACACCTCTGAAAATGTTTTTAATCAAACTTCCAACTCCTTAATTATGTTATAAAATAGCTGAAAAATTACTTAGTCCTTCACCTATTCAGAATAGTTCACTAAAAGGAATAAGGAAATGTTCTCTCAACTCATCTTCAATTCAATTCAATTTATTTTCATATAGCACCTTTCACAACAAGGTTGCCCAAGTTACTTAACAAAGCAAGTGACCAGACATGTTGTGAATACAGAATAGAAAAGACCAGAAGACAAAAGAGGAGAGGACCCAAACACTCCTTAGTAAGGAGAAAAAAAACCTCTAGGGGTCCAAGGTCAACTGACTGCCCAACCCCTTTGGGCATGCTAGCATAATACAATTTAAAAAAGGAATAAATTAATAAGGGTATTAATCCATCCATTATGTCATGTCATCTCCCCTCCTCTCCTCTCAGGCAACATGGCTGGAGATGAGTGGTAGGCAGATTCTACAGAACAGCAGAAGCACATTGATATGATTTGTTGAAGACACAATGAAAGAACAACGTCCAGAACTCCATTTGTTGCACCTTTCTATTGCTTTTACGTGATCAGAAGGCTGAGGCTGCTTATCTGCTCCAATGCAGTAAATCCTTATGGAATGTGTAAGACTCTGCTGGCAACTGACACCTGTGTAGCAGCAATGCTTATTAATAAGACAGAATTAAGTGTTGCTGTACTTTCTCAAATGAGGCCCCATCTCTCTCTTCATCTCTGTGGTGCAGCCACAGAGAAACTATTCATGCAGGCTGATTTAAAGATGTTTTCTTTTGATAAGGGACAGCTCCCAAATGGGGATGCACTTAGCTAAGCCTGGCTTTCATGATCAATGGTTATCCATTGGCGCCTATCGGTCTAGGGAGTGCCAGATGGACATCTGGACTGCATTCCTAAGTGTCAGGACTGTAAGTGACTCATATCTCACCTCGATCAACCAATCAGTCTGTAAACAATACATTCATAAATCAATAATTACTGTAACACATCATCTCAAAATGATTTGAGAGTTTGTTCAATTTAAACTGACCCAAAAGCAGATGTCTTACACTTAAAAAGATTATTTGTATTGCTCCACTGATCATGAACTAATTTGAAAACTATGTTTTAAGTGGAGTGATCTCTCTTTTGAAACATTCAGATAAAGTCAACAGTTTTTCAAAAGTGTTGACAATTAGACCTCTTAGTTCCAAAACATTCAATAAGAACAAGAGCTGGGCAGATGTAGCGTGGTGTTTTGTCTTGGGAATATTTGAGTGGGGTGGCTAATCAGCCTCTATGCTCTTCTGAGCTTAATTTATCTACTTTTCTACTGTCTCTTATCCCCTCCTGGTGTCCTAGTTGTTGGAGAACGAGACATGTCATCTTCAAAACAATGACACAAGCAATACTGAGATGGATTTCAAGTCACAAGAAGACACTATCTTAAATAGTTAAAAGAAAATATGTTCAACATATACAGGTATGTTCAAAGTATTTTCTGGAACTGGTCAGTTATCCAACAGAGACTGTCCTTCACCCTGAAATGATATCCTTGAAACTCTGTAATCAAAGAGGAGCTCTTCTCCCTCAGCAATGTCCCTCTTCGCTATAAACAGAATTGTCATGACGGGCTGTCCGTTGATTTTGAATGACTCTCTGACAGCCCTGATGTTGTCTTTTTACTTAGAGGAATTTATCCGCCTTCCGATCGTCTCCTTATCCATGTGACAGATGCAATGTTCTTCACATGAATGCACATTTTTTGTGTAGGTCCATCAAAAAAGAACAGACATCTCATCTCTCCCTCTGCCATCTGTGCCTTTAGGGCTTCTGCAGGTGTCTTTGCGATGACCTCGCCATAGTAATCACACACCACCTCTTCTTTCTGGAAACGCCTGGAAGTCACAACCTTCTTCCCCTTCACTGGATCGTCACTGATACTCAGGACTCTCCAGGTTTGACGCTCTCCATCTTTTTAATTTGCCTTTCATTTGGTTGTGCATCTGTGTTTGGCTTCCACTTCTCAAGGACTTCAGACGCTGTTGGTGTATTTGCAGTCCAGCCCATGCTTTGAAAATAGCAGGTCACCTGGCCTTCTGTTGGTAACCGTCTAGCGTCCAGAACAGAAACCCTGAGAATTGATTCCAAATTCACTTTGTCTGTTTCTCTGTGAAAATAATTGATATGTAAACTTACCAATAATGTTCTGCAGTCTCATCTTCCTCTGATCTGATCTCCACCTGTTGTAACAGTGTCGGTCATGACTTCCACTCAGTCTCAGGCGCTCTTTCTTTCTGGGAAGCTGCCCATCTAACGACACTGGAAACTCCCGTGTCAGCTCCTGGAAGGCTGTGGCATCATCCATCTTCGGATTTCCAGATCCTGCAGCTACCACTGCGGATGTTGGTGCTGATCTGATGTAAAAGCGAATATTAGATCACAATAATCTCTGTAACACGTTGGCTGAAAAGAACTGAAAGTGGTGTTTTCTCTTCCAGTTATACAGCAGATGTGCATACTGCAGCACTGAGTGGTGATTGCTCTCTTGATGTTTCAAAAGCATGAAGTAATTGCTGTTTTTGACACATGAATATTTTGTCATTTATTCAGAACATGGTGAAACTTACTGAGCTCCCTCCTCTGCAACACCTTCAATGACTTCAATGGCTGAGCAGATGTTGTCATGTGTCAGCATCCTCTAGTGTTTCTCTGCAGTACCATCTGAGTGGGCCAGATAATCCGCCACGATGCTCTCCTGTGCATCTGTGAGCCTCTTTGTGGCCGTCTCAAATGCCTTCCTGGCAGCCTGGCTGGTGGTGAATGGAAGATGGTATCTACAAAACAAACACATACACACAGTGTATGATTGTTTCCAAGCCACAGACAGTTTGATTAATACATTAAAACAACTTTGTGATATGGTTTACTTCTCATGCAGTCTTCGCAAGTCATTGGAAGGATTTTAAATTGGCTCCCCATGGAAGAAGTGAAAAACATTTCAGTCTCTGTTCCACAGATGCTATCAGTGGCAGTACAGTGTAGTCTAGTGAATGTGAAACATCTGAAAAAACAGACAAAATGCATTAATTGCACTTTTCAACTATTGTTGAATGCCAAAGACAGATGTTGGCAATGAACTGGAGAGAGAATATCAGCGTAACTAGGCTTACATGTTCCTCTTCTTCATTCAGGCAAAGCATGCCAGCAGCTGTGAGGAGGTTGTGTGCTTTGTCACTGATATTATAGCCAGTTTTTACCCTCTTTGTGACACAAAATTATTTCTCCGCATCCATTCCTGGACTTGAAATCACAAGCAATTCAATAAATAATATCTGATGATAATATCTGCCAATGATGATTTTACAGTAGCAACAGCGGCACCCAGTAATGAAGTGTATGGAGAGTGTTGAGTATTTCAGTCAGTCAGTCTGACCCACTTGGCTGGGTGCTAAGCTTCTGTAGGACGAAGTGGCTGGGATCTCAATGAGGACTCACAAGTAAGGGATGGTGTGGAAGAGAGGTGCAAAAGATGAATGTGAAGGAGAGAAGGGGCTTACCTATCGTGAGGAGGTGTCATCAAGAATCATTACGATTTAGTGCTGCTGTGGCTGTTTGAACCTGATGTTTGCCGTTCATTAACTCTTGTTCCATATGGAGTTACTGAAGAGAAGTTGGGGTGGAGATCAAATTCCACTCTCACACTTCCGCTCTCCAGTGCGTTCAATCTGCTTGACTGAACACAAGCTCGGAGGATCTTCTCCCTCACCCCTCCCTCCAGTCCAGTCTTCCTGTAAAGGCTCTAAGTACTGTAACAGGAGCGCCACCTAAATGACAGTGATGAGCCTTGACCAGCACTGTTATTCTGTCTCTTTATAAACGTCAGATCATTGTGTCATTGTTAGAATTTGACCAAACAACTGAAATATGCAAGACTGTGTTGTAACAGAAGAAATAAGGTTCTTGATCCCGAGATGAAGTAAAACAGATGAGTTTATTGCATGCAAGGAACAATAAAGCCGAAGTCTTGTTTCCCGCAAGAAACAACAAAACCGAAGTATTGTTCCCTGTACTGTTACAAACTTTTGGGTTATATACAGTTTTCTTCTCCGTTTCTGACGTCACTCGGTCTGATGGTAAAGAGGGGGGTTCATGGTATTTGGCCAGTTTATGATGTTCTGGGCAAATGGTCAGTTTAACATTACACCCAGGGGGGTTCCTAGCTGGCATCTGCAATCCTTATCAGTTAACCCCCTTTCCTGCCATAAACCCCTGCTTGTGACTTGGAAGTCTAAACCCCCTACAGAAAAGATTAAATTCAAACCCCCGTCTTCACATCTTTCTTCATTCCCCCCTTATAAAATATGGCATACGTCAGTGTAGCCTATTTTTATACATACAATGTCAGGGCAGATCTTTCCTTTCTTGGCGAACAGGTATGTATTGCCATGACATTGTACGTTCCACGGTTATGGCAAGATGTGATACATGTTTTTGTGCACGTGATGATTACAATTATACATATAAACAATACTATTCCTACAAATAAACACTGTAAAAAAGTTCCGCCCCAGGCCCCAAACACAGACTTTACCCAAGATCCAATTCCCCAATTTTCAGTATAATAGTCCTGATATTTAGCTCCCTCTGCCATCTGTGCCTTTAGGGCTTCTGCAGGTGTCTTTGCGATGACCTCGCCATAGTTATCACACACCACCTCTTCTTTCTGGAAACGCCTGGAAGTCACAACCTTCTTCCCCTTCACTGGATCGTCACTGATACTCAGGACTCTCCAGGTTTGACGCTCTCCATCTTTTTAATTTGCCTTTCATTTGGTTGTGCATCTGTGTTTGGCTTCCACTTCTCAAGGACTTCAGACGCTGTTGGTGTATTTGCAGTCCAGCCCATGCTTTGAAAATAGCAGGTCACCTGGCCTTCTGTTGGTAACCGTCTAGCGTCCAGAACAGAAACCCTGAGAATTGATTCCAAATTCACTTTGTCTGTTTCTCTGTGAAAATAATTGATATGTAAACTTACCAATAATGTTCTGCAGTCTCATCTTCCTCTGATCTGATCTCCACCTGTTGTAACAGTGTCGGTCATGACTTCCACTCAGTCTCAGGCGCTCTTTCTTTCTGGGAAGCTGCCCATCTAACGACACTGGAAACTCCCGTGTCAGCTCCTGGAAGGCTGTGGCATCATCCATCTTCGGATTTCCAGATCCTGCAGCTACCACTGCGGATGTTGGTGCTGATCTGATGTAAAAGCGAATATTAGATCACAATAATCTCTGTAACACGTTGGCTGAAAAGAACTGAAAGTGGTGTTTTCTCTTCCAGTTATACAGCAGATGTGCATACTGCAGCACTGAGTGGTGATTGCTCTCTTGATGTTTCAAAAGCATGAAGTAATTGCTGTTTTTGACACATGAATATTTTGTCATTTATTCAGAACATGGTGAAACTTACTGAGCTCCCTCCTCTGCAACACCTTCAATGACTTCAATGGCTGAGCAGATGTTGTCATGTGTCAGCATCCTCTAGTGTTTCTCTGCAGTACCATCTGAGTGGGCCAGATAATCCGCCACGATGCTCTCCTGTGCATCTGTGAGCCTCTTTGTGGCCGTCTCAAATGCCTTCCTGGCAGCCTGGCTGGTGGTGAATGGAAGATGGTATCTACAAAACAAACACATACACACAGTGTATGATTGTTTCCAAGCCACAGACAGTTTGATTAATACATTAAAACAACTTTGTGATATGGTTTACTTCTCATGCAGTCTTCGCAAGTCATTGGAAGGATTTTAAATTGGCTCCCCATGGAAGAAGTGAAAAACATTTCAGTCTCTGTTCCACAGATGCTATCAGTGGCAGTACAGTGTAGTCTAGTGAATGTGAAACATCTGAAAAAACAGACAAAATGCATTAATTGCACTTTTCAACTATTGTTGAATGCCGAAGACAGATGTTGGCAATGAACTGGAGAGAGAATATCAGCGTAACTAGGCTTACATGTTCCTCTTCTTCATTCAGGCAAAGCATGCCAGCAGCTGTGAGGAGGTTGTGTGCTTTGTCACTGATATTATAGCCAGTTTTTACCCTCTTTGTGACACAAAATTATTTCTCCGCATCCATTCCTGGACTTGAAATCACAAGCAATTCAATAAATAATATCTGATGATAATATCTGCCAATGATGATTTTACAGTAGCAACAGCGGCACCCAGTAATGAAGTGTATGGAGAGTGTTGAGTATTTCAGTCAGTCAGTCTGACCCACTTGGCTGGGTGCTAAGCTTCTGTAGGACGAAGTGGCTGGGATCTCAATGAGGACTCACAAGTAAGGGATGGTGTGGAAGAGAGGTGCAAAAGATGAATGTGAAGGAGAGAAGGGGCTTACCTATCGTGAGGAGGTGTCATCAAGAATCATTACGATTTAGTGCTGCTGTGGCTGTTTGAACCTGATGTTTGCCGTTCATTAACTCTTGTTCCATATGGAGTTACTGAAGAGAAGTTGGGGTGGAGATCAAATTCCACTCTCACACTTCCGCTCTCCAGTGCGTTCAATCTGCTTGACTGAACACAAGCTCGGAGGATCTTCTCCCTCACCCCTCCCTCCAGTCCAGTCTTCCTGTAAAGGCTCTAAGTACTGTAACAGGAGCGCCACCTAAATGACAGTGATGAGCCTTGACCAGCACTGTTATTCTGTCTCTTTATAAACGTCAGATCATTGTGTCATTGTTAGAATTTGACCAAACAACTGAAATATGCAAGACTGTGTTGTAACAGAAGAAATAAGGTTCTTGATCCCGAGATGAAGTAAAACAGATGAGTTTATTGCATGCAAGGAACAATAAAGCCGAAGTCTTGTTTCCCGCAAGAAACAACAAAACCGAAGTATTGTTCCCTGTACTGTTACAAACTTTTGGGTTATATACAGTTTTCTTCTCCGTTTCTGACGTCACTCGGTCTGATGGTAAAGAGGGGGGTTCATGGTATTTGGCCAGTTTATGATGTTCTGGGCAAATGGTCAGTTTAACATTACACCCAGGGGGGTTCCTAGCTGGCATCTGCAATCCTTATCAGTTAACCCCCTTTCCTGCCATAAACCCCTGCTTGTGACTTGGAAGTCTAAACCCCCTACAGAAAAGATTAAATTCAAACCCCCGTCTTCACATCTTTCTTCATTCCCCCCTTATAAAATATGGCATACGTCAGTGTAGCCTATTTTTATACATACAATGTCAGGGCAGATCTTTCCTTTCTTGGCGAACAGGTATGTATTGCCATGACATTGTACGTTCCACGGTTATGGCAAGATGTGATACATGTTTTTGTGCACGTGATGATTACAATTATACATATAAACAATACTATTCCTACAAATAAACACTGTAAAAAAGTTCCGCCCCAGGCCCCAAACACAGACTTTACCCAAGATCCAATTCCCCAATTTTCAGTATAATAGTCCTGATATTTCTGTCCCTCATTGTAAATGTGTTGGGCCAGATCTGAGATGTGCTCAGAATTATCAGGGATATATGTGCAGCATTCAGTGCCAATTACTGCACAAGTTCCTCCTTGGGCCGCCAGTACATAATCTAAAGCTAGTCGGTTCTGCATGGCCACTGTTCTGAGGGCTACCATCTCATCATTAACAGCTTTCAGACTAGATGAGGTAGAATTTGCAAATTCTTCTAAAGTCGAGGCCATTTGAATTAACTCTCGACTCAGAAAGTTCATGCCGGCTTGTGGAAATATTATACCTAAATAATATTCCCAATCAGCCAATTTTCTTTGTGGTCTGTGGTTAGGTCCGAAGGGGGTGTGGGTTTGAACACGGATATGAGGAACCACATATCCTAAATAACATGAGCCAGACCACTGGGCTGGCAACCATGGGTAGGCTCGTTTTCCACAAATGAAATATGTTCCGTTTGGCGCTCCCCATGCCTCTGAAAATAAGAAACTTATACCGAACTGTGGGGTGTGCCGATCCCATCCTGGAATTTGGAAGGTAGAGGTGGATATATTTGCAGCGATGGTAAGGTTGCAACGACTCCATCCAACCAAGTGCAGACCATCAGTGTGCTGAAAACCTATGTTTCCCTCACGTTCCTTATTTAGAGTCAGGTATGGTGGTGTACGGCTTCTGTTATATTTAGGAGCGTAAGAGCCTGTGAAACTCGTGGGCTCTAAGCCTCGCTCCTGTAGATATTGTAATGTTGTGCAGGTTAAAGTCGTGTTATGGCAACCCCCATAGTTTGTCATATTAAAATCTCCTAAATTATCCCTCCAAATGATCATGCCTATGACTTCCTCGAGACGCCAAGGAATGGCCCCCATAGGAAGTCCTCCCTGTACATATTTGGGTAATGCGGCACACACCCAGCAGGCACTTTGGTTGGTTTTCTTAGCTGTCAGATAGGAGAGGCCTAAAAAGGAATTAATTCCATGTTCTCCTTTGTGGGAGAGATGATCATTAATCCCTGCGGAACATAGTTCTACAGCAACAATTATCATTATTGACAGAAATGATTTCATTCTGGGTCTGGGGATGAGGCTCGTCGGCAGTGTGACGCGTGGATCCAGCGATCTTTTCCTTCCACTCGAACCGCAGACTCGGTTGTCAACAGGATCTGGTAGGGTCCGTCCCACCTGGGCTGGAGAACCTGTGAAGGAAATTTCCTGATCCACACCCACTCTCCTGGGATGAGGTCGTGCCCTCCTTCAGGTGGTGGTCCCCACGCCTCCAGGACCTGCTCGCGGGCTCCTTGGGTGGCCTCTGTCAGCAACTTGCAATACTGTAACAAAGAATCAGTTAGTATACTCAAGCCTACTCTGTCATGTCCTGGAGAGTCACTCAGTCTCATGGGACGCCCCGTGATCACCTCAAACGGGCTCAGCCCCACTATTCGATTTGTCCCAGCCCGGATGCTGCACAGTACGGCGGGCAATGCATCCACCCAGGGGATCCCTCCCAAGTGGTACTTTGTCAATTTAGCTTTCAAAGTCCGGTTCACCCATTCCACCATGCCGGAGGACTGCGGGTGATGAGGGCAATGCAGGTCCCATTTGATCCCTAGTAGGTCTGCCACCACCTGACACACTTTTCCAGTAAAATGTGTGCCCTGGTCTGAGTCTATGCGACACGGGAGTCCCCATCGGGGAATTACTTCTGTCACGAGATATTTGGCAGTTGTCTGCGCAGTCTCTCGTTTGACAGGGACAGCCTCCACCCATCTAGAAAACTGGTCCACCATCACTAGGAGGCCTGTTTTCCCTTTACAGGGTGGCAGTGAACAATAGTCTATTTGCCAGTGTCTAAAGGGCCCCTCGGGTGCAGGACGTCGAAGATTAGGAGCCCGAACCGGCGGTGCTCCAGAGGCTTTTTGGCACTCTCCACAGCGTTGTACCACATCAGCTGCGAAGGGTGTGAAGCCTGTGCCCACCCAGCTCTGAGCAAAGCGTCGAGTCATTTGGCTAACACCTGGGTGCCCTGTGGAGTGTATTTGCTGCGCCAGGTAGGGCATTAGTTGCTTGGGACAGGCGGGTCTGCCTGTACGCTGGCACCTCCAGGTCCCATCCTTCTGCAGCCCCACATTGCGTTCCATCCAGGTCCATTTCTCAATCCTTGGAGCCTGGGCCTGGAGCTCGCTGAGCTGTTCCGTCCGGAGTGCCTGTATGTTCACTGTGCAAACTGAAATAGTCTGAAGAGGTTTTTCTATAGCCCACTCCTCCCATTGCCCCAGGGCAGCTTGACGTGCTGTCCAGTCGGCTAGCTTATTGCCCCAGGCCTTGGGAGTGTCCTCTCTGCTGTGGCCCTTACATTTGACTACAGCTACCTGCTTTGGGAGTTGGAGAGCCGCAAGCAGCTCAGACACCAGATCTGCATTCTTTACTGGAGTGCCAGCAGAGGTTAAAAAATCCCTATTACTCCATAACCTTCCAAAATCATGGCATACTCCAAATGCATATCGTGAGTCTGTGTATATTGTGGTGGTCTTGCCTTTTGCTAATTTACAGGCTTCCACCAAAGCTTTCAGTTCAGCTCGCTGTGCTGACGTGGGTACCTCAAATCTTCCCCCACATTGGATATCATGTTCTGTAGTCACAGCCCAACCCGCTTTCCTCTCCCCACTAGAATTTATGAATGAAGTTCCATCAGTGAAAAGGATGAGGTCTTCATTCCTTAGTTGTTGCTCGGCTATTTTGATGCCCTCATCTTCTCCCATTGCCCAAACATCACAGCTGTGTTCTAACATGTAGGCTTCTGATGGGTCAGGTAACAATGTGGCTGGATTTAGAGCTCCTTCACGTTCAATGGTAATATTTGAAGCCTCTAACAAGACCTGCCACTTGCTCCATCGTATCGCATTAACCTGACTGACCCGATTCAGGGACATGAGGGTGTGTACCGCATGTGGGCATCGAACAATCAGTTGTTGATCTAGCACTATGTTATTGACTGCCTGTACTGCTAGACAGACGGCCTGAACGGCTCGTAGACATGGTCCCCAGCCCCTGGCTACCTCGTCCAAGGATCCAGAGTAATACCCTACCGGGCGGTACCTACCCCCATGTTCCTGTGTTAGTACAGCTGTCCAAAATCCATTCTTTTCACTTACGTAGAGGTAGAATGGTTGATCTGTCTGAGGAAACCCCAATGCAGGAGCCTGTAACAGAGCTTGTTTTAAATCATTAAAAGCATGTTCAGCTTCAGGACTCCAAGCAATAGGATCAAGGGACCTCCCTCCCCCCTTTAATAGGTCTGTAAGTGGTTTGGCCCTTTCAGAAAAAGCATCAACCCAATTTCTATTGAAATTGCACAGACCCAGAAATGATCGGAGCTCTCTCACTGTATTGGGACTAGGGTGTGTTCGGATTGCCTGGGCCCGATCTTCTGTCAATTCCCTTTTTCCCTGACTAATCTTTTGTCCCAAGTAAATTACGGTGTCTAGGCATAACTGTGCTTTGCTATAACTAGCCTTGTGTCCTTTTTTAACCAAATGGTTGAGAATAATTTGGAGGTCCTTTTTGTGGGTTTCCTCGTCAGGAGACGCGATTAAAATATCATCCACATATTGGATAACGACGGAGGACACTTGAGGCAGCTCCCGGAGATGCCTCCGAAGTGCCATGTGATACACGGTGGGGCTGTTATGAAACCCCTGTGGTAACCTGGTCCAAGTATATTGTTCTCCATCTACAACAAAGGCGAACCAATCTTGTACCTCTGGGTGTAGAGGAACAGACCAGAACCCATTAGCCATGTCAATTACTGAAAACACCTGGTGCTCAGGGGTCAGTAGTTGAAAAATAGCAGAGGGGTCTGCTACTAAGGGGGTGAGACGGTTGATGTGTTGATTAGCTTTTGAGTAATCAATTGTGAATCGCCATGCTCCGCTGGCTTTCTTTACGGGCCATATTGGACTGTTGCTTGTACTATGTGTTTTTCGTACAATGCCTTGAGTCAATAGTTTTTGTATTACTGGTCGAACCCCTTCCTCCGCCTCTTTGTTGATTTTATATGGCTTTGTGTATGGCGGGGATTTCCCAGTAAATGTGGCGGGTTCCATATCCAGAAGCCCGCATTCGTCCTTATCCATAGTCCAAATTGGATGCCCTTTTAGTTCGTCTTTTTGGAGGGACCAGATGTTTACCTCCACCCTCTCCTCATGTACGGTTAATATAACCCCTTGTAGGTATTTCAGAGCATCCCATCCCAACAGATCTGGGGTAGATCCTACCCACATGACAGCATTAAATGTTACCTCCCCATCTCCTAGTCTAATCTTGAGTTCTTGAGTTTCTCTGAGTGTTATTCTATTACCCCCTACACCAGTGGCCTCCAGCTCCTTCCCTGTGAACATGACACCACACCGTTTGGCTGACTGTTCAGATAAACACGATAATTGAGCCCCAGTGTCCCATAAAAGTGACATTTGAATCCCATTAATCGTGCATTGTAATTTGAGCTCTTTTTCACTCAGTTCCTGAGATAGGCGTAGGGAGGCCACTAGGGGGAGTCCTAGTTTAAAAGCTCCCTGATAGCGCGTTTGTCTGCTTCGCTCAGATCCTGTAATTGTGACAACAGGTTTTTTTGCCCCTCTCGATTCGAGGGATTGAAAGGGGGATCTCGGTATCTTCCAAACCTGCCCTCACTGGCTAATCGCTTTTTGCAATTCTTTTGCCAATGTCCGAAATTTTTACAATAATGGCACCGAGTTGTAATTTCGCTTTTTGGATTTAGTCGGGTGTCAGGGCCAGCTCCACCCTTCAGTATGGGGGGTGTCCACCCTGTTTGTATTGCCCGCACCTTAGCATACATATTTCTCTCGATTTGCCGTGCCATTTTAACTATTTCCTCAAATTGTTTAGTCGTATCTTGCCCTATTTCGGGCTCTTTTAACTGAAGGGCTTTGGCTATATCAGGCTTAAGACCGCCCAAATAAATTTGTTTAATTACAGCAGAGGCGTCGCTATTCACATCATCTTCGTCACTTAGTCCTGAGCATTCCAGCCAGAGTGTGACGAAGCGGTCAGTGAAGTCAGCCACATCCTCGCTTTCTTTTTGCTGACACGCAGATATCTTTTTCCAATCTGTCTTTGGTGGATAATTTTGTTTAAGCCATCGCCAAACCCATTCCCATCGCCCTCCCCTGCCGTTATCCTCACACAATTGTTTAAGTTCTCCGACACGCTTTTCCCCTGTCCTTCTGAGGATCATAGCGGCAGTCAGGGGGGAGATACCATAAGTATCTTTTAATTCCTGAAGCGCACTCCAGGTTCGCTGCATCCCTAATTTTGGGTGCGGTACTTCTCTAGCCCACCGGTCAATATCCTCCGGTTTTGGATTTGATCGTATTGGGGGTTCAGGGAAGGTAGGTGCGAGAACGGACCCCCTCGGCGGGGTGCGAGACGGAGTTAGAGTGGCGCTGTCATCAACGGCACCAGCCCCTGCTACATCAAGTCCTTTCCCACTTCGAGTGAGAGTACAGACCTGCGGGCGCCCTCCCTCTAACAGGGGAGACCCTGATCCGTCTTTATCACACTCATACCAAGTGTTATCCCAATCAGACCCCCCTTCTCCATATGGCCACTGAGGGAATTGATCCCAATTATTTTCGTTTCCTGCCTGTTTGTTCCCCTGTGGGAGAGCAGGATATAACTTAGTCGCCGGCTGTAACACATTAACCAGTGCAGCGTGATCAGGAGTTAATTCCTTCTTTAATTTCTCATTCTCCTGTACTGCCTCTTTTAGTTTTTTTTCTAGTACCTCTTTTGCCGCGAATAAATTATCTTTCCTCTCATTTAACGCTTTTATTTTTTCTGTGAACTCCTTCTCTTTTCTATCCCATTCTGATTTCTCCTTCATGCTAATCTGCCACCTCAGGTGTCGGCCGATCACCAGGGCTGCAGCTAAATCTTTGTTTTTGTTCCAATGTTCATACGCTTTTTTACAGGCATCTTCGCCCCAAACTCCTTCTGACAGACTCAGCTTCTTCCTATATTTCTCTTCCCTTTCAGTCAATTTACACTTTTCCGATATGTAATCAGATACTTCCACCACTTTCTCAAACACCCAATTAGCACACATGTTTGGTTTCTTTAAGATTTACTTTTGTCGTGTGTGAGGTAACAGCTCATTCAGTAGGGGGATGTTTTCACTTGGAAAAACCTGTGCATTACTGCACTCATTCAGCTAAGGGCGTCTGTTACCTCCAGATCTAAATGCCTCTCCGAGACTTTAGAGAGGACTTACACCGCACTGTTCACAGGTAAGAAACGAGACCTCGAAAACCCCCTTTCTTGATCAGTAATTCACCATCCCCAGAACGCCAGCATCGCTGCTTTTGCCCCGGGGTGGACTTACGCACTGAGCTCAATCAGGGCGATTCTCGGGTCTCAACGTCCTTTAAATCCTGCTACTTAATGCTTTGCTCTTTTATTATGAGGTGTGTTTATGTTAGTGTCGTGCGTGTGTATATGTATTTCACAAACAAGGAAAACACCAAAAACATACATACATATATCTCTTCTACTCCTGTTTCCTTTAAAACAAAAAAAAACCACGCCACGCCAATCTGTGCACGATCAAGGCGTAGCTAATCTCAGGACCCCGGGCGTAATTAAAGCCCACACCAATCCTGGATTATACGTGCATTTAATGCACCACTCAGCTCCAGAACCCCGGGCGCAATTAAGGCCCACACCGATCCCGAGCCACAGAACTCCGGGTGCAATTAAGACCCACACCAGTCCTGACCTTCAGAACTGCGGGTGCAATTAAGACCCACACCAGTCCTGAACTACGACGTGCATTTAATGCACCACTTGCTCTAGAACCCCGGGCGCAATTAAGGCCCACACCGATTCAGAGCCTCAGAACTCCGGGTGCAATTAAGACCCAAACCAGTTCTGACCTTCAGAACTCCGGGTGCAATTAAGACCCACACCAGTCCTGAACTTCACGGTAAGGGTCCAAAACCCGTTCAAAACTCCACGCGCAATTAAGGCATACACCAGCTTCGAACGCCTGTACACAATACCGCGGAACCCCTGCCAGACCAAATTCTGGGCTTACAGCAAACAACCCATTACATACACCGGTGCCTTCCCCGGGCCAGAGGAATTCAGAAACTCACGTTTACTCCGTCATCTCGGGCGATTCTCGCAGGGAGCAGAGATTTCCCAATCGGTCAGAGAGAGTCGGGACTTTTAAATAAAAGAGGAGTCCTTACCTCTTAGTTATGTGCGCGCTGACCGTCTCTCCTGCCGATGGGAAGTTCTGCGCCTTCTGGAGCATCCGCCGACTACGCCAAATTTGTTGTAACAGAAGAAACAAGGTTCTTGATCCCGAGATGAAGTAAAACAGATGAGTTTATTGCATGCAAGGAACAATAAAGCCGAAGTCTTGTTTCCCGCAAGAAACAACAAAACCGAAGTATTGTTCCCCGTACTGTTACAAACTTTTGGGTTATATACAGTTTTCTTCTTCGTTTCTGACGTCACTCGGTCTGATGGTAAAGAGGGGGGTTCATGGTATTTGGCCAGTTTATGATGTTCTGGGCAAATGGTCAGTTTAACATTACACCCAGGGGGGTTCCTAGCTGGCATCTGCAATCCTTATCAGTTAACCCCCTTTCCTGCCATAAACCCCTGCTTGTGACTTGGAAGTCTAAACCCCCTACAGAAAAGATTAAATTCAAACCCCCGTCTTCACATCTTTCTTCAACTGTCATTCTTACTGTTATATTCTTTATCACCCCTAGGTGATGCAGGTGCTTCAGCTGAATAATGGCCCGCAGGTAATACAGCACAAGAAGCTGCTCAGGCATGGTGATGTCTTCTGAGGTGTGCGTCTTCTCCAGTTCCGCTCCACATCTCTCTTTGCAGCCCTCAGCACCTTCCAGCAGTCACTGGCGCTCGGCCCAGGACTCTGCAGCTGTCTGTATCTGTGGCAGAAGGAGTAGTACCATCAACATCAATTCCTGTCATGTACTGGAACCAGAAACCAACTGGAATCAGAGTTCTAAATGGAAAATACCTCTTTCCGATGACTTCCTGTGAGACATCCTTGCTGTTTTTTTGCTGAATGTCCTTTAGGATGCTCTGGAGGATGATGATGACGTTAGCTAGGCTTGGATCCTCCTGTCTTAGGTTGGTGGCATGCAGGATGTAGCACAGGAACCGGTTGATGTTTTTGATGTAATAAGCACCATGGTTTGGTGAGACAGTCCAGTCATCCTCGGTTGGTAAAAAAATTGCTTGTTTTGGGAACGTGCTTCAGACAGATCCATAAAAAATAGGAATCTGGAAACGTTGTTCTCTAAAATAAAGTTTTTAGGGTTTATTTTTAGGGCTGGCACAATCTCAGATGGGTGAATTCTGTGCTAATGACTTACAATATGTACTTTGTGAATCTCTGCCCAGTTTTAAGTACCTACCTGTCACGAATCTCCCTCATGCAGGCAAACGCTCCCGTATTCGCACGAGCTCTCCCCGTACCAAACGTGCACGCGTCAATCAGTCCTCTACTTAAACCCTCACCAAGTCATTGCTCACGATTGAGATTCTCTCCCGGAGCTTACCTGCTATCTACGCCTTCGCCTTACTATGAATTCTCCCCTGGACCTCGACCCTGCTTTTCCGACTACCTCTTTGCCACTCGATTTTGTACCTTCGCCTCTAGAACGCTCTCTTGGATCGTGACCCCTGCCTGTCTCTTCGATTACGCCTCCGCCTTCCGAATCCACTCCGACACCTCTTCTACCCCTTCCCGGACTCCGACCCCTACCAGTCTCCTCGACTACGCCTTCGCTTACCGATTCTGTGCCTAAGCCACTACTACGCCTTCCCGGACTCCGACCCCTGCATGTTTACTTTGACAACACCTACATCTAGCGCCAACCCTACCTAGGGCACCGCATTGGATCCCTATCCTCTGCAGTCAGCCCCTGCGTGACACTACCTCCTGAGAGCAGTTTACCACACCCAGGTCCTGGATAAGGTACTGTTTAAAGCCAGCCAGGAGCGTGTTTTCTGTATAGTCCAGCCCGTGTCACTCTCTTCCAGAGAGCCTGCTGATAACTCTTAACTACTGGGGTCCTGTAGGGATTTACTGGAACAGGACCCAACCCGAAGTCCTTCCAGGGCATGTCGCCCAGGCAAATAAGGTGCCCTGGAAGGACTTCGGGTTGGGTAAGAACCGTATGGCATGGAGAGTTCATTAACTTTACTCTCCATTTTGAGGTTTCACCATGGGTACTACCTAGTGGGTTGGCAGGCCCACAGGAGGGGTAAGATCATTTAGACCTCATTTGACCTCCACGTACTCAAGCAGAGCAGTGGAGTTACCAGCGGAACCACATGGAGGTAGAGGTCACTAAGTCTCCACTCCTTACCCAAGGGAGTTAAGAGTGTCATAGTTACTCCCGCCATTTAGACGCGCTTCATTTAATTTCTTCACTTTGACATTCAGAGCACTGGGCAGAAATCGCATCGCGTTGACACCCACCACGGGCCTTCAGGATGCTTTGTTTTAATTAAACAGTTGAATTCCCCTGGTCCTCACCAGTTCTAAGCCAGCTGCTAAACACTGGCCGAGACCGCCCGCCGGCCTTCCCCTCACCCCTCTGGGCCCAGCGCTGTGTCCAGATTCGCTGCCGTGGACAATGGCTTGACCCCCCGGCACCCCGGCCTTCCCGCGAGAAGGGGAGGGAGGGCTCCGACTGGGGCCTGCGAATGTGGCCACGGCACACGGCGCCTCGTCCAACCGAGACTCGTGCCAAGCCCCGCTTCCCAACCCAGCCCGACCGACCCAGCCCTTAGAGCCAATCCTTATCCCAAAGTTATGGATCTGACTTGCTGACTGACTTTACCTACATTGTTCTAACATGCCAGAGGCTGTTCACCTTGGAGACCTGCTGCATACTCCAAGCTTAAAAATAAATGCATGTGAAAGCAGAGAATCAGAGATTTCATTTAATGTCTATTATCCCCAGTTTTAAACTCAGCATCATGTCTGCATCCATAAAAATTGGCGTGGCCAATGTTTTTGAATATTGACAAAATGGATGGCATATTTAATTAATATCTCCAAAATGGTGCATATTACAAGGTTTAAACCAAGAGCATTTAAAAGCAGAGATTCAGAGCCTTCATGGAATGCCCAATTACCGCTCTGTTCAGCTCAGCATCAGCCTTGCACTTCCTAAAATAAATGTTTTTAATATTGACAAAATGCATGGCCTGGTTTCATTATTATCTCCCAAACGGTGCATACTATAAGCTTAAAAAGAAAATGCTTGTACAGTAGCTTGTAGCAGAGAATCTGAGCTTTTCTTTAATGTCTGTTATCCCCAGTTTTACACCTCTCATTTCTCTTCACAGTGCCAGACTAGAGTCAAGCTCAACAGGGTCTTTTTTCCCCGCTGATTCCGCCAAGCCCGTTCCCTTGGCTGTGGTTTGGCTAGATAGTAGGTAGGGACAGTGGGAATCTCGTTCATCCATTCATGCGCGTCACTAATTAGATAACAAGGCATTTGGCCATTATATTCACCAGACTGGCTGGTTTCTTTTCCGGGTTCAGTGGCCTGTCCACTGAATCATCCAAAATGACGCTTGCATGACAGCATCAGGGATGACACACCCGCCAATGGCTTTGAGTGCTCCCATGCCAATTGTAATAATTACGAGATCCCCAAAGTCAAGGTGGGTTGTCTAATTTAAGTGCCCACCAGTCAAATTCAGCCCCGGCTAGGGTAGTGCTGTAAAGACCGGGACCTAGCTAGATTGCTAAGCAGGGTAAGGGGTAGTTGCTGTAGTTTTAATTCAAGCCGAGGTGTTTACAATATAGCAGTACATAACATAACATTTGTAGCACAATTTAGTTACATTATATACATTTTGTGGTTATATACAGTCATTGTTGTTTTCAGTG
Source organism: Lepisosteus oculatus (assembly GCF_040954835.1). NCBI lineage: Eukaryota > Metazoa > Chordata > Actinopteri > Semionotiformes > Lepisosteidae > Lepisosteus > Lepisosteus oculatus. Next base: position 1,197,601 of record NW_027167649.1, read on the forward strand.
GCCACGTTTTTGCCGCCAAACATTGAGAGGATGTCGAGGGAGTAGAGTAGGGCTCTTTGGCTGAAGAGCTGTTTCTGTCCACTTTCTCTGATCTGCAGGCTCTGGAGGACGTTGAAGTTTCTCTTATGCCATTTTCCTCTCGCTCCAATAGGGAAGCCGTAGAAGGTGACTTTTTCAGCACCTGTTGTTTCTTTGATCTGTTCTTTCAGGGGCTTTCATAGTAGACAACTTTCTCTCTTTCTGCCTCCTTTAGTGTGTTTAAGTTTTGCTCATAACGTACAGTAACATCTATTACAATTGATTCATTGTTTTTTGTGAAAATGAGGTCAGGTTTTCTCAGTTCTTTAGAGTCTTTGAGTCTGAAGTGTGGGAAATTGGGAAATCTGATTTCCCAATTTTGTTTTTTAGCCTCTTTGGCTAAAATGTCACAGATTTTATTGTGTCTTTTAATTCTTGTGCTTTTCCCGCAGGGGCATTGATCGAGTATGTGTGAACATGTTTCAGTTTTCTGTTGGCACTTGTGGCAGAGTGTTGGGTATCCCCTTTGACCTCGGTTCAAGCTTTCCCTGTTGGGATATACATTAGTCCGAAGTTGAAGTGCTGCGATATAGTGTCTTTCTTTGAAACCTTTGTGATGAGCAAGCCAGGAGTTACTGTCTGGGTCATCTTTGAAGTTTTTAATTCTTGTTCCTTGAACAGGTAATCTTGTCCAGTTCTCAAATTCGTCATTACGCCAGTTGCATGGAGTCATGAATTTTAGTTTTTGGTTGGGACTGGGTTCCCATTCCACTGGAAGCAGTATATCCTCTGACTGCACTGTTAAGGTTGTTGGGTCTTTTAGTTGCGGGATTTTGTTTTCATCGCCTCCAGCCTGGATCCAGAGTTTCTGGAGTTTTACTTGTGCTTCTTCAGATGGCATCAGAGTGCTGATGATAGGATCCGATGACATAGCCATACGCTGTAGCCTTCTGATTTGTATTGAAGGAATCAGGCTGGAGAGGTTGGTTGTGCCCAATCCTCCGTCTCTATTACTAGAGTATAGTGGTCCATTACATGTGGATTCGGGGAGATGTAGCCACCTTTTTATTGCTTTTCTTATGAGTCCCTCCAGATTCTTTAGTGATAATTGATTGGTATAGACATGGTCCGTCTGATAGATTAGTCTTGGAATTGTGTATATATTCAGTATTTGTTGACTATTTACTGCATCTGGTTTTTTTGTTGTTGTCCATGGGGTTTATTTTAAGATCGAGATATATCATGTATGTATTTCGTTATTGTTTATGGACCAATCTTCGTAATTATTGATGACATATGAGTCTTTGGTCAGAGAAATCAAGAACCCGTGGCACTTTTTTGCTCGTACCATTAGTCCTGTGTGAGCGCAGAATACTTCAAAGGTGTCAGTGTTCTTTTTCATCCCCTCCCAATTGTTGCTCAACAGAACCAAGTCATCTGCAAAAGCCAAAGTCGTGATATTTCCAGCCTCCGTTTTGAAACCACAGCTGAGTTCTTCCAGGGTGTTTATGAGGGGGTCCAGAGCTAGATTAAACAGTAGAGGTGACATAGGATCACCCTGTTCGACTCCAACCTTGATGGAGATTTCATGCGAGGATTGTTTGTCTGCTTTAATCTGATTGTGGATTCATAGTATGAGTTTTTGAGTAACTCAATTACGTGGTTATCTAGCTCTTTTTGTTTTAGTACTTGGAATATGTGTTCGTGGGCCACTGAGTCAAAAGCCTTAGCAATATCAATGAATTCCATTGCAATTTGCTTGTGATGCTTTTTGGCGTTATTCAGGATGTGTTGTAGTGCAGTCAGATTCTCTGAGCAGCCAGAGGCTTCAATGAATCATTGGACAGGCTTTCTCTAGTCATTTGGTTATTATGCTTGAGAAGAGTCTGAGGAGCATTGACCCGATGGTGATGGGTCTCCTGTTGCCGATGTCATCCAGGCTCTTTTCATCTGTTGTCTTTGGTATTAATATTGTTCTGCATTGCTTTAATTGTTTGGGTATATGGTCGGTGATTAGCCAGAGGTTAAAAAATTGGAGTAGCTTCTCGCCATCACCCTCCAGATCATCGATGGCATGCCAGTCAACATTGTCTGGTCCAGGCGCAGATGTTTTCTTCATTGTTCTGATGTTTTCTCGGATTTCCTCTTCGCTGATGAGAGTTTCGAATATTTCATTGTCTGCGCTCCCCCTTGATTTGAAGTTATCAAGGTTGTTAAATGTAGTGGGATCCTTCCATTTCTTTTTGTAGGAGTTATACATTTCAGGATTTCATTTATGTCAATTTTGCAGGATATACTTTCCGCTCCATCAAGGATGAGAGAAGTCATTTTTTATCTGTTCTTTTTGTATAGAGATTGGTGGTATTTATAGAGCCTTTTTTTGTTTGCTCTTCTTTTTATCCATGACCATTATTTTCCATTTTGATGTTTGTTATGTCTTTGCTTTTTATTACCTTTTAGAGTTTCAGATTTATAAGTTTGTAATAGTTTTTCTGTTGCAATTTCAGTTAATTTCTTGATTGTTTTGGGGTCCTCTGAATAATTGAAAACAGCTCCTTTCCATGCTGTTTCAGTTTTATCTCTGTTAGCTATGTCTTTAAAGAGTCTTTTGAGTCTGGAGTGGATTCCAGTTAATTTTTTTATAAGTTGAGTGTCCTCTTTTTGGTAACTGATGGGTTTTGCTCAGTATTAGTTAATGAGTTTTCTTGGATTTTTCTATTTCTTGTTGATCTTTTTTCACCAACTTTTTGTTATTTTTTTAACCAAGTTCTTGGGCGATTAGTTGGTTGATGTTTTTAGCCCCTTTATACTTAATTTCCAATGTTTTCAGTTTTGTAAGTTCTTCTTCCATCAGATCTTACTGGATTCTTTACTTTGATTTTATTTAGATCATGGATTCTTTCCTCATTGATGATATCAGGATGGGAATGTCTTTTATGTTGAGAAACAAAAGCCTCGATTTTGTTTGGAAGTCCATGTTGCAATTATTATACTTTTGCCTTTTTCAGCATTCATGTCTTGTTTTTCTTTGCACGTGGGAAGGTGGCACTGGATAGAGTGAAGGCTATTGCTAGTTTTGTTACATTTTGTGGTTTGGAACTCCATCGATATTTCGTTATGTTTGAGTATATTGTGTTGCAGTGACAATCTCGGTCTTCCGATCTTTTCATTGCAGACCAGGCATGTTTGGTCGTCATCAGGTAATTGCATGGTTATGGCGTTCTTGCCATTAAGTCCACTTAAGAAGGCTGGTTCAACAAGGGATTCATTCGCTTCTAGATTACAGTCATCTTCCACTTGCAGAGGTGGTGATGGTGGGTTCTCATTGCTGTAATCGAATGTTTCATTATCAGCCGCCTCCTCCAGAATGTTCATCATGGAGGGATCATATTGTAATATGAGGCTTTCAAGGTCGTTTGAATCATCTAGCCTCTTTATGTCTTTGTATTTGGATCCATAGATCACAAATGCGTGACTTATCGTGATCGAGGATGCTCCGGTCGAGCGGAAGAGTAGACTCTCATCAGGCCTGACCTGGGCCAGGTCTTCATGTGTCGTCTGTGTGCCCACAGAGACAAGTCTTAACTCTCCTTCGTTGGATCTTGTCAGGGGCTTTACATTACTGGAGCAGGACCCAGGACCAGGTCCTTCCAGGGCACCTTCTTGACCTGGGCGACGTGCCAGCTGGTATGGTTCGACATGAACTTTATTTTTCATTTTAAGGGTTTCATTTTAAGAGTCATAGTTACTCCCACCATTTACCCACGCTTCATTGAATTTTTTCACTTTGACATTCAGAGCACTGGGCAGAAATCACATTGTGTCAACACCCGCTGCAGGCCTTCGCGATGCTTTGTTTTAATTAAACAGTCAGATTCCCCTGGTCCGCACCAGTTCTAAGCCAGCTGCTAGACACCTAGACACTAATCGAGGCCGCCCGCTGTCTGCCTGCCATCTTCCACGTCGCTGCAGAAGATGGCTTAACCCCCATGGCACCTTGGCCTTGTCCCCCACCCTCCCCCACAAGGAGAGGAGGGGGAGCTCCAACCAGGGTGTGCGAGAGGGGCTGCTGGCATGTTAGAACAATGTAGGTAAGGAAAGTCGGCAAGTCAGATCCATAGCTTCGGGATAAGGATTGGCTCTAAGGGCTGGGTCAGTCAGGCTGGGGTGTGAAGCGGGGCTGGGCGCGAGTCTCAGCTGGACAATGCAACGTGTGCCACAGCCCCTCTCGCATGCGGAGGTGGGTGTTGAGGATCTGCAGTCTGACTGACGGGTCTTTTAAGAAATTAACAATTCTGGATCATGTCAAATGAGTAGGAAAAGTGTATTTTGTGAAGTGTTTAGCAGTGATCCTGTGGCTCTGCCCTCAATACTATGTGATTGATATATTTTATGTCATGTGTGGGTGTTTGTCCCAGGTATTAATCACAGGCAATGTCAACAGAACAGAGTTTCATATGCCAGAGTACTTCAGAGTTCCATACTGCATGAACATAAGCAGTTCTTGCATAGTAGATTAAATCATAGCACAAAGGTAACAGCGAAAACGCACTACAGCATAACTGTTTCGCTGTTTCATTTAGAAAAAAATATCGTATTTTTTCAAATTTCAATGCATTTCTATTCCTTTTACCTTTTCTCAGTTCTGCCTTTCCTAACTTGTAAGGTCAATATGTCCACCTTGTGGTCATTGTTAGTAATGTCTTATTTTGAGGGGAAATTTGTATTTCAATTGTGTGTTCAGCAGTGCTACATTTTTTAAAAAATTGAAGGCCACTACTATACATAATGTGAGCTTATTTAATAAATAAAATGAAAGGAATGCCTTTTTTTAGGAAAACAATGTTGTTTTGAGGAAAAAAATATTCACATGTTAATCTTCCTTAGATCAGGTGTTGCATCATTTGGACACTTTGACACTTTGAACTACAAAGATTTTCCTGTTCTATGGTACAAGATAAATAATAAGCATTTATTTTAATTAGCTTTGTTTATAAACAACACTTAAGATCTGATTACATTAACATATGTGAAAAAAAAATTGCATAATGCAATGAACAAAGTATTGCTTACAGGCCTCTGAGACAGAACACTATGCTTTTTGACACTGAAGAAAGATGTGAAGATGGGTTTAAATTAAATCCTTTTCTGTATGAGGTTTAGACTTCTAAACAACAAGCTGGAGTTTATGGCAGGAAGGGGGATAACTGATAAGGATCCCAGATGCGAGCTAAGAACTCCCTGGGGACATAATCTTAAACTGACCATATGGCTAGGGTCTCTTAACTGGCCAAATACCAAGACCCCCTTCTTTACCATAAGAACAAATGACATCAGAGCAGCAAGAAAGGACTATATAAACCTAAAGTTTGTACCGGCACATTGAACAATACTTCGGTTTTGTTGTTTCTTGCGGGAAACAAGACCTCGGCTTTATTGTTCCTTGCATGCAATAAACTCATCTGTTTAGCTTCATCTCGGGATCCAGAACCTTATTCTTTCTGTTGCAAAAACACATACCTGGGCTTGTTGCAAAAATCACCATATTTTACTATAGCTTACATTTTGCCTGCAGATAATAATAATAATAATAATAATAATAATAATAATAATAATAATAATTGCTTACACTTATATAGCGCTTTTCTGGACACTCCACTCAAAGTGCTTTGCAGGTAATGGGAACTCCCCTCCACCACCACCAATGTGCAGCATCCACCTGGATGATGCGACGGCAGCCATAGTGTGCCAGAACGCTCACCACACATCAGGTATCAGTGGGGAGGAGAGCAGAGTAATGAAGCCAATTCATAGATGAGGATTATTAGGAGGCCATGATTGGTAAGGGCCAATGGGGAATTTGGCCAGGACGCCGGGGTTACACCCCTACTCTTTTCGAGAAACACCCTGGGATTTTTAATGACCACAGAGAGTCAGGACCTCGGTTTTACGTCTCATCCGAAGGACGGTGCCTGTTTACAGTTGTTGTAACAGAAGGAATAAGGTTCTTGATCCCGAGATGAAGTAAAACAGATGAGTGTATTGCATGCAAGGAACAATAAAGCCGAAGTCTTGTTTCCCACAAGAAACAACAAAACCGAAGTATTGTTCCCTGTACTGTTACAAACTTTTGGGTTATATAGTGTCTTCTTCTCCGTTTCTGACGTCACTCGGTCTGATGGTAAAGAGGGGGGTTCATGGTATTTGGCCAGTTTATGATGTTCTGGACAAATGGTCAGTTTAAGATTACACCCAGGGGGATTCCTAGCTTGCATCTGCAATCCTTATCAGTTAACCCCCTTTCCTGCCATAAACCCCTGTTGCTTAGAAGTCTAATTTTCAGGCAGAACTGACTTAAGTTATTAACCCTTTTAACATCTTGTCTCTTACTTCACAGTATAGTGTTCCCGTCACTATACTGGGGCATTAGGACCCACATGGACCACAGGGTGAGCACCCCCTGCTGGTCCCACTAACACCTCTTCCAGCAGCAACCTTAGTTTTCCCCAGGAGGTCTCCCATCCAGGTACTGACCAGGCTCACACCTGCTTAGCTTCAGTGGGTTGCCAGTTGAGAGTTGCAGGGTGATATGGCTGCCGGCTTCTGGCAATAATCAGGATCAGGATTTAGCTCCAGACAGGCCAGAGATAGTGTTGTGAAGTACAGCAACCCACAGGATCACAAGGGTAGAGCAACAGCACTGTTTCTCATTACAAAAACAACATATACAGGTATGAAGCAATCACATTGTAGCAGGAGTGACATTGATTAAATGCTTGCATGACAGGGCTTGTTGCACCACAGAATCGCTTTTAAACCTTACCTCTGGTATACTTAGTTCCTATTGCTCAATGCATGATGAAAGTATTGCTTACCGGTGTCTGACATAGAGCACTGTGACACCCTTTGAGAATCCCATGCATGTTTCACGAATTGTCACGTTTTACTATAGCTTACATTTTGGCTGCAGATCTGCAGTCTGGCCGACAGGTCTTTTAAGAAATGACAAATTCTAGATCATGTCAAAGGAGCAGTAAAAGTGTGATAAGTGAAGTGCTGGCAGTTGTTATGACCCCAAGTGTCTAGGGGTAAAGGGGTGTAACATTTAGGATAGTTTTTGGATGCAAGTGGGTTCTGGTGAGGGAAGCGTGATAAGTGTTGGTGCAAGGTGAGTACTGTAAGTGACTGGTACTTAATAAGACACAATAACACACAGGAAAGGGAACTAGAGCAGTGCCAAAGAAAAGAAAAATAACAAACAAAATGGAGCTGGCAAGAAGGTGAGGGAAAGCTAACCTAACTACATAAGAAGACCTGAAACACTCAGTTTTCGGCATCTTCAAACACCTTAGCTAACCTTCACTGACTACACAAAACCATACAAGACAAGAGGCACTCACCCATACTAACTCCTGTACTGCTACTAATACAAAAATCAACTACGTGTGCAGAATGTACCCGACAACCTAAGCTAACCCTATACACAAAAGTTCACACAAATACACAAGTGAACTAGGAATACAAATAAGGGAAAACGAGAGTAGACAACAGGAACAGGGAACAAAAGAACACAGAGGTTGATAACACGTTAGGGCAAGGTAATGGCAAAATAAACAATAAACACAAACAAACAAACGAAAGTATGAGGAAAACACAAACCAACAAAGGCCAAAGCTATACGAAAACACAAACAAAAGAAGCCGAAGCAAAAACCAAAAGCGAAACAAAACTGAAGCTAAGCTGAGCAGGTCCGAAGTCAAACAAAAGACCCCTTCCTTCTGAAACCTCCAACTAATATACGGAATTATCTGCATTCTGATTGGCCGAGAGTTAATTGAAGATGATGTCACACAGAAACAATGATGTAATGATGGACCAATGGGGGAGGGAGAACAATCAAGGTTACATCCCACACACTGGGGTGTAACACCCCGGCCATAAACACAAACAAATAATGTTTGTTTAAGCATAGGAAAAAAGAAACAATTGGCTGAACAATACGCTTATGCGTCATACAAGCAGCAATGATATGCCCTTTTCTATGACAATAAAAACATTTGCGTGTTTCTGACGAACGTGATGCTTTAATTGTAGTTGGATTTTCTCCAGGTGGTATTCTAGATTTAGGCAGAGTCTTTTGCGGCCGTGCAGACGTAAAAACGTTTTTGTGCGTGAGCACAAACTCATCTGGCAAAACAGCTCCTTGCGATAAGGAAGTTACTTTTTGTTCATTCAAATAGACAGCAACGCGTTCAGGCAAACAGTTCTTAAATTCTTCTAATAACATTAAATTGTGCAATGAGTTAAAGTCGCACTTTACTGGCTACACACCATTTATCAAAGAGAATTCCCTTCTCTCTAGTGAATTCAACAAACGTTTGGCCTGACACTTTACGATGATTTTGAAATCGTTGTCTATAAGCTTCAGGAACTAATTTGTAAGCCCGTAATATAGCAGCTTTCACAATATCATAATACAAACTTTCTTCCAGAGAAAGTGTAGCACAAACTTCCGGAGCTTTGTCCACTAGTTTACACTGCAAAAGCAGTGACCAGACCTCCTTAGGCCAGCGAAGGGATGTGGCAATGCGCTCGAATGTACCAAAGTACGAATCAACTTCCGACTCCCTGAATAGAGGAACTAAAGCAATCTTCTTACTTACATCAAAGGTGGTTGAGAGTGGAACTTGCAGAGGACACACGCTAGAGGCCTTGGAGTGGGTCAGCTGTGCAGCAGGAGCATTCCTTCTTGCTTGTAATTCAAGCTGTCGGAGCTTAAACTCTTTCTCTACCTTGATCTCCATTTTACAATTTGCAAGGTTTAGCCAAGTGTATTGAGCCATGGTTATATGATGTAATCATTTATTTTATGTTATTTTTTTATTTTATTTTTGTGAACTTACTCAAAATTAGTTATATTTTTATGTATATAGTTGGCTTTGCGACATACCTTGGGATTTGTTGTTGGTGGGGCGTCAATTAAGGTGCACCCTGGGCGTCATGTCATGGTGATTTCTCGGACGCATTGTTGACGCCAAACGAACTTATGCAACTTTATTTCAATCAATTTATTTTCTGTTTTAAACGATTACTAGTGTGGCGTAATATATTGGTGACCATGTGATGAAGACTGTGCCGCATTATTATGTTGCACGTAATGTTTATTTGATTAATTATAAAGTTAGGATGTCTGATCTGGAGGGCCTGCGATATGCTAACGTACCGTAATGTGTGTAGTGTGGTGCTAGGGACACGTGGTCATGCAGGTTAGCATGCGAGCGTTATTTTTTTAATTTCTTTTTATTACATATCATGTGGTGATATTATATATCTTATTTCTGTGAATATTACAGTTGTGTGCCAAATTAATCACGGTAGTGCATAAAGGTAATGTTTAATGCATTATATGGTGTTTAACCCCATGTTATATTTTGCTAAGCAGGAGAGAGAGGTATGTCGTCCATTTTGTTATAATTTTTTTCTTTCTTATTTAATATTTTAGGTGTGTCTTATATCGCGGAGAGTACGTATAATGTGATGTTAGATAAAACATGGGAAAAGAAAGGGGCTATTTATGGGTGTATAACAATCACTGTAATTGATTTGATATTGATATGATATATGTGTAGTCATCTGAATGTATATAGATGTTGGGTATTGTGTTAATTATATATTATATTATATAATTACATTTATATATGTAATCTATTATTTTTAAATATCATTCTTTATATTGTTAGATCTTATATATATCATTCTAGATATTATTATTATTCTGTTATTTTATATAATATGATTACAAGGAGAGTCTCAGACGCATTGTGGATGCCAAACGGGAGAGAGAGAGACATTTAGCGTAACACCCCATGTTCTATAAGGAAATAAAATCGCAGACCTCTACCTGCTGTCCCTGGGTGTTCATTTGACACAATGCAGAGGAAGCCGTCCGCTACAAAGGCTCAACTCAAATTCTACCTGGCGTGCCTGGGCTTTTTCCTGCGCCTTTATTTGCAAGCAGGCCAGATGAACTTTCAGGCGAATCTCATTTTTTGACCCAGTGGAGACCGGCGAGAACGGTTCAAAGAGAGGTAATGTGGCCTTGACGTCTGCCTCCGTTAAGTCTTTAGCCACCACCTGCACCTCAATGTGTGCATTCCCTAGCCATAGCAGATTTAGCACCAGCCACAGGAGGACTGGCGTCATTGTTCGCTAGTGCAAAGACTTCTAATTCCACCAATTTATCAATAACAGCTCTCTTGATGTTCCTTTTAAGAGCTTGCGTCGATACCTGAATCTGGAAGTGATCAGCAATTTGGAGCAATTCGTCCTTCCTACACCTCTCCAGCTGCTCAAAGGAAGGCTCCTCCACAAACGTTCGGAAATCGAAAGTGGCCATAACTACCTTGCCAAAAACACAATCCACAAATCAGAATCCTATAGCAGTCCTTATTCCTAAACAAATACCCGATAACGCTAACCAGTCCCAAAATCCACAAAAGTACAAACACCAAAATTCTGCAACCAAAAAAGAAATCCTTAACACCAGGATTTGATCTCCCGGATGAGCCCCGAAAAATGTTACGAACCCAAGTGTCTAGGGGTAAAGGGGTGTAACATTTAGGATAATTTTTGGATATAGGTGGGTTCTGGTGAGGGACTTAGGAAGCGTGACAACAAGGGTTGGTGCAAAAAGTGATTATTTTAAGGTGAAAAAGTTACTGGTATGTGATAAGACACAATAACACACAGGGTAAGGGAACTGTAGTAGTGCCAAAGAAAAGAAAACAACAAATAAAATGGAACTGGCTAAGAAGGTGTGGGAAAGCTAACCTCACTACAAAAGAAAACCCGAAACACACGGTCTTCGGCATCTTCAAACACCCTAGCTAACCTTCACTGACCTCCCAAAACCATACAAGAAAACGGCACTCACCCGTCCTAAACTAGTGTTACTATTACAAAAATCAACTATGTGTGCAGAATGTACCTGACAACGTAAACTAACTCTATACACAAAAGTTCACACAAATACACAAGTGAACTAAGAATACAAATAAGGGAAAATGAGAGTAGACAACAGGAAAAGGGTACAAAAGAACACAGAGGTTGATAACACGTTAGGGCAAGGAAATAATAATAATAATAATAATAATAATAATAATAATAATAATAATAATAATAATAATAATAATAATAAACTTTATTTTATATAGCGCCTTTAAAGGTGGCTTCTCAAAGCGCTTTACAGGATGACAACAACAATAAATAAAAAGAATACACAATATAAAACACAATTACAAAATACAGAGTAAAGGCTTTTCTGAAGAAGAGGGATTTGAAGGAGTTTAGAGAAGGTGACTCTCTGATATCCTTGGGGAGAGAGTTCCAGAGCTTGGGGCATAACAGGAAAAGGCCCTGTCACCCACACAATGTAGACAGGCTTGGGGGACAGTAAGGAGAGCAGAATTAGAAGAGTGAAGGTTGCGAGGTGGGGCGTAGGGTGATAATAGTTCAGAAAGGTACTGAGGTGCCAAGCCATGCAGAGCCTTATAAATGAGCATGAGGATTTTAAAGTCTAAACGGAATTTGACCGGAAGCCAGTGCAAGTACTCCAGGATAGGAGTAATGTGAACACTTGCACTAGTCCTGGTCAGGATTCTGGCTGCTGAATTTTGGACATACTGCAGTTTGTTCAGAGTCTATTTAGATACCCCAGCAAGTAGAGCATTACAGTAGTCAATTCGAGAGAATACGTATGTGTTGATCAGCTTTTCAGCCACAGTTAATGATAGCATAGGGTGTAGTCTAGCGATATTTCTAAGATGACTGGCTTTACGAAGTTGACGGGGAGTGCCAATAAGCATGACTTCAGTCTTGTCGCAGTTAAGATGAAGGAAGTTTTGAGTAATCCAAATTTTTATGTCAGAGATGCAATTAGATAGGATAGAGACAGCCACATCTGTGTCATGCATGTAACTAGTTTATTGAGGGATGCTGACTCAAGAAGAGAGAAGTTGCAGAGAAGGGAACCAGAGAAGTTGGATGAGGAGGGAGGAGGTATGAAAATGATATGCGTAGTGGGGAGAATGTGATGCCGGATGATGTCGATCTTAGAACTAAAGAAATCTAAGAATGTGTTGCCAAGTTGTGATGAGGCAAGTAATAAGGTGGGGCAGCTGGGCTTGAGCAGTCTGTTGATGGTGGAGAAAAGATGTCTGGGGTTGTTTTGGTGATTTTCAATGATGTGAGAGAAGTAGGTGGATCTAGCAGGCTCTATAGTAACCTTATATTCAGATATGTCATCTCTCCAAGCCTGAAAATTTACATTTAGGCCAGAAGGACGCCACCTACGCTCAAGTTTGCGAGAGGCTGCCTTCATGGATCGCAGCTGGTCATTGTACCGGGGGCAGGGGGAGAGAAAGAGATGGTTCGAGTTTTTAAAGAAGCAAAGGTGTCGAGGGTAGATAAAAGAGCACTGTCAAGTAACTGTATTTTGTTCTCTAGAGGGTCAGAGGAAGAGAAACAAGATAAGGAGGACAGAACAGAATTTGCAAACCTTGGGCGATCAATTGATCGCCAGCTGCGGAAGTTTACAGTAATGGCAAAATAAACAATAAACACAAACAAACAAAAGTACAAGGAAAACGTAAACCAACAAAGGTCGAAGTTATACCAAAGAAAAGTCAAGCGGGACCAAGGTCAAACAAAGGCCCCTTCGTTCTGAAAACCTCCAACTAATATACTGAATTATCTGTGTTCTGATCGGCTGAGAGTTAACTGAAGATGATGTCAGACTGAAACAATGATGTAATGATGGACCAATGGGAGAGGAAGAACAATCAAGGTCAGGAAGTGTTTAAGATAGCAACAAAACACACATGGACCACACACTGGGACGTAACAGTAGTTGTCCTGTATCTCCAGCTTATATACTGTTTACTAGTGATATATATACTGTATATATGCTCCTGTGATTTATTGGTACATGCGGGGGCAATAATCAGGATCAGGATATAGCTCCAGACAGGCCAGAGATAGTGTTGTGAAGTACAGCAACCCACAGGATCACAAAGGTAGAGCCACTACACTGCATCTCCTTCAAAAACCAACATATACTGTACAGTTATGTAGCAGCATAGTACTGCTTACAGGTCTCGGAGATGGTGCGCTGTCCCCGTTGACAGAAACCTGTGCTTGCTGCCAAAATTATCATATTTTACTAAAGCTTACATTGTGGATCTAGATCTGCAGTCTGGCCGACAGGTCTTTTAAGTAATGACAATTTCTGGATCATGTCAAATGAGCAGGAAAAGTGTATACAGTGATGTGTTTGCAGTGATCCTGTGGCTCTGCCCTCAATACCATGTGATTGATATATTTTATGTCATGTGTGGGTTTTTGTCCCAGGTATTAATCACAGGCAATGTCAACAGAACAGAGTTCCACACTCCAGAGTGCTTCAGAGTTCCATACTGCCTAAACATAAGCAGCTCTTGCATGGTAGATTATATCATAGTACAAAGGTAACAGCAAAACCGCACTGTATTTTTTCCAAATTCATTGCATTTCAATTCCTTTTTACCTTTTCTCAGTTATACCTTTCCTAACATGTAAGGTCAATATCTCCACCTTGTGGTCATTGTTAGTTATGTCTTATTTTGAGTAAACATTTATTTCAATTCTCTATTTGGTGATTTTACTTTTATTTATTTGAATTGTTCATTCAGCAGTGCTAGATTTTTTTAAAAAAATCTAAATCTAAAAAATGAAATGAAATGAATGAATTTTTAGGAGGAAAACAATGTTGATATTCCCGTGATAATCTTCCTTAGATCATGTGTTGCATCATTAGGACACTTTGTGGGCTGGAACTACAAAGATTTTCCTGTTCTATGGTAAAAGATAAATTAAAACAAAAGCATGTATTTTAATTAGATTTGTTTTTTAAAACATCTAATAATTTATTTAATTAACATAAGTGAAATAAAAACATTTAAAATAATACTTTTAGTATATTTAGTCCCTAATGCACAATGCAATGATAATTTGTGCAACATGCACAGGTGTGTCTCAAAGGACACAGTACTGCATACTCCAGAGTGCTTCAGAGTTCCATAGTGCCAAAACATAAGCAGCTCTTGCATAGTAGAGCACATAATAGCACAAAGGTAACTGTGACCCCACACTACAGCATTACTGTTTTGCTTTTTAATTTAGAAATAAAAACAGTATTTTTTAAAATTCAATGCATTTCTATTCTATTATTTTACCTTAACACAGCTTTGCCCTTCTTAACATGGGAGGACAATATCTCCACCTTGTGGTCATTGTTGGTAATGTCTTACTTTGAGGGTAGGTTTTTATTTCAATTCTCTAATAGGTGATTTTAATGTTATAGATTTCTGCATTCAGCAGTGCAAGATTTTATATCCAAGTTCAATAGATTTTTCATAGTAATGTAAGTTTCCTTAAAAAAATAAAATGAAATGAAAGGAAAACATTTTTAAGAGGAAACCTATACTGACATTCCCATGATAATCTTTCTTAGTTCATGTATTGCATTAGAACACTTTGTGGGCTTGAGCTACAGTGATTTTTCTGTTCTGTGATACATGATAAATAATAACAAAAGCATTTATTTAATTTAGTTTTGTTTTATAAACAACACTTAAGATCTGATTTCATTAACATATCTGAAAAGCATTGCATAATGCAATGAACAAAGTATTGCTTACAGGCCTCTGCGACAGAGTGCTATGCTTTTTGACACATACCTGTGCTTGTTGCAAAAATTACCGTATTTTACTATAGCTTATGTTTTGCCTGCAGATCTGCAGTCTGGCCGACTGGAAAATTGTATTCAGTGAAGTGTTTACAGTGATTCTGTATTGCCCAGGGTATTAATCGGGATCAGGATTTAGCTCCAGACGGGATAGTGATAGTGTTGTGAAGTACAGCAACCCACAGGATCAAAAGGGTAGAGCGACAGCACTGTTTCTTCTTAAAAAAACAACATATACAGGTATGAAGCAATCACATTGTAGCAGGAGTGACATTGATTAAGTGCTTGCATTACGGGGCTTGTGGAATCTATACAGTAGGGTATGATGTCCGCTGAAGGCCTTCAGAGCCCAGTACATCAAACGCCTAGCTGTAAGCCTGGTATGTTGCACCACTGAATCACTTTTAAACCTTAACTCTGGTATACTTAGTTCCTATTGCTCAGTGCATGACAAAAGTATTGCTTACCGGTGTCTAACATATAACACTGTGACAACCTTTGAGGGCATCCTGTGCATGTTTCATGAATTATCATATTTTTCTAGAGCTTACATTTTGCCTGCAGATCTGCAGTCTGGGCAACAGTTTTTAAGAAACGACAAATTCTGGATCATGTCAAAGAACATTAAAAGTGTATTCAGTGAAATGTTGGCAGTTGTCCTGTATCTCCAGCTTCAACACAGATATATATATATATATGCTCCTGTAATTTATTGGTACATGCCCATTGGTATTGGTACATGGCAATAATCAGGATCAGGATTTAGCTCCAGACGAGCCAGAGATAGTGTTGTGAAGTACAGCAACCCACAGGATCACAAGGGAAGAGCCACAGCACTGTTTCTCATTACAATAACAGTGTAGCAGGAGTGACATTGATTCTCTAAATATGATTTGATTTCTTATTCATTCTCTAAACTGTATTTCTAGGTCTACTATCTTGGTGTAAAAATTATACATTCTTCCACCTCATGCCTATCACTATTAAACATGAAATAATGAAATAATCTATTCTGGAGTATACTGAGTGTGGGGTCTTTTATCTGGGGGTCTTTTACCTTAAAGATTGTGTTGGAGGCTTGCTGTTTATGAAGCCTTCTGCCTTTGGCTCTACTTCATAGCATGTTATACATTCTTCCACCTCATGCCTATTACTATTAAACACGAAAAGTCCTCTATTCTGGAGTGTGCTGAGTGTGGGACATTATGGAGTATGCTGAGTATTTAACATTAAATACCGCTACTTTAAAATTTCCATACACAACCAGCATATAATGGTGTGATGTATATGCTAGCAACTTGAACATATAAATCCATACAACATGAACAGTAAACAAAAACAATTTAAAAAAGAATGACTTCCACCGATGGGGTCAAACGGTGACTGGTGACCATGGTGGACTGTGTGCATGACGATTAACTCTCATTGCTCAAGCCTGCTCATTACAAATTCTGGTTAAGGATTCCCTTGACAGCATGATTGCAATCTTATGCTGGAAAGCAGCAAAACCAATACGTGATCAATATGAATAGAATATTCCTATATCATAGCTTGACATCAAAGCTGTTACGGATCTATGGTCCCTGCCTTGCCATCTACTCATGTACTGCCCTGCTGGTAGTTTTTCTCACTAAAATAACTTTCGTGAGTTCCATAGCTTCAGGCACGAACTGGAGCATATCCTTCAGCTCTTCAATATAGGTCTTGACATTACAACCTTGATTGTCAGATCAAGTATTTCTTTTCTTGCTAGCTGTCTAAATTAGTGGAGGTTAAATCTGCTGTCTTACCTACAAAATGGATCAAGGACAGGATGGATACACCTGAACATCCTGTACAGTATATGGCTCATTCTGATCCACTGGGAGATCCTCCTCTAGAGACATTCTGAGCCCAGGCTTCCTGAATGCCCTTCTACCCTTGGCCCCTACCTGAGACACGCATGCTCTGCTTGAGATCTCTGATTTCTTGCAGGGCAGAGTCTAGTTCCTCAGTAAGCATGTCTCTTTGTTCAGTTATTCATTAGTCTTGTTGTATAAACTTTCCAGTTTGATTTCCTGTTCATGCAAGCTTACCTGTATCTCAGCAGTGAAGCATCTGGGCTTTCCTGTAAGCTCTACACTGAAATCCTGAGCCAACCATCTTGCCACTGTCTTAGTATTAAAATACTCCCTCTCAATTTCAGCATTTGGGTTTTATTGTTTGGTTTCTCTGTTGTTCTAAAGGCAGATAAAGGTGTCTCATGGAATCTAAGATCAGGTTGGAGGTTAGTTTTAGTACTTTCACTTTCTAAAAAGACTGATGGGTCTGATTCTCATACTAAGTGGACAGTTAATCAAGTCCACAGAGAAACATTCAGAGTCAGGATGTTAGGGAGTCAGGTTGTGTCCTGAGAGAGACCCCTGCTGTTCTCAGACTGCAAGAAAGAGAGGCAATTCACTGTCTCTAATAAATCTCATATTGTACCGAGAAGATGCTCCAAAGCTCGTCCTTCTCCATAAAAAAAAAACCTCCTGGAGACACTTAATACCTGGGACAAATACCCACAAAATATATTTGATAAAATATATCAATCACATAGTATTGAAGACAGAGCCAAAGGATCACTGCAAACACTTCACTAAATACACATTTCCTGTTCATTTGACATGATCCAGAATTTGTCATTTCTTAAGCAACCAATCGGCCCGACTATAGATCCACAGCAAAATTGTAAGCTGTAGTAAAATATGATAATTTGGGGCAGCAAACAGAGGTTTCTGTCAAACGGGGACAACGCACCGTCTCCGAGACCTGTAAACAATACTATGCTCATTGCATGGACCTTTAAGCACTAAATATAGAGGAGGTAAGGTTTTAAAGCGATTCTGTGGTGCAACATGCCTGACTTACAACCCAGTCTTTGATATGCTGGGCTCTGAAGGCCTTCAGTGCACATCATACCAACATCCCATTAATGCAGGCTCTAAATCAATGTCACTACTGCTACAATGTTATCGCTACACACCTGTATATGTATACACACCTATATATAGTTTTTGAAGGAGAAACAGTGCAGTGGGTCTACCCTTGTGATCCTGTGGGTTGCTGTACTTCACAACAGTATCTCTGGCCCATCTGGAGATAAATCCTGATCCTGATTATTGCCCTGGGCAATACAGAATCACTGCAAACACTTCACTGAATACACTTTTCCTGCTCCTTTGACATGATCCAGAATTTGTCATTTCTTAAAACACCTGTCGGGTCGACTGCAGATCTGCAAGCAAAATGTGAGCTATAGTAAAATACGGTAATTTTTGGAACAAGCAAAGGTATTTGTCAAAAAGCATAGTACTCTATCTCAGAGGCCTGTAAGCAATACTTTGTTCATTGCATTACGCAATGTTTTTGTCACATATGTTAATGAAATCAGATCTTAAGTGTTGTTTATAAAACAAAACTAATTAAAATAAATGCTTTGTTTTTATTGATCTTGTATCACAGAACAGAAATTTGATCGTAGCTCAAGCCCACAAAGTGTTCTAATGCAATACATGAACTTAGGAAAATTATCATGGGAAAGTCAGTATTGGTTTCTTCATAAAAATGTAATCCTTTCATTTCATTTTATTTTTTTAAAGAAACTTACGTTACAATGATAGTTCCATTGAACTTGGGGGAAAAAAAATCTTGCACTGCTGAATGCAGAATTTAAATCTATAACATTAAAATCACCTATTGGAGAATTGAAATAAAACCTGCACTCAAAGTAAGACAGTACCAACAATGACCACAAGGTTGTCCTCCCATGTAAAGAATGGCAAAGCTGTGTTAAGGTAAAAGGAATAGAAATGCATTGAATTTAAAAAAAATACTGTTTTTATTTCTAAATTAAAAAGCAAAACAGTAATCCTTTAGTGTGGGTTTGTTGTTACCTTTGTGCTATTATGTGTTCTGCTATGCAAGAGCTGCTTATGTTTTGGCACTATGGAACTCCAAAGCACTCTGGAGTAAGGAGCACTGTGCCCTTCGAGACACACCTGTGCATGTTGCACAAATTCTCATTGCATTGTGCATTAGGGACTAAATATACTAAAAGTATGATTTTAAAATGTTTTTGTTTCACTTATGTTAGTTAAATAAATTATTACATGAGTTTAGAAATAAAATCTAATTAAAATACATGCTTTTGTTTTTATTTATCTTGTACCATAGAACAAGAAACACATGAGCTAAGGAAGATTATCACGGGAATATCAATATTGTTTTCCTCATAAAAATGCATTCCTTTCATTTTATTTTTTAAATAAACTCACATTATGTATAGTAATAGCCTTCAATTTAACAAAAAATCTAGCACTGCTAAATGCACAATTCAAATCAATGAAAATAAAATCACCAAATAGAGAACTGAAATAAAAAGTTTCCCTCAAAATAAGACATTACTAACAATGACCACAAGGTGTAGATATTGACCTTACAAGTTAGGAAAGGCAAAACTGAGAAAAGGTAAAAGGAATAGAAATGCATTGAAATTTGAAAAAATACATGATTTCTTTCTAAATCAAAAAGCAAAACATTTCGCTGTTACCTTTGTGCTATGATAGAATCTACAAAGCAAGAGCTGCTTATGTTTATGTAGTATGGAACTCTATTCTGTTGACATTGCCTGTGATTAATACTTGGGACAAATACCCCCACATAACATACATATATCAATCACATAGTATTGAGGGCAGAGCCACAGGATCACTGCAAACACTTCACTAAATCCACTTTTCCTACTCATTTGACATGATCCAGAATTTGTCATTTCTTAAAAGATCTGTCGGCCCGACTGCAGATCCACAGCAAAAATGTAAGCTCTATTAAAATATGATAATTTTGGGCAGCAAGCACAGGTTTCTGTCAATGGGGACAGCGCTCCGTCTCCAAGACCTGTAAGCGGTACTATGCTGCTACACACCTGTATATGTTGGTTGTTGAAGGAGATGCGGTGCAGTGGGTCTACGCTTGTCATCTTTTGGGTTGCTGTACTTCACAACATTATCTCTGGCCCATCTGGAGCTAAATCCTGATCCTGATTATTGCCCTGGATATGTACCAATAAATCACAGGTGCATATACAGTGGTGTGAAAAAGTGTTTGCCCCCTTCCTGATTTCTTTTTTTTTGCATGTTTGCCACACTGAAATGTTTCAGATCATCAAACAAATTGAAATATTAGACAAAGATAACACAAGTAAATACAAAATGCAGTTTTTAAATGAAGGTTTTTATTATTAAGGGAAAAAAAATCCAAACCTACATGGCCTTGTGTGAAAAAGTGATTGCCCCCTAACCTAATAACTGGTTGGGCCACCCTTAGCAGCAACAGCTGCAATCAAGCGTTTGTGATTACTGGCAATGAGTCTTATGTGGTGTAAAGACTCATTGCCAGTCTCGTTGCTCATTGAATCATTGGTTTATGCCATATATGGTGTAAAGCCAAGGCTGCGCCTTGGTACATGATAAACTTGTAATTGTAAGAATTGTAATATTCTTGGGTTCCTTTAATTATTTTTAAGCAGATGTAGCGGCAATGCTTGTTAATAAGACCGAATTAAGTGATGCTGTGCTTTCCTAAATGAGGCCCCATCTCTCTCTTCATCTCTGTGGTGCAGCCACAGAGAAGCTATTCAAGCAGGCTGATTTAAAGATGTTTACTTTTGATAAGGGACAGCTCCCAAACGGGGATGCACTTAGCTAAGCCTGGCTATCATGATCAATGGTCATCCATTGGCGCCTATCTGTCTAGGGAGTGCCAGATGGACATCTGGACTGCATTCCTGTCAGGAGTAAGTGACTCATATCTCACCTTGATCAACCAATCAGGGACTGGTAGGGCAGAGTAACCCACGTGGGTCTCTGATGCCCACGAAACTTTCAGCCAATGAACGAGCTGAAGTTCCTCCAGGTAAAAACAGGCAACACAGAGGGCCTGAGGAGAATTTCTAAGGAGAATTAGAGGGGTGCGAGACAATTCCAAGGCACGACGGCCCAGGAGCAGAAAGGCTCACAAGGGCAGGACATTCTCGCAGCGCGCCTCCTGACCATCCTCAGACTCAGCCCGGACCAACACGTAACAGCCAGTGTGTCCGAGTGCCAGAACTTTCCTTTGTTCTAAGAGTCGAGAGCGGAGGTTGCCACGAGTAACCAAAGGATCCACCCGAGGTTAGCACCAGAAGCAAGCCTCGTGAACAGGTCGGAACTGTGGACAGCTGAATCAGTATTCAGAACTAGCTTCATCAGGAACGAACCGGTCCTCTTCCTGACCTGATGGGACCAACAGTCATCTTTTCTCCTGTGCACAAACTTTGCTAGTGAAGAAAGATGTGAAGACGGGGGTTTGAATTTAATCCTTTCTGTAGGGGGTTTAGACTTCTAAGTCACAAGCTGGGGTTTATGGCAGGAAAGGGGGTTAACTGATCAGGATTGCAGATGCAAGCTAGGAACCCCCCTGGGTGTAATGTTAAACTGACCATTTGCCCAGAACATCGTAAACTGGCCAAATACCATGAACCCCTCTCTTTACCATCAGACCGAGTGACGTCAGAAACGGAGAAGAAAACACTATATAACCCAAAAGTTTGTAACAGTACGTTGAACAATACTTCGGTTTTGTTGTTTCTTGCGGGAAACAAGACTTCGGCTTTATTGTTCCTTGCATGCAATAAACTCATCTGTTTTACTTCATCTCGGGATCAAGAACCTTGTTTCTTCTGTTACAACAAATTTGGCGTAGTCGGCGGATGCTCCAGAAGGCGCAGAACTTCCCATCGGCAGGAGAGACGGTCAGCGCGCACATAACTAAGAGGTAAGGACTCCTCTTTTATTTAAAAGTCCCGACTCTCTCTGACCAATTGGGAAATCTCTGCTCCCTGCGAGAATCGCCCGAGATGACGGAGTAAACGTGAGTTTCTGAATTCCTCTGGCCCGGGGAAGGCACCGGTGTATGTAATGGGTTGTTTGCTGTAAGCCCAGAATTTGGTCTGGCAGGGGTTCCGCGGTATTGTGTACAGGCGTTCGAAGCTGGTGTATGCCTTAATTGCGCGTGGAGTTTTGAACGGGTTTTGGACCCTTACCGTGAAGTTCAGGACTGGTGTGGGTCTTAATTGCACCCGGAGTTCTGAAGGTCAGAACTGGTTTGGGTCTTAATTGCACCCGGAGTTCTGAGGCTCAGAATCGGTGTGGGCCTTAATTGCGCCCGGGGTTCTAGAGCAAGTGGTGCATTAAATGCACGTAGTTCAGGACTGGTGTGGGTCTTAATTGCACCCGCAGTTCTGAAGGTCAGAACTGGTTTGGGTCTTAATTGCACCCGGAGTTCTGTGGCTCGGGATCGGTGTGGGCCTTAATTGCGCCCGGGGTTCTGGAGCTGAGTGGTGCATTAAATGCACGTATAATCCAGGATTGGTGTGGGCTTTAATTACGCCCGGGGTCCTGAGATTAGCTACGCCTTGATCGTGCACAGATTGGCGTGGCGTGGTTTTTTTTGTTTTAAAGGAAACAGGAGTAGAAGAGATATATGTATGTATGTTTTTGGTGTTTTCCTTGTTTGTGAAATACATATACACACGCACGACACTAACATAAACACACCTCATAATAAAAGAGCAAAGCATTAAGTAGCAGGATTTAAAGGACGTTGAGACCCGAGAATCGCCCTGATTGAGCTCAGTGCGTAAGTCCACCCCGGGGCAAAAGCAGCGATGCTGGCGTTCTGGGGATGGTGAATTACTGATCAAGAAGGGGGGTTTTCGAGGTCTCGTTTCTTACCTGTGAACAGTGCGGTGTAAATCCTCTCTAAAGTCTCTGAGAGGTATTTAGATCCGGAGGTAACAGACGCCCTTGGCTGAATGAGTGCAGGAATGCACAGGTTTTTCAAGTGAAAGCATCCCCCTACTGAATGAGCTGTTACCTCACACACGACAAAAGTAAATCTTAAAGAGACCGAACATGTGCGCTAACTGATGGTTTGAGAAAGTGGTGGAAGGGTCCGTTTAAATATCGGAAAAGTGTAAGTTGACGGAAAAGAAGGAGAAAAATATGGAAAAAGCTGAGTTTGTCAGAGGGAATTTGGGGCGAAGACGCCTGTAAAGAAAGCATATATGAGTATTGATTGGCAAAAGCACAAGCATGTAGCTCCCACCCTGGTGCACGGCCGGCACCAGTGGTGGCAGATACATGACGAAAAAGAAAGAAATTGGGATGTGACTTAAAAGTGTGTTTACGGGGAAAATAAAAACCCGGAAGAAAATATACTTTACTCGCTACGAAAGAGTATAGGAAAAAAAAAAAGCTAGAAGAGGCAGTACAGGAGAATGAGAAACTAAAGAAGGAATTAACTCCTGGTCACGCTGCACTGGTTAATGTGCTGCAGCCGGCGACTAAGTTATGTCCTGCTCTCCCACAGGGGAACAAACAGGCAGGAAACGAAAATAATTGGGATCAATTCCCTCAGTGGCCATATGGAGAAGGGGGGTCTGATTGGGATAACACTTGGTATGAGTGTGATAAAGACGGATCAGGGTCTCCCCTGTTAGAGGGAGGGCGCCCGCAGATCTGTACTCTCACTCGAAGTGGGAAAGGACTTGATGTAGCAGGGGCTGGTGCCGTTGATGACAGCGCCACTCTAACCCCGTCGAGGGGGTCTGCAATCGCACCTACCTTCCCTGATTTCCCCCATACGATCAAATCCAAAACCGTAAGATATTGACCGGTGGGCTAAAGTACCGCACCCGAAATTAGAAATGCAGCGAACCTGGAGTGTGCTTCAGGAATTAAAAGGATTCATGTAGAAGTAAAACAAGAATACAGCACATTGTATTATGAAGAGAAAAATATATTCTCGATGTGTATGTGTGTTTTATGAATTTGTGTGCCGGCATGTATGTGTGTAACTGTGAGTTTTGGTATACTAAATGACGGTGTGAGTGTGTTTAGCCAGTGGGACTGGCTAGAGACGTAACTACAGAGACTTGACGAAAATCAACTTAAGGAGATTGGAAAATATAAGAGCGTCTGAAACGTATAAGTACAGTACAGGTGGACGTAAAAGTAGTTAAACAGTTTTTGTATTATTATAAATTATTATAAATTGTAATTTATACAATTAGTTGCAATAGTGGAAACAATTTGGTTTTATTCGAATGTCTCGAAACCAGACATGCTGAAACGCTGTAGGTTTAGAATCGAGACTGGGGAGAATAATGTCTTGTGAGAAAATCTGTTTACCTAACGATTAGATCCTGTAAATCCCTTGTAGCCTCCCTAAGTCTGTCCCAGTCCAGTGGATAAAAATGTACTGTTAATGGAGTGGTGGTTTCTCTGTTAGGGGATACTGGAGCACTACTGTCATGCTTGTTTCACTCCTCTGTTCAACAGTGTACTATAGAGCAATGTATAGGGGAAGATGGCAGGAGGCCACAGGAGTATTGGGACAGCAAGTTTTACTTGCCGAGTACCAGATTTTAATGGATGGTTTTATTCCAGATCTATTGGGTTGGAATATTATGCATTACAAAGAATGACTATGCAGAACAGGGTATCACGTGGCTTCAACTGGCTGTGATCACTCAGTATGTTGATGGTATTCTGAGTGCTTCCCCTGACAAGGAAACCCACAAGTCTGAGTTGCTTCAGCTTTAGAGTGTCTAATAGAAGCAGTTATGATAAGGCCCTTTTGTGTCTAGCATTGTGAAATTTTAACAGGGCCTGGGTGCAATGTTTTTTACAGGGTGAGCACAACTCTTAACAGATCTGCTTAAGGGGGGAGTGCAGTACAAGGACAAGATTGCCTTGGTTCCCGCAGCAAAAGCCACCTGTAATAATTTGAAACAAGTTCTCTTACAGGTGCTGAGACTGGGGTTTCCTCAGATGGATCAACCATTCCTTTGTATTATTGCAAGTTGCTGACAGAGGCCACCCAAGGAGCCCGCGAGCAGGTCCTGGAGGCGTGGGGACCACCACCTGAAGGAGGGCACAACCTCATCCCAGGAGAGTGGGTGTGGATCAGGAAATTTCCTTCACAGGTTCTCCAGCCCAGGTGGGACGGACCCCACCAGATCCTGTTGACAACCGAGTCTGCGGTTCGAGTGGAAGGAAAAGATCGCTGGATCCACGCGCCACACTGCCGACGAGCCTCATCCCCATTTACAGACTCAGAATGAAATCATTTCTGTTTATAACAATAATTGTTGCTGTAGGACTATGTTCCGCAGGAATTAATGATCATCTCTCCCACAAAGGAGAACATGGAATTAATTCCTTTTTAGGCCTCTCCTATCTGACAGCTAAGAAAACCAACCACAGTGCCTGCTGGGTGTGTGCCGCATTACCCAAATATGTACAGGGAGGACTTCCTATGGGAGCCATTCCTTGGCGTCGCGAGGAAGTCATAGGCATGATCATTTGGAGGGATAATTTAGGAGATTTTAATATGACAAACTATGGGGGTTGCCATAACACGACTTTAACCTGCACAACATTACAATATCTACAGGAGCGAGGCTTAGAGCCCACGAGTTTCACAGGCTCTTACGCTCCTAAATATAACACAAGCCATACACTACCATACCTGACTCTAAATAAGGAACGTGAGGGAAACATATGTTTCCAGCACACTAATGGTCTGCACTTGGTTGGATGGAGTCGTTGCAACCTTACCATCGCTGCAAATATATCCACCTCTACCTTCCAAATTCCAGGATGGGATCGGCACACCCCACAATTCGGTATAAGTTTCTTATTTTCAGAGGCATGGGGAGCGCCAAACGGAACATATTTCATTTGTGGAAAACGAGCCTACCCATGGTTGCCAGCCCAGTGGTCTGGCTCATGTTATTTAGGATATGTGGTTCCTCATATCCGTGTTCAAACCCACACCCCCTTCGGACCTAACCACAGACCACAAAGAAAATTGGCTAATTGGGAATATTATTTAGGTATAATATTTCCACAAGCCGGCATGAACTTTCTGAGTCGAGAGTTAATTCAAATGGCCTCGACTTTAGAAGAATTAGCAAATTCTACCTCATCTAGTCTGAAGGCTGTTAATGATGAGATGGTAGCCCTCAGAACAGTGGCCATGCAGAACCGACTAGCTTTAGATTATGTACTGGCGGCCCAAGGAGGAACTTGTGCAGTAATTGGCACTGAATGCTGCACATATATCCCTGATAATTCTGAGCACATCTCAGATCTGGCCCAACACATTTACAATGAGGGACAGAAATATCAGGACTATTATACTGAAAATTGGGGAATTGGGTCTTGGGTAAAGTCTGTTTTTGGGGCCTGGGGTGGAACCTTTTTATAGTGTTTATCTGTAGGAGTAGTATTGTTTATATGTATAATTGTAATCATCACATTCACAAAAACATGTATCACATCTTGCTATAACCGTGGAACGTACAATGTCATGGCAATACAGACCTGTTCGCCAAGAAAGGAAAGATCTGCCCTCTCATTGTATGTATAAAAATAGGCTACACTGACGTATGCCATATTTTATAAGGGGGGAATGAAGAAAGATGTGAAGACGGGGGTTTGAATTTAATCCTTTCTGTAGGGGGTTTAGACTTCTAAGTCACAAGCTGGGGTTTATGGCAGGAAAGGGGGTTAACTGATAAGGATTGCAGATGCAAGCTAGGAACCCCCCTGGGTGTAATGTTAAACTGACCATTTGCCCAGAACATCGTAAACTGGCCAAATACCATGAACCCCTCTCTTTACCATCAGACCGAGTGACGTCAGAAACGGAGAAGAAAACACTATATAACCCAAAAGTTTGTAACAGTACGTTGAACAATACTTCAGTTTTGTTGTTTCTTGCGGGAAACAAGACTTCGGCTTTATTGTTCCTTGCATGCAATAAACTCATCTGTTTTACTTCATCTCGGGATCAAGAACCTTGTTTCTTCTGTTACAACACTAGTTAAAGCCAACACTAACTAGCCGGTCAGTGAGCATCAGCAGCGCACCGTTGCAAGCCGTATAGATCAGCCAGGCAGGGAGCCAGAGAGCGCCGATTGGACAGCAACAAGCCTGCAACTGCTTCTTTGTGCCCGCAGGAGATCTGAATCCCCAGAGATTGGATGCGTATTCAACTTCACTGCATTACAGCTCGAGAATTCAATTGTTATCCCAACCAGTTGATATCAATTTAATTCCTAAGAGTTATGTACTTGTTTTGAATATCTAATGTAGAAATTGTAACCAAGTTCAATTACGAAACGGTCTAAATGAATGATATACTGAAAGTATGTCCTCTTGATATGTGTAACTCTTCGTAACTGAATGAATATATACCTTTTGTTTTCTGATAACCCTCACGATAAGATCTGTTAGGTTTACATGCATATTTTATGTATTAATAAATGTATTCTTGTGTATTAGTACCTGTGTGTGTGCGTTCTTTGAGTTATACCGCAAGGTTGGATTCTAAAGCAATTAAAAGAATCATTTTGTGACTTACTGCTACAATTAATAATTGTCCCAGTAAATGCGCAAACCCCTACAGAACTGGTGCCTCGTGAGACACTACACTAGTCTCTCCGAAAGACGTTGCTCAGGGCTTTTTATACACAGTGACAGACAAACTTCCTACATTTAACATAGATTACCTAATCCCTCAAATGAACCATTAGTTTTTTAGTCAAGATCGGGTACAGAAAAACAACTGCTTATTGAGACTTTCGTTATTGCTTACATTCGCAAAACAAGACATTCGCTTTCCCTTATTACTATATTTAAGACATGAGCTGTATTTTTCCACTGATGTTTCCATATGCCAGGGTTATAAGCAATTCAGAAGCTTAAAGACAAGCAGTTTTTTTAGCTTTTATACATTTTATAACATTCCTTCAGTCCCTCCTTTAGAACATATTTGTTTTCACAACACTATGTTTTAAACAATGAGACTAGCTAACAGAGCTAGTCACCTTTGTCCATTAAGCTTTAAGACAGTGAATACATAAAATAAAAATAATTAGTAGTATTAGGCCAATAAAGAAATATTGTACCAGTGATCATCCCCAGGCTCCGAACACAGACTACAGCCACTTTCCCACTCCCAAATCATCAGGATTATAGTCGTTATATTTTGTCCTTCATCATGGATGCGCTGTGCTAAGTCTGTGATGTGTTCAAAATTGTCTGGTATGCAAGTACTACATAGTCGTTCTTACCTTAAAAGAGGATGGCCTAAAACTGCGATTATAGCGGGGAGCACACGGTTAGTTCCATTCTAATACATTTGAGGTACACTCAGACGAAAAGCAAAGCTATTTACCGAGGTTATTCGCAGGTTATTAAATCAAATCTGTCTCCACTCTCCGTAATATCAGGAAAGCATAGTTGTACATTCTTGGCAACATCAGGTTTTAACCCACTCAAGTAAATTGGTTTCATTACTGTGGAAGTATCTTCATTCACTTCCTTTTCATCGGCTAACCCCAAGTATACTATCTATAAAGTTATAAACCTTTTTGTAAAATCTGAAACATCCTCACTTTCCTTCTGCTGTCATGTGGTTATGTTTAGTTTAGCTGTTACTGTTACTAAATAATAATAATAATAATAATAATAATAAACTTTATTTTATATAGCGCCTTTAAAGGTGGC
Organism: Lepisosteus oculatus; assembly: GCF_040954835.1. Lineage (NCBI taxonomy): Eukaryota > Metazoa > Chordata > Actinopteri > Semionotiformes > Lepisosteidae > Lepisosteus > Lepisosteus oculatus. The sequence goes on from NW_027167649.1 coordinate 1,226,044, forward strand.
TTCTCAAAGCGCTTTACAGGATGACAATAACAATAAATAAGAAGACTACAACAATAAATAAGAAAATTTCACAAGACAGGACACAATTATAATTACAACAATACAACAATAACAATAGAGGAGACCGTGGAAGATGGTATTAAGAAGAGCAGAGGGGTGAAGAATGGAAGCAGTTAAGTAAAGGCTTTTCTGAAAAGGAGGGTTTTGAGTCTGGATTTGAAGGAGTTTAGAGAAGGTGACTCTCTAATATCCTTGGGCAAGGAGTTCCAGAGCTTGGGGGCATAGCAGGAGAAGGCCCTGTCGCCCATACAATGTAGACGGGCTTGGGGGACAGTAAGGAGGGCAGAATTTGAAGAGCGGAGGTTGCGAGGTGGGGAGTAGGGCGATAAAAGTTCAGACAGGTATTGAGGTGCCAAGCCATGTAAAGCCTTGTAGGTGAGCATGAGGATTTTAAAGTCTACGCGGAATTTGACCGGAAGCCAGTGCAAGGACTCCAGGATAGGAGTAATGTGAACACTTGCACTAGATCTGGTCAGGATTCTGGCTGCTGAATTTTGGACATACTGCAGCTTGTTCAGAGTAGATTTAGATACCCCAGGGAGCAGAGCATTGCAGTAGTCAATTCGAGAGAATACAAATATGTTGATCAGCTTTTCAGCCACAGTTAATGATAGCATAGGGCGTAGTCTTGCGATATTTCTAAGGTGAAAAAAAGATGTTTTGACAGTATGCTGTACATGTGGGTCGAATGTTAAGCCAGAATCGAATATAACCCCAAGGTTTTTCAATTTTGATTGGAGCTCAAGTACAGAGCCATCTACAGACAGGGTTACAGGACTGGCTTTACGAAGTTGATGGGGGGTACCAATAAGAATGACTTCAGTCTTGTCACAGTTAAGATGAAGGAAGTTTTGAGTCATCCAAATTTTTATGTCAGAGATGCAATTAGATAGAATAGAGACAGCCACATCAGTGTCGGGTTTGGTATGGATGTATATTTGAGTATCGTCAGCGTAAAAATGAAAGCTGAGGCCATGTGATCTTAAAAGCTGACCAAGTGGGAACATGTAAATGCTGAAGAGCAAGGGGCCCAGTATTGAGCCCTTAAACTAAAACATAAAGGATGCCAGATGCAAATACAGACAGATACACTTAACACCAAGGGCTAATTTGACCAGAATCCATTTAACCACCCATCAATATATCTTTGGACTTATGGGTAGAAACCAGAGCCCCTGGAGGAAATCAAAGCAAACTATGCGATATTACAATTTTTCAGTTATTAAAACATGTGTTGCAAATCTAGCATACTCAAATCTAGCATGCAAATCTTATACATACTCATGTCTGAAATTCATAGAATGCTGACATTTCAATCTTTCATTTGCAATGTTTTGCACAAAATCAGCAGCTGAATAGCAGTCTGTGGCATACTTTTATCCAGTGTTTTTCAGAGCAGAAACATTAATGTGGGCAAGAGTTCTTCCCCTATGGTCTGCTGTACTCAGCTAGCCACATTTTGGATGTGCCGTGTGCTCCTGTACTCCTGGGAACCCTGGACTGTAATGAATATCAGGCAGTATGTAAAAATTAATCATGTGAGCATATTATTGTGTTGAAGCCAAACACAAAGAATCACTTCTAAAACTTCAATTTAACCTTAAGTATCTGGTCTTGAAATGCTATCCCATCACCCATCTTCTGACTTTTGGGTGTGTTAATAGATAAATGTCGTTTTCTTTTTCCCATATGCTCTTCTCTGCATCATTAAGTACTTGTGGGTCATATCATGTACCTCCTGGCATCTTGACTGGCAGGTGGCTGCTACAAAAAGGTAACATAAATGATAACATCTGCATATGCTGGTGTTGAAGACAAAAACAAAAGAATTCAACAAATCTATACTTTACTCTTTACTATAGCTTTTACATCACGACAATCTTGTCATATTTACAATCATCAATTGTTTTAGGTAGCTTAACTGATTATCTGGAGACACTTTACAGTGGCCTTTGCTTAAGAGACAACTTACATTTTTAAACATTCTTTTAAAGATAAACCTATAAAAATATGTTTTTAATCAAACTTAATTATCTTATAAAATAGCTGAAAAATTATTTAGTCCTTCACCTATTCAGAAAACTTCACTAAAAGGATTAAGGAATTGTTCTCTCGACTCATCTTCAATTAAATTCAATTTATTTTTATATAGCGCCTTTCATAACAAGGTTGCCCAAGGTGCTTAACAAAGCAAGTGACCATACATGTTGTGAATACAGAACAGAAAAGACCAGAAGTCAACAGAGGAGAGGAACCAAAAACTCCTTAGTAAGGAGAGAAAAACCCTCTAGGGGTCCAAGGTTAACTGGCTGCCCAACCCCTTGCTAGCATTATACAATTAAAAAAAGGAATAAATGAATAAGGGTATGAATCCATCCATCATGTCATATCATATCATATCATATCACATCATCTTGTGGGCTCTGTTCTGGGTGAATCCAAATGGTGTCGTTCATAAAGTGCAATCAGTCTCAGTCCATCTCTCTTCCCAAGAGGCTGTTGAAACATTACAATAGGCTTCTGTTGTGCCTGCATGTGTTTCTGGACCTCAGTCAGCTGCTTTGTGGCTTCTCATGTGTCTTACTGGCAACATGGCTGGAGATGAGTGGCAGGCGGACTCTACAAAACAGCAGAAGCACATTAGTATGATTTTGTTGAAGACACAATGAAAGAACAACTTCCAGAACTCCATTTGTTGCACCTTTCTATTGCTTTTACATGATCAGAAGGCTGAGGCTGCTTATCTGCTCCAATGCAGTAAATCCTTATGGAATGTGACAGACTCTGCTGGGACGTGACACCTGTTAGAGTGAAAAATGTCCTTTGTGTAAGAGACAGGTCTCTATTAAACAGAAATCACAGCTCAGTCATAGATAGGAGCCACTATAGCTGATAATTTCAAAATCAACTGTGTGTTCTGAATTAATATTTTTTTCAATTAAACTATTTACAACAGTTTATGGCTAAAATGAAAATAAAATGCAGTCATTGTAGATTAGGTCTACAGCATCTATTGAATTGTAATTAAAGTTTTAAAATATTCTTGTAAAGATAAGCCATTTAAAATGATTTTTTAATCAAATGTCTAACTTCTTAACAAGGTTAAAATATCTCTGCAGTCCAAAATTAATTGCTGTAGTCCTTAGCCTTTTCAGAAACCTTCACTAAAAGGATTAAGGAATTGTTATCTAGAATCATCTTGTAGGCTCTGTTCTTGGTGTTGTTCATGAAGTCCAGTCAGTCTCAGTTGATGTCTCTTCCCAAGCGGTTGCCCGTCTAATGCTGCTGGAAACTCCAGTGTCTGTTCTGGGAATGCTGGGCCATCATCCATCTTCTGACAATGAATATCTCCTTTGTCTGTAAACAATAAATTCATAAATCAACAATTACTGTAACACATCATCTCAAAAAGATTTGAGAGTTTGTTTAATTTAAACTGACCCAAAAGCAGATGTCTTACACTGAAAAGCACATTCAGTGTAAGACAGTGTAAGGACAAGGCAGCTGGGATCCCAATGAGGACTCACAAGTAGGGGATGGTGTGGAAGAGAGGTGCAAAAGATGAATGTGAAGGAGAGAAGGGGCTTACATATAACATGAGGTGTCATCAAGAATCATTACAATTTAGTGCTGCTGAGGCTCTTTGAACTTGATGTTTGCCATTCACTAACTCTTGTTCCATATGGAGTTACTGAAGAGAAGTTGGGGTAGAGATCAAATTCCACTCTCACACGTCCGTTGTCCATACGTTCAATCTCCCTGACTGAACACAGAGCTGAGAGCATCTTCTCCCTCACCCCTCTCTCCAGTCCAGTTTCCCTGTAAAGGCCCTAAGTAATGGGAGTGCCACCTAAATGGCAGTGATGAGCCCTAACCAGCACTGTTATTTTGTCTCTTTATAATTGTCAGATCATTGTGTCATTGTTAGAATTGGACCAAACAACTGAAATATGCAAGACTGTCATTCTTACTGTCATATTCTTTATCACCCCTGGGTGCTGCAGGTGCTTCAGCTGGAGAACGGCCTGCAGGTAATACAGCACAAGAAGCTGCTCAGGACAGGAGCATCCAGAGCGTGTTTTCTGTATAGTCCAGCCTGGGCCACTCTCTTCCGGAGAGCCTGCTGATAACTCTTAACTACTGAGGTCCTGTAGGGATACAGGAAACTAATCATAGAATGATTTTGTATGTAAGAGAGCCAGTGGAATTATTAATCAAACTGGAAACATGAGAGGAAAGTCTTACTGCTGTAGGCGATTTGTGCATTTACTGGGACAATTACTAATTGATAAATGGAGAAGGAGGGAGAGATTCCTGCTGATTCCTGCTGCTGCGGCGCACTGGCACTCCACCAGTCTCACTGCCAGGTGCTCTATGCTCTCAGAATCCACAACCTGCCCATTCCTCAGGTGATTCATCAAGTCCTTCCTGGCCTGGCGAGAGGCCATTCTGATCTCCTCTAGTGTTGCTCGCTTCATACATGTAACGAACAGTTCTTTCCGGACCCTATGCGGACGACACAATCCGACGGAGTGGGGAAACACTAGGGAAACGTCATGCAGGAATACGGGGCAGAAGACAGGGGGGCGTGTCCAAGGTGCGCTGGTGCACGGGGGAGGTGTGGCCGAGGCGAACAATCCGAGAGAGTAGTCCTTTGGGAATATCCAAGGGTAAGTCCACAACCAGAAGATCCATCAGAACAAGAATTAAAAACCACGAAGGCCGGGTCGGAACCGGCGGACGGGGAACAGGAACGGGAACAGAGGTTAAAACCTTAACGGGACCAGGCGCTTCCAGGTCCCGGACTCGCACGATATGGAAATCAGATGCAGAGCCCGGATGAGCGTCAGCGCCTGGCTTTTAAGGTGGGCTGGGAATAGGGAGCAGGTGCATAGAATAAAGTCTTAAGTGAAAGGGCTGGAGCACCCTTAAGGAGGGGGAACTATAATCGTGACGATACACTCCCTTTTCAAGTAAGCAGGAAGCTGGTCAAATGTCTTCAGGCACATCTTGCACACCAGGAGAATCCTGTTGGGTTTCCTAAGACAACATAGAAAACCATTTTTCTATAGAAACAAGAGAAGACCTACAGTACCTTTTCCTAATTAAGCTTTCTAGGTCACAATGTTGATGACATTTTATCAGATAGGTACAGTACATGATTCTGAAACATGACTTTGTAAAACAACAATGAACTCTTACTTGATGGATGTTCCAATTGAAGCCATCTTCAGATGTAAAGGACTGTGGGAATTTTCCTTTTCAACAGATATATAAAGAAATAAGTCAACATTATTAATATCAGGGGAAGTCAAAATGAATGCTAAAACAACTACCTCTCAAATAATTGTCAGCAACTTTACCACCCTGCAACTCACAACTGGCAACCCATTGAAGCTAACCATGTGTGAACCTGGTCAGTACATGGATGAGAGACCTCCTGGAAAAAAGGAAGATAAGTTAAGTAAGGCTGCTAGAAGAGGTGTTAGTGGGGCCAGCAGGGAGCACTCACCCGGCAGTTGGTCTTAATGCCCCAATATAGTGACAGACAAACTGTACTGTAAAAAGGTGATGTCTTTCGGAAGAGACGTAAAACCGAGGTCCTGACTCTCTGTGGTGTTACCCCAGCATCCTGGAAAAATTTCCCATTGATCTTGTAGTGTGCTCTCTGAAGGCACCAGTTCTGTAGGGTTTGGGCATTTACTGGGACAATTATTAATTGTAGCAGTAAATCACAAAATTGATTCTTTTGATGGCTTTAGAATCCAACCATGCGATATAACTCAAACAACGCACACACAGGTACTAATACACGAAGATACATGTATTAATACATAGAATATGCACAAAAACCTAACAGATCTTATCGTGAGGGTTATCTGAATACAAAAGGTATATATTCAATCAGTTACAAAGTGTTACACATATCAAGAGGACATACGTTCGGTATATCATTCATTTAGACCATTTCGTAAATGATCTTGGTTATAACTTCTACATTGGATACTCAAAACAAGTACATAACTCTTAGGAATTAAATTGATATCAACTGGTTGGGATAACAATTGAATTCTCGAGCTGTAATGCATTGAAGTTGAATACTCATCCAGTCTCTGGGGATTCAGATCTCCTGTGGGCTCTCTGGCTCCGTGCCAGGCTGTTCTGTGCGGCTTGAGACGGTGCGCTGCTGATGCTCACTGACCAGCTAGTTCTGAATAGTGATTCAGCTGTCCACAGTTCCGACCCGTTCACGAGGCTTGCTGCTGGTGCTAACCTCGGGTGGATCCTCGGGTTACTCTCTGGCAACCTCCGCTCTAGACTCTCCTAGGTATATAGCCTTTTAAGCGAATAGGTTATTAGATTGCTCATAAACCTAATCGCTTTTTCTACATAAACACAGCATGATTGCTCTCTGAAAATGCTTTTCTTTTATATTTAGGCTCAGATTTCAACTATAGATCGTATTATTATAAACTTTCTTGGAAAAATGTACTTTATGTAAACCATGTTTGCTATTAATTCATTTAGGGCTAAAATACGTTCATTGTCTTCCAATCGAGTCGAGTTGACATTGGAAGCTTGCCACTCCCGGACTGTTAAACCAACGCATTAGCATGTTAAAGCGATTCCATTGAGGAGCCCAGCTACCAGTTAACACTGTACTTCCTACTTTGAAAATACCTGTGAAACCGGTTTAATTCGTCACAGCCAGCACTCCGGCAGAGAGGGGGTTGTACTCGTAAAGTAGAAGCAGGCGAGATTTCCAGCGAAAGACACCTCCCCCCAACCCCATACTATTCAAATTGTATCACAGCATTGTAATTACACATTGTAATTGTATTATACATTGTACACATGCTTAAAAGAGAAGAGAGAAAACTCAAGCCTTCTTCAGGTGTGAGGGTCTTCTGCTCAGAATGAAACGCTAAAATGTAATGTACAAGTAGGCTCTGAATGGGTTCAATTATGATTTGGGCTTGATTAAGGTCGCTGCCTGTCATCTAAAATCCTACTTGAATCCTTCTAAACTAAAAATCAGTGTTAGTGAGTTCTAAATAAAGAGGTATCCAGGTAACAGTGAAACGGGCGTACAGTCTGGGGAGATCGCCCGTTTTCCATGTAAATAGTTCCCTGGTTCCGCACCCCTTGGTGTTTCTCTCGCTCTCTCTCGGGTTACCTGATCATTAGCTCGAAAGATTTCAGTGCTTTGTGTATATTCTAATGGTAGTGGGGGCAGGGTGTGTGGGAACAGGTTTGGTTGAAATTGCATTGGAGATCTATGTTCTTCACACCTGAAACATTTTCTCTGAAAGCATTTTCTTCGCAGTTTAGCCGATCTTGTTACAGCATGTTACAGTTTACTATTATTAACCATATTAATTTTAAGTGCTTAATGCCATTTTTTGACCAGGCACGAATATTCTTAAGTCCATATCTTCGCAAGGGAATCATTGCGAATTGCAATACTAATTAAATGACCGGAGGCACTTTCCACCCCCTATGCCAGCAGGAACATTCCTATTCTTAGCTCAGCAGCTCATTACAATATAGGGTGTTCAAACCGGGTTTTTTTACACAGCGATACAGCTTTGCGTTGTGAATCTGTTTTTCCGTGTTTACAAAGAAAGTGGAATACAGTGATACTACCTGCTATACAGATACATATGTTTAGATATTTAGACCCTTAAATTAATATCATTATTAATAATAATGATTATAATGATAATCGGCCAGTGAAAGCTCTGTTGTCCTTCACATCAATGCCTGAAACATTTTACCGAACCCAGGGTTTTACAGAGAGGGAGGAGGCGCGGAGCTCAGCAGTACAGAACGAACATTCTGCTGCCTGGAGCGCTTATGGCAGCAATCGCGTCTGCATTTATAACTTAGTTTTTAAAATTAATCAAGCAATATGAAGCACCTCTTTTTACTTTTAAGTCCCTTAATTATCATTAAGCACAGCTTTCTCACCACTTAGACTACTTTTGATACCATCCTTAGTCAAACCAGAAACGTGTTGTTCTGTCTAATGACATTACAAGTGGAAAGATTACAGATTTTAATCATCTTTAATTTTGTTACGTTATACATTTTAGAAACGTTTCATCCATACAAACACCACAAAACTATTTTCGATTGTATTTCTGAATAGTATGTTACACTTAGTTCACTGTTTTAAATACATCTAATTAAGAAAGTTAGGTGTTAGCATAAACTATTAGCAATCAATAATATTAAATTTAGCACTGTAATAAGTTGTTGCACTTTCCCCCGCATCTTGTAAAAATATATTTTCATTGTCCAAATAAACATTAAGTCTGACTATCATATAATAAGTTAAATACAAAACTAAAGAAAAAATAGGGTTAAATATAATTCAAAATATTTTGCTAACAATGTTAGCTGTTTATGAATAATAAAATGTATTAACTAAGGAGTAGGATGGCACAGTTGTTAGTATGTTTTTTGTTTTGTTTCTTTTTCATAAATACAACAGTATTACCTGATGTCTCAGTGGCTTTCAAAATTAAATTATGCATGCAAACCTGTGAACTAGAAAGATAACTAAGATATCCATCCATTTATAATGGTGGTGAAGTGGTTAGCATTGCTATCTTGCATCACTGGGGTCCTAGGTTCAATTCCTGCCATCCTATGTGTGTTTACATGTTCTCTCTGGGTTACATGGTTTTTCTCCATATGTGTGATATGACTCCCTCTCGCACTCCAAAACATACTGGTAAGTTAATTGGTTTATGGGAAAACTGGCCCTGGTGTGTGTGTGTTTGTGTCTGTCTGTCCTGTGATGGACTGGCGCTATGTCCAGGGTGTATTCTGCCTTGTGTCCGTTGCTTACTGGGATAGGCTCCAAATCCTCTGTACTGGATAAAGAGATTAGAAATGGATGGAAGTAAAGGCACTGTGTGGATGGAACTATACACAGTGTTAGAAACCCACTATGAAATGGAAGCATCTCACTGAGAATAAAATATTTTATAGTGCTGGCTTAAGGAAACAGCCTTTCCACCTCTCTTGCACATCGGTATCCATACCTAGTTATTTAAACAAATTGCCTCTAATTATAAACATCTTAATATGCTGGCTCTGTGGATCCGCATCAGCTATGTTTGCCCATTCCTTCAATTCATGTGCATCCAACACACAGTTCAATGCCAGCAACTAAATACAATCCTTATTTCAGTATCTATGTAAACATATAGTCTGTTAACTTCATCATCTTCATCCAAAGTATGCCTAACCCCATTAGGAAGTGTTTTTGTTATAAGTGTATTCCTCAGCTTTCCCCAAATTATCTTCTTCTTACCAACATCTCTAGTCTTTTATCCTGCAATAACTCAGCCAACACTTAAATCTCCAAAAGCTGCTTGTGTTAATTTCTTTAAATCACAAATATCATGTGTAAATACTGGCCATGTAATACTCTGCATTGTGGAATAATAGTTTATTTTAAAGGGAACTAGAGAAACTAAGAACTAGAGAAATCAAGAAAGGCATTTTTTTCTAGAATTAATAAATGCACATCCTGTTCACTGGGGAAATTAAATCCACACTGAGCAATCTTCAATATGTTCAGAATATGACAGCAAGAATCCTATCAGGGATGCATTATACCTGTTTTCAAGTCCTTGCACTGGTTACCTATCAGATTTCGAGTCAACTTCAAAATCCTTATCCTCCTTATATACTGTCCTACAACTGTTATTATTGATCACCGAATTATTGTACTTGACATGACTTCATTCAGCCTTTCCTGAACGTCTATGACAGGCAGAGAGAGTGCTGTTTCTGGTGCGATCTTTTGCAGCTGACATTTCACTGTTTTAAACGAACAAGAAATTAGATTGCTCATAAATCAGTTATTCTATATAAACACAGCGTAATTGCCCTCCGTTTTAGAGACCTTGATCGAAACTGATTTTAGATGTCAGAAAGGATTTATTTTCTCTGTATTTCCTACATTGCTTTGTCGAGATTTTAACTTTATATCTAACTTTATATCTAGGCTCAGATTTCAACTATAAATCGTACAGTAATTAATAGCACTAAATACTGATGTTTTGCGCCCTCTTACCACAAAAATATATGTTTTGTAGTTGGGATTAACTTTATTTCGTACGCGTAGCTACTCCGATTCGGACACCGAACAGTTAAAGACGGCGGCAAATCAGACACCCAGGGGGGGGGGGGGGCGTCTTCTCGCCTCCATAACTAAAATGCCAAATAGGAGTGGCTTAAGCGACATACACAGTCGTGTAACTGACAGTTTGAGGTAGCCTATCGTGTAAATTTCGCTTTGTTGCTGATAGGTTAAGCTTTCGAAACTCTGCCCCAAAGTCATGTGACTGATTTTTCGCCCTGTTTCGTTGGTTAAACGCAATGATCACAAGCACCACCATGGTAACTGGGATGTGTAGTTTTTAATTCCGTTTGAATTATAACTGTACGTATTGTCTTCATATTTGGCCAGGGCTTTAAAGAGAAGGTGCGCCAAAAAATTTTGGTGCCGTCGTCTCCGCTTTAAAGGTACCCCCGTGCTGGAAGAATTTGACCTCGGAACATTTGCCCAGCGAAGCTATAGTGGACATAAAAACAAGAGTTCGCTGGCATTATATCCTAGAAGACACAGACTGGCGCCAGACCGGTAAAATGCCTGATGAACTAGGGTTGGACAGTTTCCAAGTGCTTGTACAATCGATGGAAATGTTCAAATAAATGTGCAAAAGAAATAAACAAAATAATCATTTATTTCTTTATCATATTGGCTAGCTAATGTCCTCTCTTTGCTAGTTAGTGGCTGTGTTTCTGCGTTGAGTAGCAAAGGGTGACTGTTCTCAGGCGGAAGATGTAAACAGCTTAATTTTCGTGTTAAATAATTTTTAAAAATTAAAATTCATTCTAAACAGCAATCATATATTTGGGTACCGTTTCATAAAACTTTCATGCTTAAAATGTTTAGGGAGAAATGGAAGACTGGTGTGTATTTTTTCTTTAAACTATCAAGACCAGCCATACACAGTACAGTTTATGTACATACAGAAATGTTTATGTTCCTAAATTAATATCGTTTATGACCTTCAGATGCGTTATGCTCCTCTTCTTTTTATGCTCAGCTACTAAAACTTCCCTTTAGTGGTAAAATTCCATATAAATATTCAAAACTAAGCGGATTAAAATGTGCACAGTAAAGACATTAAATGATTAAATCTTTTCACTACCAACCAATGCACCACGAGTGCCCCTGTCGGTCATTTTGGCCAGCCAATCACTTATCGCGGTGCCCTCCGGTGCCCTGCAGGTAGGTTACTGTACCGCGGGTTTTTACCGCTCATTTTGAATGGCTGCATCTGTATATGTATACACACCTGTATATGGTTTTTGAAGGAGAAACAGTAAAGTGGGTCTACTTGTGGGTTGCTGTACTTCACAACAGTATCTCTGGCCCATCTGGAGCTTAATCCTGATCCTGATTATTGCCCTGGGCATGTACCAATAAATCACAGGAGCATATACAGTGCCTTGCGAAAGTATTCGGCCCCCTTGAACTTTTCAACCTTTTGCCACATTTCAGGCTTCAAACATAAAGATATAAATTTTTTATTTTATGTGAAGAATCACAAACAAGTGGGACACAATTGTGAAGTGGAACGAAATCTATTGGATTTTTGAAACTTTTTTAACTAATAAAAAAATGAAAAGTGGGGCGTGCAAAATTATTCGGCCCCTTTACTTTCAGTGCAGCAAACTCACTCCAGAAGTTCAGCGAGGATCTCTGAATGATCCAATTCACAAAAAGATTTCCCAAGCTTCAAACATCCCAAGGAGCACTGTGCAAGCGATCATCTTGAAATGGAAGGAGTATCAGACCACTGCAAATCTACCAAGACCTGGCCGTCCCTCTAAACTTTCAGCTCAGACAAGGAGAAGACTGATCAGAGATGCAGCCAAGAGGCCCATGATCACTCTGGATGAACTGCAGAGAACTACAGCTGAGGTGGGAGAGTCTGTCCATAGGACAACAATCAGTCTTACACTGCACAAATCTGGCCTTTATGGAAGAGTGGCAAGAAGAAAGCCATTTCTCAAAGATATCCATAAAAAGTCTCGTCTAAAGTTTGCCACAAGCCACCTGGGAGACACCCCAAACATGTGGAAGAAGGTGCTCTGGTCAGATGAAACCAAAATCGAACTTTTTGCCCACAATGCAAAACGATATGTTTGGCGTAAAAGCAACACAGCTCATCACCCTCAACACACCATCCCCACTGTCAAACATGGTGGTGGCAGCATCATGGTTTGGGCCTGCTTTTCTTCAGCAGGGACAGGGAAGATGGTTAAAATTGAGGGGAAGATGGATGCAGCCAAATACAGGACCATTCTGGATGAAAACCTGTTGGAGTCTGCAAAAGACCTGAAACTGGGACGGAGATTTATCTTCCAACAAGACAATGATCCCAAACATACAGCAAAATCTACAAAGGAATGGTTCACAAATAAACGTATCCAGGTGTTTCAATGGCCAAGTCAAAGTCCAGACCTGAATCCAATCGAGAATCTGTGGAAAGAGCTGAAAACTGCTGTTCACAAACGCTCTCCATCCAACCTCACTGAGCTCGAGCTGTTTTGCAAGGAAGAATGGGCAAGAATTTCAGTCTCTCAATGTGCAAAACTGATAGAGACATACCCCAAGCGACTTGCAGCTGTAATCGCAGCAAAAGGTGGCTCTACAAAGTATTAACGCAAGGGGGCCGAATAATTTTGCACGCCCCACTTTTCATTTTTTTATTAGTTAAAAAAGTTTCAAAAATCCAATAGATTTCGTTCCACTTCACAATTGTGTCCCACTTGTTGGTGATTCTTCACATAAAATAAAAAATTTATATCTTTATGTTTGAAGCCTGAAATGTGGCAAAAGGTTGAAAAGTTCAAGGGGGCCGAATACTTTCGCAAGGCACTGTATATATAAATATCACTGTGTTGAAGCTGGAGATACAGGACAACTGCCAACACTTCACTGAATACACTTTTCCTGCTCCTTTGACATGATCCAGAATTTGTCATTTCTTAAATCACCTGTAGGTCCGACTGCAGATCTGCAGCCAAAATGTGAGCTCTAGTAAAATACGGTAATTTTTGCAGCAAGCACAGATATGTGTCAAAAAACATACAGTAGTGCTCTGTCTCAGAGGCCTGTAAGCAATACTTTGTGCATTGCATTTTGTAATGTTTTTCACATATGTTAATTAAATCAGATCTTAAGTGTTGTTTATTAAACAAAACTAATTAAAATAAATGCTTTTGTTTTTATTTATCTTGTATCACAGAACAGAATTTGTTTTTGTAGTTCAAGCCCACAATGTGTTCTAATCCAATACATGAACTATGGAAGAATATCATAGGAATGTAAGTATTGGTTTCCTCATAAAAATGTATTCCATTCATTTCATTTTATTTTTTTAAAGTAACTTACATTACTATGATAGTTCCATTAAACTTGAAAAAAATCTAGCACTGCTATAAATCAAATAATAGAGAATTGAAATAAAAACCTGCCCTCAAAGTAAGACATTACCAATGTTGTAACAGAAAGAATAAGGTTCTGGATCCCGAGATGAAGTTAAACGGATGAGTTTATTGCATTCAAGGAACAATAAAGCAGAAGTCTTGTTTCCCGCAAGAAACAACAAAACCGAAGTATTGTTCAATGTGCCAGTACAAACTTTAGGTTCATATAGTCCTTCCTTGCTGCTTCGGACGTCATTCGGTGTTATGGTAAAGAGGGGGGTCATGGTATTTGGCTAGTTAAGAGATCCTGGCCAAATGGTCAGTTTAAGATTACACCCCCAGGGGGTCCCTAGCTTGCATCTGGAATCCTTATCAGTTAACCCTCTTTCCTGCCATAAACTCCAGCTTGTTGTTTAGAAGTCTAATCTTCATGCAGAAAGGACTGAAAATTAACCCCGTCTTCACATTTTACTTCACCAACAACGATCACAAGGTAGAGATATTGTCCTTACAAGTTAAGAATGGCAAAGCTGTGATAAGGTAAAAGGAATAGAAATGCATTGAATTTGTAAAAATACTGTTTTTTTTCCTAAATGAAAAGGCAAAACTGTTATGCTGAATTGCGGTTTCGCTGTTACCTTTGTGCTATTATGTGGTCTACTATGCAAAAGCTGTTTATGTTTTGGCAGTATGGAACTTCAAAGCACTCTGAAGTATGGAACTCTGTTCTGTTGACATTGTCTGTGATTAACACCAGGGACAAACACCCACACATGACATAAAATATACCAATCACATAGTATTGAGGGCAGAGCCACAAGATCACTGCAAACACTTCACTAAATACACTTTTCCTGCTCATTTGACATGATCCAGAATTTGTAATTTCTTAAAAGACCTGTCGGCCAAACTGCAGATCTGGATCCAAAATGTAAGCTCTAGTTAAATATCATAATTTTGGGCAGCAACCACAGGATTCCGTCAATGGGGACAGCACTCCGTCTCCGAGACCTGTAAGCAGTACTATGCTGCTACATAACTGTATATGTTGGTTTTTGAAGGAGATGTAGTGCAGTGGGTCTAGGCTTGTGATCCTGTGGGTTGCTGTTCTTCACAACACTATTTCTGGCCCATCTGGAGCTAAAAATGTTACAGCTCAAGCCCAGTAAATGTTTTAATGCAATACATGAACTAAGAAAGATTATAATGGGAATATAAGTATTAGTTCTCATAAAAATGTATTCCTTTCATTTCATTTTATTTTTTTAAAGAAACTTACGTTACTATGATAGTTCCATTGAAGGAAAAAAATCTTGCACTTCTGAATGCAGAATTCAAATCTATAACATTAAAATCACCTATTAGAGAATTAAAATAAGAACCTGCCCTCAAAGTAAGACAGTACCAACAATGACCACAATGTTGTCCTCCCACGTAAAGAATGGCAAAATTGTGTTAAGGTAAAAGGAATAGAAATGCATTGAATTTGAAAAAATACTGCTTTTATTTCTAAATTAAAAAGCAAAACAGTTATGCTGTAGTGTAGTATTGCTGTTAACTTTGTGCTATTATGTGGTCTACTATGCAAGAGCTGCTTGTGTTTTGGCACTATGGAACTCTGAAGCACTCTGGATTATGGAACACTGTGCCCTTCGAGACACGCCTATGAATGTTGCACAAATTCTCATTGCATTGTGCATTAGGGACTAAATATGCTAAAAGTATGATTGAAATGTTATTTCACTTGTTAATTCAATAAATTATTACATGTGTTTTAAAAAACAAGTCGAATTAAAATAAATGCTTTTGTTTTTATTTATCTTCTACCATTGAACAGGAAAATCTTTGTAGTTCAAGCCCATAAAGTGTCCTAATGACATGATTAAGGAAGATTATCATGGGAATATCACCATTGTTTCCTCATAAAAATGCATCGTTTCACTTTATTTTTTAAATAAATTCACATTATGTATAGTAGTGGTCTTCAATTAGAAAAAAATCTAGCACTAATGAATGCATAATTCAAATCAATAAAAATAAAATCACCAAATAGAGAACTGAAATAATTTTCACTCAAAATAAGACATTACTAACAATGACCACAAGGTATTGTTATTGTCCTTACAAGTTAGAAAAGGCAAAACTGAGAAAAGGTGAAAGGAATGCATTGAATTTTAAAGTATTTTTTTTCTAAATAAAAAGGTGAAACTGTTCTGTTGTAGTGTGGTTTCGCTGTTACCTTTGTGCTATGATATAATCTACTATGCAAGAACTGCTTATGTTTAGGCAGTATGGAACTCTGAAGTACTCTGATGTATGCAGCTCTGTTCTGTTGACACTGCCTGTGATTAATACCTGAGACAAACACCCACACATGACATAAAATATATCAATCACATACAGTAGTATTGAGGGCAGAGCCACAGGATCACTGCTAAACACTTCACTAAATACACTTTTCCTACTCATTTGACATGATCCAGAATTTGTCATTTCTTAAAAGACTTGTTGGCCCGACTGCAGATCCGCAGCACCCGGCTCCGACTGGTGCACACGAGAGGGGCCGTGGCGCACATTGCCTTGTCCAGCAGAGACTCGCGCCCAGCCCCGCTTCACACCTGGTCCAGACCGACCCAGCCCTTAGAGCCAAACCTTATACTGAAGCTATGGATCTGACTTGCCGATTTCCCTTACCTACATTGTTCTAACATACCAGCAGCCCCTTTTGCACACCCTGGTTGGAGCTCCCCCTCCCCTCCTTGCGGGGGAAGGCCAGGGTGCCAGGAGGGTTAAGCCATCATCTGCAGCGAGGGGGGGATGGCCGGCAGGCGGCGGGCGGCCTCGACCAGTGTCTAGGTGTCTAGCAGCTGGCTTAGAACTGGTGCAGACCAGTGGAATTAGACTGCTTAAAACAAAGCATCGCGAAGGCCCGTGGCGGGTGTTGATGCAATGTGATTTCTGCCCAGTGCTCTGAATGTCAAAGTGAAGAAATTCAATGAAACGCGTATGGCTATGTCATCGGTTCCTATCATTAGCACTCTGATGCGATCGGAAGAAGCACAAGTAAAACTCCAGAAATTCTGGATACAGGTTGGAGGTGATGTTAGCAAAATCCGGCAACTAAACGATCCAACAACCTTAACAGTGCAGTCAGAGGATATACTGCTTCCAGTGGAATGGGAACCCAGTCCCAACCAAAAACCAAAATTCATGACTCCATGCATGGCGTAATGACGAATTTGATAACTGGACAAAATTACCTGTTCAAGGAACAGGAATTAAAAACTTCAAAGATGACCCTGACAGTAACACCTGGCTTGCGCATCCCAAAGGTTTCAAAGAAAGACACTATATTGCAGCACTTCAACTTCAGGCTAATGTATATCCCACCAGGGAAAGCTTGAACAGAGGACAAAGGGGATACCCAACACTCTGTCGCAAGTGCCAAGAGAAAACCGAAACATGCTCACATATACTTGGACAATGCCCTAGCGTTCAATGTGCTAGATTAAAAACTCAACAAGATCTGTGACATTTTAGCCGAAGAGGCTAAAGAACAGAATTGGGAAGTCAGAAAAGAACCACATTTCAGACTCGAAGGATCAAATGAACTGAGAAAACGAACCTAATTTTCACAGAAAACAAAGATTCAATCGATGTAACAATACAAAATGAACAGATCCTACACACACTAAAGGAGGCAGCAAGGGAGAAAGTAGTTTACTATGAGCCCCTGAAAGACCAGATAAAAGAAAGAACAAGAGCCGAAAAAGTTACCTTCTACGGCTTTCCAATTGGAGCGAGAGGAAAATGGCATGAGAGAAAATATATCGTCCTTCAGAGTCTGGAGATTAGAGAAAGTAGACAGTAACAGCTAAGAGCCCTACTTTACTTTCTCGACATCCTCTAAATGTTTGGCGGCAAAAACACAGCTACTGAACGTAACAATGATTGTATGTAACTCAAATGTATATAATGTAACTATAAAATGTACTTCAATGTTATATTATGTACAGTACCTTTGTACATAACCGAAAAATGTTAACCCTTTTGTTGAATTAAAATCACAGCTATAACCCCCTTGCTGGCATCTAGCTAGGTCCTGCCCTTTACAGCCCTACCCTAGCCGGGACTGAAATTGACTGGTGGGCACTTGAACTAGACAACCCTCCTTGACCTGGGGATCTCATAATGATTACAATCGGCATGGGAGCCCTCAAAGCCATTGGTGGGTGTGTCATCCCAGATGCCGTCTTGCAAGCATCATTTTGGATGATTAAGTGGAGGGGCCACAGAACCCAGAAAAGAAACCAGTTAATCTGGTGATTATAAATAGCCAAATGCCTCGTCATCTAATTAGTGACACGCATGAATGGATGAATAAGATTCCCACTGTCCCTACCTACTATCTAGCGAAACCACAGCCAAGGGAACAGGCATGGCGGAATCAAAGGGGAAAAAGGACCCTTTCACTCTAGTCTGGCACTGTAGAGAGACATGAGAGGTGTAGAATAAATGGGAGGCCCCCCTCCTGGGGGTACCGCTGGTGAAATACCACTACTCTTATCTTTTCCTTACTTACCTGGTGAGGCGGTAGGGCCAGCCCCACACAGGCTCTTGTTTCTGTCACCCGCCAGCCATGACCCACTCCGGGAACAGAAGCAGGTGGGGAGTTTGACTGGGGCGGTACACCTGTCAAACGGCAATGCAGGTATCCTAAAACGAGTTCAGGGAGGACAGAAACCTCCCGTGGAGCACAAGGGCAAAAGCTCACTTGATCTTGACTTTCAGAATGAATACAGACCGTGAAAGTGGGGCCTCACAATCCTTCTGATTGTTGGGGTTTTAAGCAGGAGGTGTCAGAAAACTTACCACAGGGATAACTGGATTGTGGCGGCCAAGCGTCAATGGCGACGTCACTTTTTGATCCTTTGATGTCAGCTCTTCCTATCATTCTGAAGCAGAATTCACCAAGTGTTGAATTATTCACCCACTAATAGTTAATAGTAGGTTAATTTTACCATACTACTGTTGTTGAAATAGTAATCCTGTTCAGTATGAGATAAATCATTTGCAGACGACCTAGTTCTGGGTCAGGGTGTCGTACAGATGCAGCCATTCAAAATGGGTGAGGTATTTCACGGCATACCACGACACGCCCACCGGGGTATCACGCGGTATCACGTGTGTCACGTGACTAGCTATCCGGCGTCGCCTTGTAAAACCGCCAGGGGGAGCTTAACCTCTCATGTACAGCATTCGAGCCTTTAATTTTGAACTGTGTATTACAGCATGTTAATCATCAGTCATTCAAATGTTGGTATATTTTATGAAAGCAAGATTGCTCAGTTGGACAAAAGTACACAACCTACCTTTATCAGAAATATTTATGCATCAAAGCCTTTACTGAAGATATTACTAATAGTATTAATAATGGATGACTTTGGACAAGCTGTATACTCAAAGTATAATTTCTTTAGCACATTTGTACAAGCACTTGGAATCTGTCCAAGCCATACTTTGTCAGGCATTTTGTTTTACTTCAACGGGCATAAAAACGTCCTTGCTTTTAACAGGGCGTTTCATAATTTCTAACTACGAAAATGATTTAAAATGCGACACGTATCATGAAAAGAAAAAAATACACACCAGTATTCCATTTCTCCCTAAACATTGTAAGCTTTGAAGTCTTTAACTAACGTGATACCGGAGTCAACAAGCATACTTTTAGAATTTGATTAAAAGGGAATATAATATGGAATCGCGTATCTCAAGAATTTAATAACGGTATGATTATATCCGTGTACTGCGGCAGGGCTGTTTCGCCTGCCTGCTTATGCGAGCTGTCTTGTAGCCTACTGGTCTATGTGTGTGACTACCAACTGGCAGGTTATTTGTTCGAATCCAGCTAGTGCTGGACCTTTCAGTTTTATTTATTTATTTTTTAATCGCGTAACATAAACATATTACCGTATGCAAACTGTACTGTATACAATATGTATATGTATATTTAATGTCTTAACTGTGCCCGTTTAAGTATTGAATATTCATATCTAATTTTACCACTGAAGGGAAATCTTAACATAAACATACAGTATATGGCTGGTCTCGGTACTTTAAAGAAAAAAATACACACCAGTATTCCATTTCTCCCTAAACATTGTAAGCTTCGAATGAAACCACTAAATAAAGACATAAATATAGAAATCTTAAGATTTGTTTTATTTAATGTTGGTAGCAGGATGAACTGTCAGAGTGTATATTTTGTTGCAAAGTTGCTACAAGATGTTAACAGTGAAAAAGATATTTAGAAATGAGTTATTTCAAGATGAAAAAGAAAACATACACGAAACATGGTTTCATTACGACCAGAATCGGTCTTGAGATATTTTTAACTTGATTTACAGTATTTGAGAGGTATGTCTTAACACCGATACTACAGTGCTTAAGTACTGCTCACGTATATGTTTCTAGGTTTATATTATGCATTTCATACGGTCAAATTACTTTTGAGCAACTAATAAGAAGCGCTGAACGGTATGCGTTTTAGTTTCGTTTTTTGCTGGAACCCGTGGATTGATTACAGATATCAAGTACATACAAGTCATTTTTTAAATGTTGTAGTTCGTCTTGAAAAAATGTTACGAGTACATCATCTATCAACAATTAGGTTCTGTTTCCATATTGCGGATTTTGGTTAGGTACAGTATTATCAAATCCAGTGGCGCTGTGTGTTACTTTACTGAGTCCCAATCTGTGATTGAAACCTGTAAAACCGGTTTAATTCGTCACAGCCAGCACTCTTCAGGTGTGAGGGTCTTCTGCTCAGAATGAAACGCTAAAATGTTTGTGTATATTCTAATGGTAGTGGGGGCAGGGTGTGTGGGAACAGGTTTGTTCTTCACACCTGAAACATTTTCTCTGAAAGGATTTTCTTCGCAGTTAACCGATCTTGTAACAGCATGTTACAGTTTACTATTATTAACCATATTAATTTTAAGTGCTTAATGTAAAATCTTGTAAAAATATATTTTCATTGTTCAAATATACATTAATATACATTAAGTCTGACTATCATATAATAAGTTAAATACAAAACTAAAGAAAAAATAGGGTTAAATATAATTCAAAATATTTTGCTAACAATGTTAACTGTTTATGAATAAAATGTATTAACTAAGGAGTAGGATGGCACAGTTGTTAGTATGTTTTTTGTTTTGTTTCTTTTTCATAAATACAACAGTAGTACCTGATGTCTCAGTGGCTTTCAAAATTAAATTATGCATGCAAACCTGTGAACTAGAAAGATAACTAAGATTTTAATACTAATTAAATGACCGCGGGCACTTCCCACCGCCTCTACATTCTCAGAGTAGAACAGACTAACCTTCTAATGAAAGACGGTCCACCCCCCACGGACAGGAAAAGTGCCCACAGGCACTTAAACTTAATATGGTCAGTAACGGTAAACAGTAACATGGTAAGAAGGAGCACGTACAAACGTTTTCGAAATAACCACATGTAAGACTCTGATCCTAAAAATGGGATTTCTATATGTCTTTATTTAGTGTTTACATTAGTGACAAAGGCTAAACTTTTAGCTTCAGTAACGTGTACATATCTCCCCTTTTTATAAAACGACTTGGTTGAAAACTGTTCCAGAGCCACTGTTGTTTCATCAGTGAAAAGTACATCATGAAATGCCTCTCCCTGTTCAATCCACTGGAAAAAAGAAAAGGAGCATAAAGCTTCTGATGGTCATAAACGATATTCATTTAGGAGCAGCATCAGAGGTATGTTTTTAACTGCACTGCATTGGAGAGAATACCATAGTGTGTTTTTTTTTTTTTACTCCCTGGCGGAAACTGGCTTCCAGAAGAATCAGTATGGCTCAGAGATTAAATAAAACTTCACAGACATTAACGAAGAGCATAACGCGTGTACTGTATGCACTGCAAGTACAACCCAACTCTCTGCAGGAGTGCTGGCTGTGACGAATTGAACCGGTTTCACGGGTATTTTCAAAGTAGGAGGCGAGATTTCCAGCGAAAGACACCCCCCCCTCAAAAACCCAGTAAATACAGTACTTGCTAGTTAAAGGCTAGGCTCCCGACTACGGCGAAAGGAACCCTTCTTTCATTAGAAGACAATGAACATATTTTAGCCCTGAATGAATTAATAGCAAACATGGTTTACATAAAAGACATTTTTCCAAGAAAGTTTAGCCTTTGTCACTAATGAAACCACTAAATAAAGACATAAATATAAAAATCTTAAGATTTTTAAAATACATGACTTTGCTAAAATTTATTTGAAAATAAAAACAATTACAACCGCCAGGGGAGAGAGAGAACAGGGGAGGGATGTTGGTTTTGCATAAGGGGCGGGGCTATGTTTGAGTATGTTTGGGAATGTGTAGTTACATGTTCTGGCTGTTTGTGAATTATCGTTGTTGAGTATGGAGTGTTGAGGTATTGATTTTGTGTAATGCTTTATGTTGAAAATTGAGGTGGATTTTGTTTATGATAAACAGGATAAACTGGGATGGGAGGAAGGTTTGGTTTTGCATAAGGGGCGGGATTATGATAATTGGATGACTTTGCGAGTGTAAAATGGTTTGATTATTTGATTTTGTATTGTGGTTGTTATCTATGTTTTTGGTTGGTATTATGTTTATATGGTTGTTTTTGTTGGTTGGTTGTTATTATGGTTATTAATAATACGATCTATAGTTGAAATCTGAGCCTAAATAAAAAGAAAAAGCAAGTGATTAGGTTTATGAGCAATCTAATTACTTATTCGTTTAAAAAGCTATATAAAATAAAGTTTATTATTAATTTGCTGGACAGAGCTGTGAACATTATTATGCATAAGACAAAGATAACGATCCTGATCAGTTTAGAAATCTGTGTACGCTGTAAGGTTTTTACTTCTTAAACTTTTAAAATACACGTTTAGAATGGAAAGAAATCCTCTTCCTGGTATAGCAAACCAGCACGTCTTTTTTCTCCAATCAGAGGGGTGTCAGATGGTGTCAGCCAATCACCATTCTGCGTTGGGTAGCAACGGGTGACTGTTCTCAGGCGGAACATGTAAACAGCTTAATGTTCGTGTTAAATATTTTTTTTTAATTAAAATTCATTCTATACAACAATCGCATATTTGGGTACCGTTTCATAAAACTTTCATGCTTAAAATGTTTAGGGAGAAATGGAAGACTGGTGTGTATTTTTTCTTTAAACTACCAAGACCAGCCATACACAGTACAGTTTACATACATACAGTAATGTTTTAAATTAATATCGTTTATGACCTTCAGATGCGTTATGCTCCTCTTCTTTTTATGCTCAGCTACTAAAATTTCCCTTTAGTGGTAAAATCCATATAAATATTCAAAACTAAGCGGATTAAAATGTGCACAGTAAAGACATTAAATGATTAAATCTTTGCACTACCAACCAATGCACCACGAGTGCCCCTGTCGGTCATTTTGGCCAGCCAATCACTTGCCCTGCGGTATGCTCCGGTGCCCCGCGGTGGCTTGTGGGTAGGTTACCGTACCGCGGGTTTTTACCGCGCATTTTGAATGGCTGCATCTGTATGTAGTAGAGCAGCCACCTGGCTATTTTCTATTGAAAGTCAGCCCTCGATCCAAGCTTTTGTTGCGCTTTCTGACCAAGCGAGGTCCAGTGGTGGCCCGGGCGCCCCGCTTGCTCCCGGTGACCCGAGGCGCGGAAACAGGCAGCCTGGCCGGGCAGGGCAAAAATAGCACAAAGTCACCCGGGTGACCAGATGGCCTTCCGAAACAAGCACTTGGTTCGGACCTAGTTATATGCACTGTTTCAGAGATATGAATGAAAATATGTCATCCATTTTGTCAATATTGAAGAATAAGGGACATATATTTTAGTGAGTGCAGGGCTGATGCTGAGCAGGACTGTGTGGTAATTGGGTATTACATGAAGGCTCTGAATCTCTGCTTTCAAATGCTCTTGGTTTAAACCTTGTAATAAGCTCCATTTCTGAGATATTAATGAAATATTCCATCCATTTTGTCAATATTCAAAAACATTAGACACGCATTTTTATGGATGCAGACATGATGCTGAATTTAAAACTGGGGATAATAGACATTAAATGAAAGCGCTGATTCTCTGCTTTCACGTGCATTTAGTTTTAAGCTTCCAGTATGCAGCAGGTTTCCAAGGTGAACAGCCTCTGGCATGTTAGAACAATGTAGATTAGGGAAGTCGGCAAGTCAGATCCATAACTTCGGCTGGGTCTGTCGGGCTGGGGCGCGAAGCAGGGCAGGACAAGAGTCTCGGCTGGAAAGGGCACCTCGTGCTGCGGCCCCTTTTGTGCGCCCCAGTCGGAGCCCCCCCTCCCCTCCTCGCTGGGGAGGGCAGGGGGAAAGCCGGGGTGCCTGAGGGGGCAAGCCAGTCTACCCCCTCCAGCCTGGGGGGGCGGCGGGCGGCGGGCGGCCTTGGCCAGTGTCTAGCAGCTGGCTTAGAACTGCTGTGGACCAGGGGAATCCGACTGTTTAATTAAAACAAAGCATCGCGAAGGCCCACAGCGGGTGTCAACGCAATGTGATTTCTGCCCAGTGCTCTGAATGTCAAAGTGAAGAAATTCAATGAAGAATACGTGGAGGCCAAATGAGGTCAAAATTATCTTGCGGTATTGTGTACAGGCGTTCAAAACTGGTGTTGAGTGTATGCCTTAATTGCACGTGGAGTTTTTGAACGGTTCTGGACCTTTACCATGAGGCTCAAGACAAGTGTGGGCCTTAATTGTGCCAGGGGTTCTGAAGCTTGAGTGGTGCTTTGAATGCACGTATAATCCAGGATTGGGTCCTGAAAGTAGCTACGCCTTGATAGTGCAGAAATTCATCCTGGTGGATACCCAGGTGTATGACAAAGATGATCCTGTGGTGTGGACTGCCCTGCCCCTTGGATACTGATCTAGGGGCATACTATACTGGGAAGGTGTGCCAGGTTGTAATTGCTTCACTAGGGGTGAGGTGGAAGTTACATTGCCCCCATCACCCACAGTCTAAAAGACCAACAAAGGAAATATCAACTGAAGGAACACCGTGAGTAGATGCTCTACCTGCAGTCCTGTGCAGTTTGCGGGCTGGGGCAAATGGAACTGTGAGACTGAGCCCATTTGAGATCATCTCAGGCAGCCAAAGAAACTCCCTGGAGGCCAGGTTTGGCTAACGGACTGTTGAATTTACTAACTCTCTATTTCAGTATTGTAGGTTTGTTAACTGAAGTGGTGCACAGGGCTTGTGAACAGGTGCTGGACGCTTGAGGACCTCCAGTAGACGGGAGACATGACCGGATACCTGGCGAGTGGGTGCAGGTGAAGAAGAGATACCCTGCCAGACGTTGCAATCCTGCTGGGAGGGACCATATCAAGTGCCACTAACTACTGACTGTGCCATCTGAGTGACAGGATGAGATTGCTGGATCCACGCATCGCACTTTCAATAAGCCACTGCACCAGAGACTGAGTGAACAGAAAGAAGGATGTTGTTACCGTTTCTGTGTCTGATGCTTCCTAAGGTGGACCAACAGTGTGCTTGTTAGGCCTGAGGAGCATTACTGGGGATATGGTATCAATACATTCCGGTGTTGGCATATCTATCAGCCCCCCAAAAAATGATAATCAGAGTTGGGTCAATAGATAGATCTCCACATGGCTGAGGTCTGCGTTTGGGTCCTGGGGTAGGACTTTATGTATTTGTAGGATTAGGATTGTTTTATATGTATAATTGTAACTATCACTTGTACAAAAACATCAATCACATCTTGTTGTAACCATGGAACGCACAATGTCATGATAATGCATGCCTGTACATCTAGAAAGGAAAGATCTGCCCTGACATTGTATGTGTAAAAAACAGGCAGTACTGACGAATGGCATATTTTATAAGGGGGGAATGAATGAAGATGTGATGACGGGGTTAATTTGAAGTCCTTTCTGCATGAAGATTAGACTTCTAAGACTGGAGTTTATGGCAGGAAGGGGGTTAACTGATAAGGATTCCAAATGCGAGCTAGGAGAGCTAGGGAACCCCCTTGGGACTTAATCCCTGACCATTTAGCCAAAAAGATGTAAACTGGCCAAACACGTGACCTTCCCCCTTTACCATAATAACGAGTGACGTCAGAAGCGGAAAGGAAAGGATATATAAACCTAAAGTTTGTACCAGCACTTTGAACAATATTTGGGTTTCTTGCGGGAAACAAGACTTCGGCTTTATTGTTCCTTGCATGCAATAAACTCATCTGTTTAACTTCATCTCGGGATCCAGAACCTTATTCTTTCTGTTACAACAATACCATTGCAACACCTGAGTATAATGACGAGAGCCTAACCACCTCTGCAAGAGGAAGAGGACCATAGTCCAGAAGTGAATGAGTCACTCAATGAACCAGCCTTTTTAAGTGGACTAAGTGGCCAGACCATAACCATGCAACTGCCAAATAATGATCAAACCTGTCTTATCTGCAAAGAAAAGATTGAAAGGCCGAGGATGGCACGGCAACACTATACCACGCCCCCCTTTTCCAGCCAATGGGCGTCAGCGGTGGTTGGCCGCCCCGCTCCCTTGCCAGCCAATGGCATGTTGTTATTTGTGCATGTCCCACCCCCTCAGGAGCCAATGGTGTGTCGTTAAGGGTCGGAACTCCCGCCTCCCCCCGGCCGGTCGGTCCGGAGCCTCAGGGTCCCAAAGCCCCAAGGCGGCGCATCCCTCCCTTTAGGTGTGTGAAAGTGTGTATTGGTTTGGAAGGGGACCATGTCTGCCGCGGGGTTGAGTGCGCTCTATTATAACCCTAGGAAATCGGGTAGTTACGGCGGCGCGGGGAGTTTTGTGCGGGCCGCGAGATCCCGGGGTGTGAGCTGCGCCAGCCGTGGCCGGGTGGCCGAGTGGTTGTCCGATCAGGCTGCTTATACGCTGCACAAGCCGTGTTTCAAAAGCAGCAGGGGTGTAAGCACACACACACACTGACTGCGTAAAGTCTCACGGAAAGAATTCGCAGGACAAATACCATGTGAAATGTGAACCGCTTTATTTCAACAGTGGGTTTTCAAACACAGAAACAGCGCAGCAGCACTTTTTACACAAGTTACAGACTCCAGTTTGCAAGTATGTGAAATGTGAACCGCTTTATTTCAACAGGGGTTTTCAAACACTGAAACAACGCAGCACACACGCGTTATCGGCTCCTGTTTGCATTCAACAATTAAATGTTGGTGTGGAAAATTAGTTCGGTACACGTAACCACCACCCCAACATTGCTGAGAAACTTTGCGGCTTCTGAAAAAGCATTCATAACTCCCTTCCGCTCCCCGTGTCTAAAGCCATGCGAACCACACTGGGCGATCCGATCTAGCAGGGCAAAAAAATTTGCCTGGGTAATCAGCGGGATGGTGTTACCACAGGTTCTGTGCAAAACACACTGTATTTTGGAATACACACTGTAGAACCCCCCAGGCTTCCTTTTCTGATCTGAAAACATCAGATCTGCAATAATTTCACTCAAGTTCTTGACATACACATCTATCTCTTTAACAAATTTAAGGACATTAGCATTCGAGTCTTTGTTTTGCATATCAAGCTTTGTAGAGAGAAGTGTGTAAAGCACTCTTAGTAAGAATTCAGACGTATACATTCAAAATTCTTCATTCTTTGGACGATGGCACACCCGGGTCTGTAAAACAGAGTGAAATCTGTATTCACATTTTACATAGATCTTTTTTTTTGCATCTGTAAAAATAAGAATAGTGTTTCTTTTGCAACTCATCAAAAGGCACATCTACTAATTTTTCATCCAGCTGTTCAAGTGTGTTGTGTAAATGCTCGTATGGGGAGCGGTCCTCAATTATATTTTTTTGCAACTGTTTTAGGCACCGCTCAGTGTCATTTGTAATGGTGTACGAACCCAGACACCTGGCGGTGTACAGAACAGCTGATAAAATTCAGGCTAAACTGAGAGACTTATAAATTTCTAAAGCGGCAAACGTCACGTCTTCAAACCCATCTGTGTAACCGCCAGACAGGCATGTGTGACCCTGCTGCCCGGGATGGTCAATCAAACAGGCCGGGCAGTCATCAACCAGGACCCCCTTTAAACAGAGACATTCAGTTGTGCCGGTAGGCTGAAGATTGACCCGTCCACATCCTCTTTATTCTATTAAAGGAAAAAGAAAAGGAAGGCTTAACAAAATAGACATGCTTTGTACCTAAAATATCGAGCATTTAACGCACTTTTGAGCTAAGGTTTTTCGTTAATATTTACCATTTGTAGCGTGGTATCATCGCTAGCACCCGGCAGTTCTTCAACATCTGGTAACCCAGCTGAACCCACACCCCCGCCGCTGTCACAGAGTGCAGAGGGTGGGGTCGGGTTTTGCTAAAAAGAAGACCAAGTATTAAAATGACATACGCTAAGCACCGATACAACAATTCCACGATCAGAAAACATATTTTAGCCGCCTACCTCTTCACTTTGTAGAGTAGCGGACCCCGTTGTTTCTCCACACAAAGAAGCCATCTCCACAGCTCCGCGGTGTCTGACAGCTCCAAGGACGCACTGCGACCCTGTCAGGCCGGAGCGTTTAAGAATATGCGCCAATGGTGTAACACGCCTACATAACACAAGACATTTTTCAATTGGTTGTGATGCTTTAAAACGCATCACAACATTGGTTGTGATGACCCCCCTGATTTATCGAGAGCGAAAAGTATTCACATATCAGTTTATAAGTTTTAAAGTATTATCACACAACGCAAACACAAATGTTGTGTTTCCCCAGAAAAGAAATTTTAAACACACGGGGTTGGTCTTAAAGTTTTTAAAATAACGTAATAAGACAGTTTATTTTTAATAACACATTCGCGACAGCTTTTTCGAAAGTTTGAGATAAAACGTAAACAGCGTAAAAGTCTTTAAGGTATTAACAGGCAACAACTGATGGGGTGTTGTTCCTCATACTTTAACGGATTGCCCCTAAAGTTCTAAAATTACCTAGTAGAGATAATTTGTGATTTTTGGAGACGTGCGGTGTGTGTGTGTGTGTGGGGGGGTTAGTTAAAGGCTCTGCAATGCAGAGTGGAGGGGTGGGGGTAAAATTGACCCCCAGGGAAAGTTTACAAACATTTTAAATTCATGTAAAGTTTTCTAATTTACAAGCACCACATGTATTTCACGCAAAAATGTTCTTAACATCGCAGCGCGAAAAAATAAAACCTCAAAACGTCAAGCTTGGTTTGTGAACATGTCCCTATAAAGAACAGATACATTTTCTTATAGCGTTAATAAAAAACACTTTGCTTGATAATATTCTTAGCGGTCTGTTGGTGAATCAAACACAGACACCGTGGCACATTTTCACCACGTTTTAACAGCTATGAAATTTAGACAACGTTGTATGCCTTAAAATAATATAGATTTTAACATTATAATGGTCTAAAACATTTTCTAAAATGTTTCTTAAAATAATTTCTACAGTCCAGTACGTGCACCCCCAACGATACCTAAGATTAATGGTTTTTTGGAGGGGGGGGGGGTTCTTAGAAGAGTTTATCGGTTTGGGTATCAGTACCAGCGGTTTAACAGGCGAAGTTTTGGCTGGATTCCAATTCTTACAGTCTCACGTTATCGCCTAACTCGTCAGAACAGATCACGCCGATCAATTACAACAGTCTGAAGATATTCTATTTACAGACTTAACACTGCTCGACTTGATAGACGAAGACGAGGACTCCACGAATTTCAGCTGTATGTATATCCGGCTTTTTGTGAGACAATTACAACGTCACGGTGCATGTCTCATGTTTGCTATAGTTACAAAACGTTGTATAATATTTGTATACTAGGCAATATTGAATTACTATAATGGCATTACCAGGGAGTTGTTCCCTAATGTCATCATGACTGTGTGTATCCATTCATTTCCATTAGCCCCGAAAACCACAGCTGTAAAAAGGCCAGTTACGGCGCAGCCCAACACTGGTGAGTAATTACGACAATGTTTTGAATAACGCTTTACGACCATGTGAGTCTTAAAGACACCGGGGTACATACTCCACACCAAAACTCGTATGTGTCTATTCCGCAGACGCGGGCGAAGGGACAAGTCGCTACACATTTAAAAAACCTCGTTTGGGGTTTACAATACCACCTCAAAACCTTGTGGAGACACATGCAGATGTTCACGTCATACCAGAGGGAGCGGGGCATATTATCAGATCGCCTGAGAGAAGAGGTCAGTATTATATAAAACATTCTTTTAGCATGGCCATTTAAACGTGTCTATAATAAAAATCCCCACCGTTTTTCTATTTTTTGGTAATTTGCGGTGTTGAGTTCTTTCACTAATGGTATTTTCCCACTCCGTGCAGAACCCGGACCTTCAAAAAATAAACTGCGAAGAGCCAACACGTTAACTGGGTCAACGAGCTCAAAACGTCTGAAATCAACAATCAAAGGTTAATATAATTTAAGCGTGGTCAAGATGTGTTATGATCCACTTACGGCAAACGTTACTTCTTTTGTTAGATTCGCTGAAAGATCCTAGTTCGCGTAGTTTTCTGTTTGGGAGTGTTAAAAAGCCTTATTTTAAAACTTCTTCGCATTTAAAGTTAAAAGCGACTGGTCTGTGCGAGGGTCTTTAGGCCGTTTGACCCAGTAGCGCCACCACAGTCGTAAAGGAAACCGGTGTAACAACATGTCCGGGTAACTTGTTCCATTCACCCGCAGCCCTTTGTGTAAGGATGCGCCACATGTGTGGTGTTTTTATCATAGTTATCGTAGTTTTCTGATTTTGACAGTTTAGATTTCATTGATTGTTGTGTTGAAAAGTCTTTTATTTTTATCACAGTGTAGTTTTCTGATTTTGAGATGTGGAGCATTGGCGTGGTATTAAAAAGTATTTTATTTTTTCACACAGCAGCTGTATCGACGAGCGGCGAAACAAATGTGGCGGAAACGTCGGACCCTAAGGTGGTGACTGCATCGGAGACGGCTGTTAAGACGCTGACCAAAACCAAACGTGTCAAGCCTGCGGAGCGAAATAATAACGCGCCTAAAGACTTGGTGCTTGGTGATTTGGGATACTCAGTGCGGTATATTGCAGACTTAGTATCAAAGGTGGGCACTAATGAGGTGGATAAAAAGCGGTATTTAGAGAATCTAAGAGCCGCTTTAGCAAGTGCACATGCAGTGTTTCCAAAAACGATCCAGGTTTACACCGCTAGCCTCTTAGACGTTTTTTCTAAAGAGGATGTCGATCTAACCTCTGGATTTCACTACCTCGTAATACTATTTCATGGAGCAATGGTGAAGACCCACTGGGATAAATGACTAAACATGCGGTCTAAAAAGTGTTTAAAAGACCAACCGCTTGCCAACAGCAAGCGTTTGTACATAAATAAAAGAATTAAACTGGCAAAAGCATGTTTGTTGTGTCGTAAAAGATTCAGAGAGAGGCAGCAGATTTCCCAAGGGTCGCCCGAACCACGCAATGAAAATGCAGTGGTAGAAAATAACTTAAGGCCCGAGGGTGTTGTAGCAGACCAGGATGGCGGTAACCGAGAACCGGTTGTACTGAACGATCTGAATCAGGTTGGTGGCGGTGCAGGGGCGAATAGAGACCCCTTTGTTTTCCTGGAGCGTATACGTAGTTATAACAGGTCTTTTTAGAGCAACAGAGCACCATGAAGAATTTCGTTTTGTTAATCTCGACAGAATAACCTCGTATGTACAGGCTATAGACGCTGTGCATGGTGCAGTCCAGAGAATATTGGATGAACTTTCTCCAAACATCGGGGGGAATGATTTTGTACAGCTGCGTTTGACTGCGGGTGGTTTTAACAAACCCTTGTTCTCACGCAGGAGACACCCCGGAGAATTAAATGCTGCCGATTTTTTAAGCCAGATCTCAGACCTCTTACAGAGCCACACAGAGATTCTCACCGATGACAGCCTCCGATTAGTGGTGACGATAGTTAGGAATATGCAGGGGGGTGCCCGCCGAAGATTTAAATCCGTTCTGTACAGCCGGGTAATTGCTCAGAAAAAAGCGCACCTTATCGACTTACATTACACGGGCGGTAATCTGTGTTTCGCCGGGTGTGTGTACGGTTTGTTGAATGAAGGTTGTACCGATGAGGAAATGTTACAGGGCGCTAAATGAATGCACAAAGAGTTGGGTTTTCCAGAGAATCGGAAAATTAGTTTGTCAGACATTACCGCTTTTGAAAAACATTTAAAGGTGGTCATTAAAATTTTGTACCACGACCAGGGTGATTGGAAATATTTTACAACGGGGCCCACACCATCAAATTCTAAAATACTTTTTGTTCTACTGTATGAAAAGCATTTTTATGGGGTTTTAAATATTAAAGCTTTTGTTGGGGCGGCGTATTTTTGCACTAACTGCCATGCGGCGTATAGCCACAAGAACGCACACGCCTGTGTTAAAGCTTGTAAAACCTGTTTAGATCCCCAGTGTTGTGAAATTGATGCAGTAATTCAGAATTGCCCAGCCTGGAGGTCTTTTGTCGTAGCTCTCAGTGTTTGGCGAGACACTTGCGGAATGTGGCGACGGTTGTTAGTAAGTGTGAGTGCAGGGTCTTTTGTGAGAAATGTGGGGTTTATAACCTCGCAAGTCACAAATGTAAAGAGAAACTGTGCTCGCGTTGTAACAACGTGATCGACACCCCTGAAACACATTTGTGCTACATACCGCCTTTGGACAACCCCAAAATTTCAAACAAGTACATTTTTTTCGACTTTGAATGTGTAGCAGCAATGCTTGTTAATAAGACAGAATTAAGCGTTGGTATGCTGTCCTAAAGGAGGCCCCATCTCACCCTCCATCTCTGTGGTGCAGCCACAGAGAAAGTATTCATGCAGGCTGATTTAAGATGTTTTCTTTTGATAAGGAACAAGCTCCCAGACGGGGATGCACTTAGCTAAGCCTGGCTATCATGATCAATGGTCATCCATTGGCGCCTATCAGTCTAGGGAGTGCCGAATGGACATCTGGACTGCATTCCTAAGTGTTAAGAGTAAGTGACTTATACAGTGCCTTGCGAAAGTATTCGGCCCCCTTGAACTTTTCAACCTTTTGCCACATTTCAGGCTTCAAACATAAAGATATAATTTTTTTATTTTATGTGAAGAATCACCAACAAGTGGGACACAATTGTGAAGTGGAACGAAATCTATTGGATTTTTGAAACTTTTTTAACTAATAAAAAAATGAAAAGTGGGGCGTGCAAAATTATTCGGCCCCTTTACTTTCAGTGCAGCAAACTCACTCCAGAAGTTCAGCGAGGATCTCTGAATGATCCAATGTTGTCCTAAATGACTGATGGTGATAAATAGAATCCACCTGTGTGTAATCAAGTCTCTGTATAAATGCACCTGCTCTGTGATAGTCTCAAGGTTCTGTTGAAAGCGCAGAGAGCATCATGAAGACCAAGGAACACACCAGGCAGGTCCGTAATACTGTTGTGGAGAAGTTTAAAGCCGGATTTGGATACAAAAAGATTTCCCAAGCTTCAAACATCCCAAGGAGCACTGTGCAAGCGATCATCTTGAAATGGAAGGAGTATCAGACCACTGCAAATCTACCAAGACCTGGCCGTCCCTCTAAACTTTCAGCTCAGACAAGGAGAAGACTGATCAGAGATGCAGCCAAGAGGCCCATGATCACTCTGGATGAACTGCAGAGAACTACAGTTGAGGTGGGAGAGTCTGTCCATAGGACAACAATCAGTCTTACACTGCACTAATCTGGCCTTTATGGAAGAGTGGCAAGAAGAAAGCCATTTCTCAAAGATATCCATAAAAAGTCTCGTCTAAAGTTTGCCACAAGCCACCTGGGAGACACCCCAAACATGTGGAAGAAGGTGCTCTGGTCAGATGAAACCAAAATCGAACTTTTTGCCCACAATGCAAAACGATATGTTTGGCGTAAAAGCAACACAGCTCATCACCCTCAACACACCATCCCCACTGTCAAACATGGTGGTGGCAGCATCATGGTTTGGGCCTGCTTTTCTTCAGCAGGGACAGGGAAGATGGTTAAAATTGAGGGAAAGATGGATGCAGCCAAATACAGGACCATTCTGGATGAAAACCTGTTGGAGTCTGCAAAAGACCTGAAACTGGGACGGAGATTTATCTTCCAACAAGACAATGATCCCAAACATACAGCAAAATCTACAAAGGAATGGTTCACAAATAAACGTATCCAGGTGTTTGAATGGCCAAGTCAAAGTCCAGACCTGAATCCAATCGAGAATCTGTGGAAAGAGCTGAAAACTGCTGTTCACAAACGCTCTCCATCCAACCTCACTGAGCTCGAGCTGTTTTGCAAGGAAGAATGGGCAAGAATTTCAGTCTCTCAATGTGCAAAACTGATAGAGACATACCCCAAGCGACTTGCAGCTGTAATCGCAGCAAAAGGTGGTTCTACAAAGTATTAACGCAAGGGGGCCGAATAATTTTGCACGCCCCACTTTTCATTTTTTTATTAGTTAAAAAAGTTTCAAAAATCCAATAGATTTCGTTCCACTTCACAATTGTGTCCCACTTGTTGGTGATTCTTCACATAAAATAAAAAATTTATATCTTTATGTTTGAAGCCTGAAATGTGGCAAAAGGTTGAAAAGTTCAAGGGGGCCGAATACTTTCGCAAGGCACTGTATCTCACCTTGACCAACCAATCAGGGACTGGCAGGGCGTGGTAATACCACGTGGGTCTCCAATGCCCGCCAAACTCTCAACCAATCAGCATCTTGGTCAAAAAGGGAGCACAAGCTCAGATCGGGGCTCTCCTTGGCCATTTTCGCGCATCCTCAGAGACAATCACGTGACAACTGCTGTTGTCTCCAAAGGGACTTGGACTTTGTTCTAAGCGCGAGGCCGAGGATACCGTACGTACTCAGAATTCTACCAACGTGAATGCTCCGCTTGATCAACGGCAGCTTACAGTTGGACCCTTGTCGACAACCTGAATAGCTTATTCAGAAGCAGCGCTGGACCGGGAACGAACCAGTTTCTTCCCAGGCAAAAGAGTGACTTGTGAGGACTCGCGGTCACACTCTGTGCATAGAGACTTTCTACTAGCCAGCCAGACTGCTGGTAGATCCCCTCGGAGCAACGACTGCCCTGCGCGCCGCAGTCAGATTCCTCCGCCCGTCCTACTCCGAGCTGCACCTTGACTGGTTGGCCGGTAGCCAGAGGACGCCAGGACAACGCCCATTGGACAACCGCTGGAACAGAGGCTGCAACAGAGCCTGTCAGCTGGTTTGGTGTTCGTGCCGGGAAATTCCAAATCCATACACAGTGGATAAGTAAACCCCATGTTCTACATTGCGTCTCGAGAATTCAATTGTACCTCAACACAAGTTGTTATCAATTTAATTCATGAGTAATGTATTTACTTTCGAGTTTAGAGTAACAGTGGGTAATAACACTGATTAGCGATTTGGTAACCGAACGATATATATTGACATATATTCTCTGTTGTGTATCTCTTTGTGTTTGCATCTCTTCGAGATTATATACCTTGTATATTGATAACCCTCACAGTAAGGTCTGCTGCTCGTATCCAGGCAGACTAGTATATGTTTGGTGCACAGTTTATATTAATAAATGTATATCGTGTATTGAACCCGTGTGTGTGCGTTGTTAGTTGTTCTGACGATTGATTTTCTAAAAGCCCCAATGAACAACCTCGTGATTACTGCTACAATTAATAATTGTCTCAGTAAACCCATCAAACCACTACAAATGCATGCAAGAAACGGGGACACACATACCAAATTACGTCCACGCCCTTCATATTGACAATAAACGAAGCTGGGAATTTTATGGTGAAACTTGTCTAAAGGATTTTGTGTGTAAATTTATCGATAGACGTTTCAAAAACCATACGTTCATATCGCACAATGGCAAGGGATATGACAATTACCTAGTGATCAGACAGTTGTTAGCTGAAAAGATGGACATTGAACTAATTAAATCAGGGTGGTAAGATAATGTGTATGACCATAAAAGCTCTGAACATCAGATTTATCGATTCTCTAAACTTTCTACCTATGAAATTAAGCAAACTGCCAGCAGCCATGGGGGTTCCCCGGGGATAAGGGTCATTTTCCACACTTGATGAACACTTCAGAAAACCAAAATTATGTCGGCCTGATGCCACCGCCAGAACTTTATGGTGTTAACTACATGCTGCCGAGCAAGAAAGCCGAGTTTTTGGTTTGGTATGAAGATTGCAAGGGAAGTGTGTTTAACTTAGAGAGAGTTGAAACGTTACTGCCATTTGGATGTGGCAATTCTAAGAGAAGGCTGTGTCAGGTTTCGGGACGAGGTCATGAATATGACCAGACAGACACGCGTGACTGAGTCAGGGGCCGCCTGCGTTGTGTGCATCGACCCCTTTCAGTTTGTGACCATCGCTAGTGTCTGCATGGCCATGTTCAGACTTATGTTTTACAGGAAGAGATGATAGTGTTGCTACCCCATGACAATTACCACCACCAGCAAAAACGATTTTCTACAACCAGCATTCAGTGGCTTATGTACATCGAACACACAGAGCCCGTTAAAATCCAACACGCGTTAACCACGGCCGGTGAGTTCAAGGTTGGCCCATATTTTCTGGATGGTTATGCTGTATTTGACGGAGTGTCGACAGCCTTTGAGTTCAATGGCTGCTTTTTGCATAGTTGTAGCGTTTGTTATTGTGAAAACGATTTTAATCCGCTGACAAACACTACTTTTGGCTGGTTGTACAGAAAGACGATGGTTAAAATTAATTTTCTCAAAATGAGAGGTTTTAACGTATGTGTTTTGTGGGAGCACGAGTTCAGAGACACGCTTGTTAAAAATGGGGGCTTGGGTAAATTTCTAACAGCTGCGCAGTTACCAGAGCCTCTGCAACCGAGCGAGTTGCTTTTTTGGGGGAAAACAAATGCGATTTGTTTGCATTACACAGCGCAGCCCGGTAAAAAAATTAATTACTATGATTTCACCAGTCTTTATCCGTTTGTGAACAAAACTAAAAAATACCCACTGGGGCACCCCCGAATAATTTTTAACAACTTTGGAGATTTAAAACGGTATTTCGGTTTAGCGAAGGTGAAAGTTTACCCACCCAGACATTTGTACTTTCCAGTTCTTCCAACCAAAATTTACAAAAAACTGTTTTTCACACTGTGTCGTACGTGTGCTGAAACAAAACAGACCACCCCCTGTGAGCACGGTGATGAAGATCGTGCCTTGACTGGTGTCTGGTGCACCCCTGAATTACAGATGGCCTTAGATCTGTGGTATAGAGTGTGTAAAATTTACTAAATTTGGCATTACGAAAAGGCCTCACACGATCTTTTTACCGACTACATCAAACTGCATCTGAAAGGGAAACAGGAAGCTTCGAGGTTTCCAGAGTGGTGTACAGATGTCGCGAAACAACAAAGATATATCAGCGAATATTATGAAAAAGAGGGTGTCCGGCTGGACCCTGGCAACATTAAAAAGAATCCGGCCAAAAGACAGCTTTCAAAAATTGCCTTGAACAGTTTGTGGGGGAAGTATGGACAAAGAGACAATTTACCACAGACCACCATTGTGAGAAACCCCGATGAATTGTTCAGGTACTTATTTACGCCATATCATGAGGTGTCAGCCTGCGAGTTTATCGATGAAAACACAGCCTGTGTTACGTGGAAACCCACTAAACACCACTATACAGGCCATTCAAACACTAACATTTTCATCGCTAGCTTTACAACCGCCTATGCCTGCTTGGAGTTATACAATCTGCTAAATGCTTTGCAAGGCCGCTGTCTGTACCACGACACAGATTGTGTTATCTTTGTGAGCCGGGAGGGTGAGTGGAATCTGGAACTGGGTGACTACTTGGGTGAGCTGACCATCGAAATCGCTGCTGGACAACACATCACCGAGTTTGTATCAACAGGACCCAAGTCGTACGGGTACAAACTGTCTGGAGGGAAAGCCTGTTTAAAGGTAAAAGGCATTACGCTCAATGTGAACAATTGTGAAAAAGTTAACTTTGAGAGTCTGCGGGACTTGGTTTTTGACTATGGCGTTAACCCTTATGCAGAGTGCCTGGAATTTAAACACATTTCTATTGAACAGCCGATGATCGTGCGTGTTAAAAAGGATTGGCGCTTTGAGACCCGGACCTTAAAGAAAACCCAGAAGGTGGTGTACGACAAGCGGGTGCTGCAAGAAAATTTGACATAGTTGCTCTACGGATATTAACATGATGGATGTCAGGTTAAAACACCCTTTTTCATGCATTTTGTCCGGACCCTCGAATTGCGGTAAAAGTTATTTTATAAAACAGCTCTTGGAGAACGGTGATACCGTTATGACTCGTAAACCCGAAAAAATAGTCTGGTGTTACAGCTGCTGGCAACCTCTATACGCTGAGTTGCTTGTGAAATTTCCATACATTCAGTTTATAGAAGGACTACCGACGTCGTTTTCCGACGACCAGCTACTGCCACCGGGTAGAGTAAATTTGATTATAGTTGATGATTTGATGGAGTCTGCGTGTGAAAATAATGAGATAGAAAAAGCTTTTAACAAATACGTACACCACTAAAACCTCAGCATCATGTATATTGTCCAAACTGTGTTTTGTCAAGGCCGGAAAAGTAGAACCATCGTGTTAAATACAAAGTACATGGTGCTGTTTAAAAACCCTAGAGATAAACTACAGATTACAACCCCGTCCCAGCAGATGTACCCCGGTAAAGCCAAATTTTTTTTTGGAAGCGTTCGATTACGCTACTAAAAAACCTTTCGGTTACTTGTTGGTGGATTTAAATGCCGACACCCCAGATGACTATAGCTTGCGAACAGGTCTTTTCCCCCCAGATGTACCCACGTATACCCATGTATTTAAAAAATCTAAAAGTCAGTGATCTCGCAACCACAGACTCAGTCGACAAAACACGTTCGGGGTGTCGTCATGTCTTCACGCGTTCGGAGAAACCTGACTCTCTTACATTTTCTGGTAAAAGCCACCCCCAAACAGCGGAAAGCTATTCTCTGCGGGGCTACAAATGATCTTGTACAGGACATAGCTGAAATCGCCTTGAATACCTTGAAAGGGAACATACTGTTATCTGCTAAGCAGTTTGGGACCCTGAAGAGAAAGCGTAAGCTTATAAAGACTTTGAGTCGAAAGGGTCTTTCTCTTAAAAGAAAGACTCTTGGTGAACCAGTCCGGTGGTTTTATCGGGACCCTGTTGAGAATTGCAGTACCACTGATTACGTGGCTTCTACAACGTCAATAATGGAGCACCCTGAAAAAATGTACCTGGTACCTCAGAAACAGCTCGATCGACTCAGAGAGCGGTCTGGGTTCGAAAGCGATGTAAGAAAAATAACAGTCCGTCGGTTGGATGATGAAATGCGTGACATTCTTCAGAACTCGCATCTGGCCGAATATGAAAAAGTGAAATTGTACAGCCAGGTGTTACAACGGTATTTGACATTAGTACGCCAGGAGACTTCCAAAAAGGGGAATTTAACCGTTGTGCTACCGGAAAATGCACCCACCGAACTATCACGCACGTTAGCACAACCGCCGTCATCGAGCGACGCTGACTTTGGATATATTTTGGACAGCGTGTCTCAGCGGTTCCGGAGAAATGCCGAGATATTGTTAAAGACCATGGCCCGCAATGAACCATTAATAGCCTGGAATGAAAAAGGGGAATTTGTGTACAAGGGGGCACCCGTTGAGGGTGTTGTAACAGAAGAAATAAGGTTCTTGATCCCGAGATGAAGTAAAACAGATGAGTTTATTGCATGCAAGGAACAATAAAGCCGAAGTCTTGTTTCCCGCAAGAAACAACAAAACCGAAGTATTGTTCGCCGTACTGTTACAAACTTTTGGGTTATATAGTGTTTTCTTCTCCGTTTCTGACGTCACTCGGTCTGATGGTAAAGAGGGGGGTTCATGGTATTTGGCCAGTTTACGATGTTCTGGACAAATGGTCAGTTTAACATTACACCCAGGGGGGTTCCTAGCTTGCATCTGCAATCCTTATCAGTTAACCCCCTTTCCTGCCATAAACCCCAGCTTGTGACTTAGAAGTCTAAACCCCCTACAGAAAGGATTAAATTCAAACCCCCGTCTTCACATCTTTCTTCATTCCCCCCTTATAAAATATGGCATACGTCAGTGTAGCCTATTTTTATACATACAATGTCAGGGCAGATCTTTCCTTTCTTGGCGAACAGGTATGTATTGCCATGACATTGTACGTTCCACGGTTATAGCAAGATGTGATACATGTTTTTGTGCACGTGATGATTACAATTATACATATGAACAATACTATTCCTACAAATAAACACTGTAAAAAGGTTCCACCCCAGGCCCCAAACACAGACTTTACCCAAGACCCAATTCCCCAATTTTCAGTATAATAGTCCTGATATTTCTGTCCCTCATTGTAAATGTGTTGGGCCAGATCTGAGATGTGCTCAGAATTATCAGGAATATATGTGCAGCATTCAGTGCCAATTACTGCACAAGTTCCTCCTTGGGCCGCCAGTACATAATCTAAAGCTAGTCGGTTCTGCATGGCCACTGTTCTGAGGGCTACCATCTCATCATTAACAGCCTTCAGACTAGATAAGGTAGAATTTGCTAATTCGTCTAAAGTCGAGCCCATTTGAATTAACTCTCGACTCAGAAAGTTCATGCCGGCTTGTGGAAATATTATACCTAAATAATATTCCCAATCAGCCAATTTTCTTTGTGGTCTGTGGTTAGGTCCGAAGGGGCTGTGGGTTTGAACACGGATATGAGGAACCACATATCCGGCTGGCAACCATGGGTAGGCTCGTTTTCCACAAATGAAATATGTTCCGTTTGGCGCTCCCCATGCCTCTGAAAATAAGAAGCTTATACCGAATTGTGGGGTGTGCCGATCCCATCCTGGAATTTGGAAGGTAGAGGTGGATATATTTGCATCGATGGTAAGGTTGCAACGACTCCATCCAACCAAGTGCAGACCATTAGTGTGCTGGAAACATATGTTTCCCTCACGTTCCTTATTTAGAGTCAGGTATGGTGGTGTATGACTTCTGTTATATTTAGGAGCGTAAGAGCCTGTGAAACTCGTGGGCTCTAAGCCTCGCTCCTGTAGATATTGTAATGTTGTGCAGGTTAAAGTCGTGTTATGGCAACCCCCATAGTTTGTCATATTAAAATGTCCTAAATTATCCCTCCAAATGATCATGCCTATGACTTCCTCGAGACGCCAAGGAATGGCCCCCATAGGAAGTCCTCCCTGTACATATTTGGGTAATGCGGCACACACCCAGCAGGCACTTTGGTTGGTTTTCTTAGCTGTCAGATAGGAGAGGCCTAAAAAGGAATTAATTCCATGTTCTCCTTTGTGGGAGAGATGATCATTAATCCCTGCGGAACATAGTCCTACAGCAACAATTATCGTTATTGACAGAAATGATTTCATTCTGAGTCTGCAACTGGGGATGAGGCTCGTCGGCAGTGTGACACATGGATCCAGCGATCTTTTCCTTCCACTTGAACCGCAGACTCGGTTGTCAACAGGATCTGGTAGGGCCCGTCCCACCTGGGCTGGAGAACCTGTGAAGGAAATTTCCTGATCCACACCCACTCTCCTGGGATGTGGTAGTGCCCTCCTTCAGGTGGTGGTCCCCACGCCTCCAGGACCTGCTCGCGGGCTCCTTGGGTGGCCTCTGTCAGCAACTTGCAATAATACAAAGGAATGGTTGATCCATCTGAGGAAACCCCAGTCTCAGCACCTGTAAGAGAACTTGTTTCAAATTATTACAGGCGGCTTTTGCTACGGGATCCAAGGCAATCTTGTCCTTGTACTGCACTCCCCCCTTAAGCAGATCTGTTAAGAGTTGTGCTCACCCTGTAAAAAACATTGCACCCAGGCCCTGTTAAAATTTCACAATGCTAGACACAAAAGGGCCTTATCATAACTGCTTCTATTAGACACTCTAAAGCTGAAGCAACTCAGACTTGTGGGTTTCCTTGTCAGGGGAAGCACTCAGAATACCATCAACATACTGAGTGATCACAGTCAGTTGAAGCCACGTGATACCCTGTTCTGGATAGTCATTCTTTGTAATGCATAATATTCCAACCCAATAGATCTGGGATAAAACCACCCATTAAAATCTGGTACTCGGCAAGTAAAACTTGCTGTCCCAATACTCCTGTGGCCTCCTGCCGTCTTCCCATATACATTAATCTATAGCACACTGTCGAACAGAGGAGTGAAACAAGCATGACAATAGTGCTCCAGTATCCCCTAACA
The DNA here is from genome assembly GCF_040954835.1 of Lepisosteus oculatus. Lineage (NCBI taxonomy): Eukaryota > Metazoa > Chordata > Actinopteri > Semionotiformes > Lepisosteidae > Lepisosteus > Lepisosteus oculatus. The sequence continues at coordinate 1,268,027 of NW_027167649.1, forward strand.
GAGAAACCAACACTCCATTAACAGTAAATTTTTAACCACTGGACTGGGACAGACTTAGGGAGGCTACAAGGGATTTACAGGATCTAATCGTTAGGTAAACAGATTTTCTCACAAGACGTTATTCTCCCCAGTCTCGATTCTAAACCTAAAGCGTTTCAGCATGTCTGGTTTTGAGACATTCGAATAAAACCAAATTGTTTCCATTATTGCAACTAATTGTATAAAAATACAAAAACTGTTTAACTACTTTTACGTCCACCTGTACTGTACTTATACGTTTCAGACGCTCTTATATTTTCCAATATCCTTAAGTTGATTTTCGTCAAGTCAATTTAGTTACGTCTCTAGCCAGTCCCGCTGGCTAAACACACTCACACCGTCATTTAGTAGACCAAAACTCACAGTTACACACATACATGCCGGCACACAAATTCATAAAACACACATACACATCGAGAATATATTTTTCTCTTCGTAATACAATGTGCTGTATTCTTGTTTTACTTCTACATGAATCCTTTTAATTCCTGAAGCGCACTCCAGGTTCGCTGCATTTCTAATTTCGGGTACGGTGCTTTAACCCACCGGTCAATATCTTCCGGTTTTGGATTTGATCGTATGGGGGAATCAGGGAAGGTAGGTGCGAGTGCAGACCCCCTCGACGGGGTGCGAGACAGTGTTAGAGTGGCGCTGTCATCAACGGCACCAGCCCCTGCTACATCAAGTCCTTTCCCACTTCGAGTGAGAGTACAGATCTGCGGGCGCCCTCCCTCTAACAGGGGAGACCCTGATCCGTCTTTATCACACTCATACCAAGTGTTATCCCAATCAGACCCCCCTTCTCCATATGGCCACTGTGGGAATTGATCCCAATTATTTTCGTTTCCTGCCTGTTTGTTCCCCTGTGGGAGAGCAGGATATAACTTAGTCGCCGGCTGTAGCACATTAACCAGTGCAGCGTGACCAGGAGTTAATTCCTTCTTTAGTTTCTCATTCTCCTGTACTGCCTCTTTTAGCTTTTTTTCTATACTCTTTCGTAGCGAGTAAAGTATCTTTTCTTCCGGGTTTTTGTTTTCCCCGTAAACACACTTTTAAGTCACATCCCAATTTCTTTCTTTTTCCTCATGTATCTGCCACCACTGGTGCCGGCCGTGCACCAGGGTGGGAGCTACATGCTTGTGCTTTTGCCAATCAATACTCATATGCTTTCTTTACAGGCGTCTTTGCCCCAGACTCCCCCTGACAAACTCAACTTTTCGCATATTTTTCTCCTTTTTTTTTTGTCAACTTACACTTTTCCGATATATAAACGGACCCTTCCACCACTTTCTCAAACCATCAGTTAGCACACATGTTCGGTCTCTTTTTCTTTTGTCGTGTGTGAGGTAACAGCTCATACAGTAAGGGAATGCGTTCACTTGAAAAACCTGTGCATTCCTGCACTCATTCAGCCAAGGGCGTCTGTTACCTCCAGATCTAAATGCCTCTCAGAGACTTTAGAGGACTTACACCACACTGTTCACAGGTAAGAAACGAGACCTCGAAAACCGCCTTTCTTGATCAGTAATTCACCATCCCCAGAACGCCAGCATCGCTGCTTTTGCCCCGGGGTGGACTTACGCACTGAGCTCAATCAGGGCGATTCTCGGGTCTCAACGTCCTTTAAGTCCTGCTACTTAATCCTTTGCTCTTTTATTATGAGGTGTGTTTATGTTAGTGTCGTGCATGCGTATATGTATTTCACAAACAAGGAAAACACCAAAAACATACATACATATATATCTATCTCTTCTACTCCTGTTTCCTTTAAAACAAAAAACCACACCACGCCAATCCGTGCACGATCAAGGCGTAGCTAATCTCAGGACCCCGGGCGCAATTAAGGCCCACACCAATCCTGGATTATACGTGCATTTAATGCACCACTCAGCTCCAGAACCCCGGGCGCAATTAAGGCCCACACCGATCCTGAGCCACAGAACTCCGGGCGCAATTAAGGCCCACACCAGTCCTGAATTACGTGCATTTAATGCACCACTCAGCTCCAGAACCCCAGGCGCAATTAAGGCCCATACCGATCCTGAGCCACAGAACTCCGGGCGCAATTAAGGCCCAAACCAGTTCTGACCTTCAGAACTCCGGGCGCAATTAAGGCCCACACCAGTCCTGAACTACGTGCATTTAATGCACCACTTGCTCTAGAACCCCGGGCGCAATTAAGCCCCACACCGATCCTGAGCCTCAGAACTCTGGGCGCAATTAAGGCCCAAACCAGTTCTGACCTTCAGAATTCCGGGCGCAATTAAGGCCCACACCAGTCCTGAACTTCACGGTAAGGGTCCAAAACCCGTTCAAAAACTCCACGCGCAATTAAGGCATACACCAGCTTCAAACGCCTGTACACAATACCGCGGAACCCCTGCCAGACCAAATTCTGGGCTTACAGCAAACAACCCATTACATACACCAGTGTCTTCCCCGGGCCAGAGGAATTCAGAAACTCACGTTTACTCCGTCATCTCGGGCGATTCTCGCAGGGAGCAGAGATTTCCCAATCGGTCAGAGAGAGTCGGGACTTTTTTTTTTTAAAAAGAGGAGTCCTTACCTCTTAGTAATGTGAGCGCTGACCGTCTCTCCTGCCGATGGGAAGTTCTGCGCCTTCTGGAGCATCCGCCGACTACGCCAAATTTGTTGTAACAGAAGAAATAAGGTTCTTGATCCCGAGATGAAGTAAAACAGATGAGTTTATTGCATGCAAGGAACAATAAAGCCGAAGTCTTGTTTCCCGCAAGAAACAACAAAACCGAAGTATTGTTCGCCGTACTGTTACAAACTTTTGGGTTATATAGTGTTTTCTTCTCCGTTTCTGACGTCACTCGGTCTGATGGTAAAGAGGGGGGTTCATGGTATTTGGCCAGTTTACGATGTTCTGGACAAATGGTCAGTTTAACATTACACCCAGGGGGGTTCCTAGCTTGCATCTGCAATCCTTATCAGTTAACCCCCTTTCCTGCCATAAACCCCAGCTTGTGACTTAGAAGTCTAAACCCCCTACAGAAAGGATTAAATTCAAACCCCCGTCTTCACATCTTTCTTCAAGGGCTCTCACATGATTGATCTTGTCAGGGCTCTCACGCAGCAGCAAGCAGTTGCGGTCAGTAAGAAGCCAAAAGGTTGGGATGTGTTCATGGAGGCTATGGCAGAAATCAACGTGCCGGGCACCTTGCTAGTCAACGCTGGTAACCGAGAGCTACTTGAAAAACTCAAGGCTGCCCCGCTGGGGTTTGCAGCGTCGGACAAAACTTTAAAACAACCGGTAGAGTTGTCGACGGTCGACCCGGTCTCTAAGATAACCGCTGAAAGGAGACGATCATTAATACCTAGACCCACATGGTTGTCTTTGTAACATTTTTTCTCTGGGTATGTGTGTTTGTGATAAATTACTTGAAATGTATATTAAAAAGCGTGCGCAATATGGTTAAAAATGGCTTGGCTGTAACATGTATTAAAAAATGCTTGAGCGCTATAACAGCGAATGTATAATAAAACTATTGTGTTGATTTTAATTCATGTTTTGTGTTCTTTTTAAATAATAACCACACAGACGTCAAAATGGTTCGATTTCATTTTTATTTTAGACGGTCGATTAACATTTATGACATGTTTTAAATTGTCATAAACACCCGCATAATTGAACATTCATATTTTCAAAGGGCTTAAAAGGGTACAGGGGTCTCCGTCTCACACGACGTCGGTTTTTCAGAAACATTTCCACCATGCGGTCATTCTGGATTGCATTCGTAGAATAAAGTTCTAAAATGTTTCTAAAAGATAAACCTTTACATCCATGGTATAGAAAAAAGATGCAATGTAGACCGCAGGTCACTGCAAAAGAATCTTGCAATTGTCTGTTGTTGTAAAATATGGAGTTAGCATCTCTGTTTAAGAAATCAATAATGTTCTTGGGAAAGAAAAGGCTTCGGGTGAAAATCCGTAGGAGTCGAAAAATTCTGCGACCTCGTCGTCGGGTAAGTAAATAGCCAGCTAGTGTTCACCGGGGCGGTCGTGTGGGTGAGTATTAACTATTAAACACAACGGGTGCTGCGCCAGTCTCTCGCGTGGTAGGGCATCACTGGGGAACACGCCTAGAAAACTGTCTCGGGTGTAGCGGTCTCGGGTTAGAATGTCTTCCAGCTGTCTGGTGTTCATCTTTATGTGCAGGTTGTGTGGCCTCCCGTGCTTTTTAGCTGAAGTCGTAAATGACTTGACATCTCATATCCAGTTCTATCACGTTGTCGAACAGCGCGTACACAACCATGTTAACTGTAGTGGGTAGCCATAGCGCGAAGCGTATTTCAGCTCTCAGATTACCCGTTTTGATAAGTGAATAATGCCCTGTGCACTCGTCGTCGGGGCTGAGGTTGAAAGCGAACAATGTGTAACCACGCGCGTTCTCCTCGCGGTCCACCAGAAGTGGTTTGTCTTTCAGACGGCTGTTTCCACCAGATTAAAATATTCACGGACGCAATGTCCATTCTGGAAGTCTGGTTGAAGCGGTTTAGTGGGGATTTGTTCACCATCCGCGTAGAGAGCCAAAAAGTTAATGTTGTAGTGTTTAAAATTGAAGGGGTTTTGGGTAAAACTGCCGCTGAATGCCGTGTTGTCCACAAACCCCAAAATGACCACTTTGGGTAACTGTCCGAGAAAGAGGTTTTCTTGGTTACACACACGGCTCCCTGCAGGCAGGCTGAAGACTTTCATCTGTACGCGGTCTATGGGGTATTTAGCGTTGGCCATCTGGAGTGCTTCGGTGTGTCCCAGTCTGACCCCGGGTGACACTCTGACTCTTTTCACAAACAAAGATGCAGAGAGTACGCTCAGTTTGTGTTCTCCAGCGTTGTTCATTAAGCAGAAAGCATCTCTGTTGCGCGTGAGTTTTATTTTCAGGTCTACGCCATTCAGTAATAGTTTGTCCTGAAAAAACAGGTCTGCGTGAATGTGACCCAGGAGCTCCAGTTTTCGGCTTTGCGTCGTGTATGATGCTCTTTTTTGGAACCCCTGATTGGGACCATCCAAAATTGTGGACTCGTGTTCCCTGGCTGTGTCTTTGTAAAAGAGCCCTGTTGAATACTGCGTCTTCAGCGTCTCTCACTGTAGTTCAGAACAGACTCTATAAAGGCTCTGTAAGGATAGCAGTTGTTGCTCTGGCTGATCAATCGGTCTCCTACGGTGATGTCAACCTGGCTGAAGATGGCAGCGATGGGGTAATTCACCAGGCTCACATGGGCTGCCGCATCAATGTCCCGACCATCTGCTTCCGTTATTTTACAGGTCAAATAGAGTAGGGTGTTGTTTAAATCTAAATAATCTTCTCCATTGCCTGCGACGTAGAACTCCAGAGGGGCGTTTTCTGTTAGGGCCGTGAGGGGTGGAACTTCTATGTAAAAGCTTTTCTCGACGCTTGTTTGGGTAGGCGCTAATTGAAATATGTCCAGACCCGAACCTTCCTGCTGATGTGCAACCACCTTAGACATGACCGCGCTTGTAAAGTTGCCGACCACGTCTTTGGCGATGTTTTTAACTTCCGTTGCCATGTACGGCTTAGCTATTTCAAACCCGCGTTTCAGAAAAGGCACAGCTTTTCTAAATAGCGCTCTGAAAATACCCCGATACCAGCGCCGTACTGAACCGGTAGCCCTGAAAATCCTGGTAATCCATAACCAGCCTGTTGTTTGTAGTAGTGCGTAAACAAAGAAGGATCCCCGTAGCTCTTGATGACCGTCATCCTTTTAGATGTTTGTCGCTTTCACAGGTCTGAAATGCAGCTTGACGATGACCTTTCCAAATGCAAATGACACGTGCTCCTTTTGATCTGTCTTTATTTCAATAGTGATGTTGTTAAAATGGTCGATGCTCACCGGCACGTAATGGGGTTTGTCGTACAATACTGTGACGAATTCATCATCCACGCCTGTGAAGGGCACACAACGCAAAAGCGGTGCGTAGACTTCGCCTATTAACTGGTGTTCTATGATAACGGTGTATATATACATGGTGTTAAATCCGCCAGTCATATCGACGGGGTGCGGTGATTTTACACCGCCGACACCCGAATTGAAACCCAACATCCTCGCCAGGCGGTTACGCACCTGTATAACAAACCATTTATCACTAACAATCCTTACCGACCGGCTAATGGGGTTGTATTTAAGACTTACAGCCAGATTTTTCCGCAGCCAGTTTCATTTCATGCAAGAGCTGCTCGATGTTGCTGTAGTACCCTCTTGGTAAGGTACAGCTCCATATAGTTTTGAGCTCCTCGCTGACGAACAGAAAAACTTCGTCATCAAAAGTGTTTAGTGTATGCGGATAGTGCAGCTCGACCAGGCCCACTTCCCAGCCCCCGTCCAGGTCAATCGCCTTTGCCAGATGCTCTGTGAAGCACACGTTGGTGTTCTTTGGAAACATCTTTGAGGATGAATTACTAGCCAGCATCACATAGAAACCATTGGGGTTCATTTTTCACCACCTCTATATGTCTCGGACCTCGGAAGCCTTTACCCAACTATTGAATTTATCGCTCCAGCCGCGCCACTTTACCAAAAGCTGTTTGTTTTTGCCACGACCCCTGGCTGCTAAAATCATTTGGATGCGGTAGACATTCTCAACATCTGGGTTTATCTTCTGTAGCTCTTCGGCATAGAAGGAGCCCTTAATGTCGTCGCCTGCGTAGTCCTGCAGTTTGTAATAGGGTCTCAGAGCCGCGGTCCGCTCTTTGACAATGAAAATTTCATCTGTGAAGGTCTGTTCATATCCCTTCTCAAACACTCCCTTAATTTTGGACACCCGCACGCGATCACCCACATTAAATGAAAACTTTGACGGTTTTCTCTTAAAGTGCTCGTCATAGACCGTTCTCCACACCTCAAGGGAGTTGTCGGCCGTAACAGAAGCCGGGGTTCGTTTAATAGTCGTGTGGTAACTATGGTTATAAGCGTAAATAAGATCTGAAAGGACGTCGATATATTGAAAGGTGTTTTTGTGTGTCAGGTACCTCCACATTTTTGTTTTAATAGTTCTGTTAAACCTCTCGACCGCGCTAGCCTTTACATCGCTGGCCGTAACGAAATGTTCAATATTCTCACGTTTGAGAAAATTTTGGAAGCTCCTGTTAAGAAATTCTTTACCCTCGTCCATTTGTAGCTTTTTAGGAGCACGCCCCTCTTGCAGTATATTTCGGAAGGCGCCTGTCACGGCCCCTCCAGTCTTGGTTTTCAGCGGCACGGCCCAAGTGTATTTAGACAGCATGTCCATACACATTAAGATATAACAGAAACCATCGTTGAACTCGCGGTGTTCTCTCATGTCCACCAAGTCGGCCTGCCACTGCCAGTCCATTTTGGACACCAGCGTCCTGTTTCTCTTAAAACGTACGCGCGCCGGCTTGTGCAGCGTATAAGCAGCCTGGCCGGACAACTACTCACACCCCGGGATCTCGCGGCCCGCACAAAACTCCCCGCGCCGCCGTAATTACCCGATTTCCTAGGCTTATAATAGAGCGCACTCAACTCAGCGGCAGACATGGTCCCCTTCCAAACCAATACACACTTTCACACACCTAAAGCGAGGGATGTGCCGCCTTGGGGCTTTGGGACCCTGAGGCTCCGGACCGACTGACCGGGGGGAGGAGGGAGTTCCAACCCTTAACGACGCACCATTGGCTCCTGAGGGGACGGGACATGTACAAATAACAACACGCCATTGGCTGGCAAGGGGGCGGGGCAGCCCACCACCGCTGACGCCCATTGGCTGGAAAAGGGGGGCGTGGTACCTGTCAAAAGTTTGACGAAAGGTGTCGCTTTATACTACTATCAACCTATCTAGCCTGATACCATCAATCCAAATCTGAAGGCTACAGCGGATGGCAATGTCTACAGACTCAATCATCAGCACTCTAATGCAATAAAACGAAGCGCAAAGAAAAATTTCAGAAACTCTGGATCCAGGCTGGAGGTGATGAAAGCAAAATCCCACAGCTAGCCGACCCAACAACCCTAACAATCCAGCTGTCTGGTGTTCATCTTTATGTGCAGGTTGTGTGGCCTCCCGTGCTTTTTAGCTGAAGTCGTAAATGACTTGACATCTCATATCCAGTTCTATCACGTTGTCGAACAGCGCGTACACAACCATGTTAACTGTAGTGGGTAGCCATAGCGCGAAGCGTATTTCAGCTCTCAGATTACCCGTTTTGATAAGTGAATAATGCCCTGTGCACTCGTCGTCGGGGCTGAGGTTGAAAGCGAACAATGTGTAACCACGCGCGTTCTCCTCGCGGTCCACCAGAAGTGGTTTGTCTTTCAGACGCTTCCCGGCTGTTTCCACCAGATTAAAATATTCACGGACGCAATGTCCATTCTGGAAGTCTGGTTGAAGCGGTTTAGTGGGGATTTGTTCACCATCCGCGTAGAGAGCCAAAAAGTTAATGTTGTAGTGTTTAAAATTGAAGGGGTTTTGGGTAAAACTGCCGCTGAATGCCGTGTTGTCCACAAACCCCAAAATGACCACTTTGGGTAACTGTCCGAGAAAGAGGTTTTCTTGGTTACACACACGGCTCCCTGCAGGCAGGCTGAAGACTTTCATCTGTACGCGGTCTATGGGGTATTTAGCGTTGGCCATCTGGAGTGCTTCGGTGTGTCCCAGTCTGACCCCGGGTGACACTCTGACTCTTTTCACAAACAAAGATGCAGAGAGTACGCTCAGTTTGTGTTCTCCAGCGTTGTTCATTAAGCAGAAAGCATCTCTGTTGCGCGTGAGTTTTATTTTCAGGTCTACGCCATTCAGTAATAGTTTGTCCTGAAAAAACAGGTCTGCGTGAATGTGACCCAGGAGCTCCAGTTTTCGGCTTTGCGTCGTGTATGATGCTCTTTTTTGGAACCCCTGATTGGGACCATCCAAAATTGTGGACTCGTGTTCCCTGGCTGTGTCTTTGTAAAAGAGCCCTGTTGAATACTGCGTCTTCAGCGTCTCTCACTGTAGTTCAGAACAGACTCTATAAAGGCTCTGTAAGGATAGCAATTGTTGCTCTGGCTGATCAATCGGTCTCCTACGGTGATGTCAACCTGGCTGAAGATGGCAGCGATGGGGTAATTCACCAGGCTCACATGGGCTGCCGCATCAATGTCCCGACCATCTGCTTCCGTTATTTTACAGGTCAAATAGAGTAGGGTGTTGTTTAAATCTAAATAATCTTCTCCATTGCCTGCGACGTAGAACTCCAGAGGGGCGTTTTCTGTTAGGGCCGTGAGGGGTGGAACTTCTATGTAAAAGCTTTTCTCGACGCTTGTTTGGGTAGGCGCTAATTGAAATATGTCCAGACCCGAACCTTCCTGCTGATGTGCAACCACCTTAGACATGACCGCGCTTGTAAAGTTGCCGACCACGTCTTTGGCGATGTTTTTAACTTCCGTTGCCATGTACGGCTTAGCTATTTCAAACCCGCGTTTCAGAAAAGGCACAGCTTTTCTAAATAGCGCTCTGAAAATACCCCGATACCAGCACCGTACTGAACCGGTAGCCCTGAAAATCCTGGTAATCCATAACCAGCCTGTTGTTTGTAGTAGTGCGTAAACAAAGAAGGATCCCCGTAGCTCTTGATGACCGTCATCCTTTTAGATGTTTGTCGCTTTCACAGGTCTGAAATGCAGCTTGACGATGACCTTTCCAAATGCAAATGACACGTGCTCCTTTTGATCTGTCTTTATTTCAATAGTGATGTTGTTAAAATGGTCGATGCTCACCGGCACGTAATGGGGTTTGTCGTACAATACTGTGACGAATTCATCATCCACGCCTGTGAAGGGCACACAACGCAAAAGCGGTGCGTAGACTTCGCCTATTAACTGGTGTTCTATGATAACGGTGTATATATACATGGTGTTAAATCCGCCAGTCATATCGACGGGGTGCGGTGATTTTACACCGCCGACACCCGAATTGAAACCCAACATCCTCGCCAGGCGGTTACGCACCTGTATAACAAACCATTTATCACTAACAATCCTTACCGACCGGCTAATGGGGTTGTATTTAAGACTTACAGCCAGATTTTTCCGCAGCCAGTTTCATTTCATGCAAGAGCTGCTCGATGTTGCTGTAGTACCCTCTCGGTAAGGTACAGCTCCATATAGTTTTGAGCTCCTCGCTGACGAACAGAAAAACTTCGTCATCAAAAGTGTTTAGTGTATGCGGATAGTGCAGCTCGACCAGGCCCACTTCCCAGCCCCCGTCCAGGTCAATCGCCTTTGCCAGATGCTCTGTGAAGCACACGTTGGTGTTCTTTGGAAACATCTTTGAGGATGAATTACTAGCCAGCATCACATAGAAACCATTGGGGTTCATTTTTCACCACCTCTATATGTCTCGGACCTCGGAAGCCTTTACCCAACTATTGAATTTATCGCTCCAGCCGCGCCACTTTACCAAAAGCTGTTTGTTTTTGCCACGACCCCTGGCTGCTAAAATCATTTGGATGCGGTAGACATTCTCAACATCTGGGTTTATCTTCTGTAGCTCTTCGGCATAGAAGGAGCCCTTAATGTCGTCGCCTGCGTAGTCCTGCAGTTTGTAATAGGGTCTCAGAGCCGCGGTCCGCTCTTTGACAATGAAAATTTCATCTGTGAAGGTCTGTTCATATCCCTTCTCAAACACTCCCTTAATTTTGGACACCCGCACGCGATCACCCACATTAAATGAAAACTTTGACGGTTTTCTCTTAAAGTGCTCGTCATAGACCGTTCTCCACACCTCAAGGGAGTTGTCGGCCGTAACAGAAGCCGGGGTTCGTTTAATAGTCGTGTGGTAACTATGGTTATAAGCGTAAATAAGATCTGAAAGGACGTCGATATATTGAAAGGTGTTTTTGTGTGTCAGGTACCTCCACATTTTTGTTTTAATAGTTCTGTTAAACCTCTCGACCGCGCTAGCCTTTACATCGCTGGCCGTAACGAAATGTTCAATATTCTCACGTTTGAGAAAATTTTGGAAGCTCCTGTTAAGAAATTCTTTACCCTCGTCCATTTGTAGCTTTTTAGGAGCACGCCCCTCTTGCAGTATATTTCGGAAGGCGCCTGTCACGGCCCCTCCAGTCTTGGTTTTCAGCGGCACGGCCCAAGTGTATTTAGACAGCATGTCCATACACATTAAGATATAACAGAAACCATCGTTGAACTCGCGGTGTTCTCTCATGTCCACCAAGTCGGCCTGCCACTGCCAGTCCATTTTGGACACCAGCGTCCTGTTTCTCTTAAAACGTACGCGCGCCGGCTTGTGCAGCGTATAAGCAGCCTGGCCGGACAACTACTCACACCCCGGGATCTCGCGGCCCGCACAAAACTCCCCGCGCCGCCGTAATTACCCGATTTCCTAGGCTTATAATAGAGCGCACTCAACTCAGCGGCAGACATGGTCCCCTTCCAAACCAATACACACTTTCACACACCTAAAGCGAGGGATGTGCCGCCTTGGGGCTTTGGGACCCTGAGGCTCCGGACCGACTGACCGGGGGGAGGAGGGAGTTCCAACCCTTAACGACGCACCATTGGCTCCTGAGGGGACGGGACATGTACAAATAACAACACGCCATTGGCTGGCAAGGGGGCGGGGCAGCCCACCACCGCTGACGCCCATTGGCTGGAAAAGGGGGGCGTGGTACCTGTCAAAAGTTTGACGAAAGGTGTCGCTTTATACTACTATCAACCTATCTAGCCTGATACCATCAATCCAAATCTGAAGGCTACAGCGCATGGCAATGTCTACAGACTCAATCATCAGCACTCTAATGCAATAAAACGAAGCGCAAAGAAAAATTTCAGAAACTCTGGATCCAGGCTGGAGGTGATGAAAGCAAAATCCCACAGCTAGCCGACCCAACAACCCTAACAATCCCAACAGAAGAAATACTGCTACCAGAGGGATGGGAGACCAGCCCCAAACAAAAAGAAAAATTTAAAACTCCCTGCAATTGGTGGAAAGAAGAATTCGAAAAATTATCTATCTGTTCAAGGAATGGGAATCGGCAACTTCAAAGATTATCCCAACAGCACACCATAAAGGCTTCAGAGAAAAACAATTTATTGCAGCCCTACAGCTATGGGCCAATGTATACCCCACCCAAGAGTGCCTAAACAGAGGTCAAAGGGGATTCCCAACACTCTGCGTAAATGCCAAGAAAAAACTGAAACCTGTTCCCACATACTCGGACAATGCCCCAGCGTACAAAATGCAAGAATAAAGAGACACAACAAAATCTGTGACATCTAAGCCGCAGAAGCAAAGAAACAAAACTGGGAGCCACATATCAGGCTTTCAGAGTCCAATGAACTGAGAAAGCCTGACCTCATCTTCACCAAGAACAAAGAGCCAATAGTGATTGACGTAACAATCAGATACGAACAGAACCTGCACATGCTAGGAAAAGCAGCCAAAGAGAAGGAAATCTACTATCAATCCCTGAAAGAGCAAATAAAAGAGTTGGCAGGAGCTGAGAAAGTCGCATTCTGCAGATTTATAGTTGGAGCAAGAGGGAAATGGTTTGCAAAAAACTACTTCCTACAGAGACTGGAAATTGGAAGAAAAAAACAGAAACACCTGGCAAAACTCTTCAGCGTAAGAGCCCTCCTATACTCCCTTGACATCCTTACAATGATCGGCAGAAAAAAATGCAGTTATTAATACGAGTTATTAATGTATGTAAATGTACGTAATTGTTAAACTTCAAAAATATAAACCTCACAGCTGAATAAAATCACAGCTATAACTTCTTTACCTTGCTAACAGCCAGGTAGGTCCCGCCGCATATAGCCCTACACAAGCCGGGACTGAAAAAGACTGGATGGCACTTAAACTAGACAACCCTGACTCTTGAATCCCAGTGTAGCTGCTAGGCTCAGAAGAGCCCACTGCCTCAGCTCTAACCCCAGTGTGCAGAAAGTGTCAAAACGTGTTTTTCAGCAGAAATAAACATGTTTCTGCAAGTTTGGTCAGCCCTATGTAACTAATGGAGCAGGAACAGCAGACTTTTCAAAACGTGTTTTTCAGCCCGAAATAAACACGTTTTTTCAGACTGTTGAATCCCAATGTAGCTGCTATGCTCAGAAGAGCCCACTGCCTCAGCTCTTAACCCCAGTGTGCAGAAAGTGTCAAAACGTGTTTTTCAGCAGAAATAAACATGTTTCTGCTAGTTTGGTCACCGCCATGTAATTAATGGGGCAGGAACAGCAGACTTTTCAAAACGTGTTTTTCAGCCCGAAATAAACGCGTTTTTTCATACTGTGGAATCCCAATGCAGCTGCTAGGCTCAGAAGAGCCCACTGCTTCAGCTCTAACCCCAGTGTGCAGAAAGTGTCAAAACGTGTTTTTCAGCAGAAATAAACGTTTCTGCAAGATTGGTCACCCCCATGTAACTTATGGGGCAGGAACAGCAGACTTTTCAAATCGTGTTTTTCAGCCCGAAATAAACGCGTTTTTTCAAACTCTTATATCCCAAAATAACTGCTAGGCTCAGAAGAGAACTGCCTCAGCTCTTATTCCCAGTGTGCAGAAAGTGTCAAAACGTGTTTTTCAGCAGAAATAAACGTTTCTGCAAGATTGGTCACCCCCATGTAACTTATGGGGCAGGAACAGCAGACTTTTCAAATTGTGTTTTCAGCCCGAAATAAACGCATTTTTTCAAACTCTTATATCCCAAAGTAACTGCTAGGCTCAGAAGAGAACTGCCTCAGCTCTTATTCCCAGTGTGCAGAAAGTGTGAAAACGTGTTTTTTTGCAGAAATAAACATGTTTCTGCTAGTTTGGTCACCGCCATGTAATTAATGGGGCAGGAACAGCAGACTTTTCAAAACGTGTTTTTCAGCCCGAAATAAACGCGTTTTTTCATACTGTGGAATCCCAATGCAGCTGCTAGGCTCAGAAGAGCCCACTGCTTCAGCTCTAACCCCAGTGTGCAGAAAGTGTCAAAACGTGTTTTTCAGCAGAAATAAACGTTTCTGCAAGATTGGTCACCCCCATGTAACTTATGGGGCAGGAACAGCAGACTTTTCAAATCGTGTCTTTCAGCCCGAAATAAACGCTTTTTTTCATACTGTTGAATTCCAATGTAACTGCTAGGCTCAGAAGAGCAAACTGCTTCAGCTCTAACCCCAGTGTGCAGAAAGTGTCAAAACGTGTTTTTCAGCAGAAATAAACATGTTTCTGCAAGTTTGGTCAGCCCTATGTAACTAATGGAGCAGGAACAGCAGACTTTTCAAAACGTGTTTTTCAGCCCGAAATAAACACTTTTTTTCAGACTGTTGAATCCCAATGTAGCTGCTATGCTCAGAAGAGCCCACGGCCTCAGCTCTTAACCCCAGTGTGCAGAAAGTGTCAAAACGTGTTTTTCAGCAGAAATAAACGTTTCTGCAAGATTGGTCACCCCCATGTAACTTATGGGGCAGGAACAGCAGACTTTTCAAATCGTGTCTTTCAGCCCGAAATAAACGCGTTTTTTCAGACTGTTGAATTCCAATGTAACTGCTAGGCTCAGAAGAGCGCACTGCCTCAGCTCTTAACCCCAGTGTGCAGAAAGTGTCAAAACGTGTTTTTCAACAGAAATAAACATGTTTCTGCAAGTTTGGTCACCCCCATGTAATTAATGGGGCAGGAACAGCAGACTTTTGAAAACGTGTTTTTCAGCCCGAAATAAACGCGTTTTTTCAGACTGTAGAATCCCAATGTAGCTGCTAGGCTCAGAAGAGCCCACTGCCTCAGCTCTTAACCCCAGTGTGCAGAAAGTGTCAAAACGCGTTTTTCAGCAGAAATAAACGTTTCTGCAATTTTGGTCACCCCCATGTAACTTATGGGGCAGGAACAGCAGACTTTTCAAAACGTGTTTTTCAGCAGAAATTAACATGTTTCAGCTAGTTTGGTCACCGCCATGTAATTTCTGGGGCAGGAACAGCAGACTTTTCAAAACGTGTTTTTCAGCCCGAAATAAATGCGTTTTTTCATACTGTGGAATCCCAATGCAGCTGCTAGGCTCAGAAGAGCCCACTGCTTCAGCTCTTAACCCCAGTGTGCAGAAAGTGTCAAAACGTGTTTTTCAGCAGAAATAAACATGTTTCTGCAAGTTTGGTCACCCTTATGTAACTTATGGGGCAGGAACAGCAGACTTTTCAAAACGTGTTTTTCAGCCCGAAATAAACGCTTTTTTTCATACTGTTGAATTCCAATGTAACTGCTAGGCTCAGAAGAGCCCACTGCTTCAGCTCTAACCCCAGTGTGCAGAAAGTGTCAAAACGTGTTTTTCAGCAGAAATAAACATGTTTCTGCAAGTTTGGTCACCCCCATGTAATTAATGTGGCAGGAACAGCAGACTTTTGAAAACGTGTCTTTCAGCCCGAAATAAACGCGTTTTTTCAGACTGTAGAATCCCAATGTAGCTGCTAGGCTCAGAAGAGCCCATTGCCTCAGCTCTTAACCCCAGTGTGCAGAAAGTGTCAAAACGTGTTTTTCAGCAGAAATAAACATGTTTCTGCTAGTTTGGTCACCGCCATGTAATTAATGGGGCAGGAACAGCAGACTTTTCAAAACGTGTCTTTCAGCCCGAAATAAACGCGTTTTTTCATACTGTGGAATCCCAATGCAGCTGCTAGGCTCAGAAGAGCCCACTGCTTCAGCTCTAACCCCAGTGTGCAGAAAGTGTCAAAACGTGTTTTTCAGCAGAAATAAACGTTTCTGCAAGATTGGTCACCCCCATGTAACTTATGGGGCAGGAACAGCAGACTTTTCAAATCGTGTTTTTCAGCCCGAAATAAACGCGTTTTTTCAAACTCTTATATCCCAAAGTAACTGCTAGGCTCAGAAGAGAACTGCCTCAGCTCTTATTCCCAGTGTGCAGAAAGTGTGAAAACGTGTTTTTTTGCAGAAATAAACATGTTTCTGCAAGTTTGGTCACCCCCATGTAATTAATGGGGCAGGAACAGGAGACTTTTCAAAACGTGTCTTTCAGCCCGAAATAAATGCGTTTTTTCAGACTGTAGAATCCCAATGTAGCTGCTAGGCTCAGAAGAGCCCACTGCCTCAGCTCTTAACCCCAGTGTGCAGAAAGTGTCAAAACGTGTTTTTCAGCAGAAATAAACATGTTTCTGCAAGTTTGGTCAGCCCTATGTAACTAATGGAGCAGGAACAGCAGACTTTTCAAAACGTGTTTTTCAGCCCGAAATAAACACGTTTTTTCAGACTGTTGAATCCCAATGTAGCTGCTATGCTCAGAAGAGCCCACTGCCTCAGCTCTTAACCCCAATGTGCAGAAAGTGTCAAAACGTGTTTTTCAGCAGAAATAAACGTTTCTGCTAGTTTGGTCACCGCCATGTAATTAAAGGGGCAGGAACAGCAGACTTTTCAAAACGTGTCTTTCAGCCCGAAATAAATGCGTTTTTTCAGAATGTAGAATCCCAATGTAGCTGCTAGGCTCAGAAGAGCCCACTGCCTCAGCTCTTAACCCCAGTGTGCAGAAAGTGTCAAAACGTGTTTTTCAGCAGAAATAAACGTTTCTGCAATTTTGGTCACCCCCATGTAACTTATGGTGCAGGAACAGCAGACTTTTCAAAACGTGTTTTTCAGCCCGAAATAAACACGTTTTTTCATACTGTTGAATCCCAATGTAGCTGGTAGGCTCAGAAGAGCGCACTGCCTCAGCTCTTAACCCCAGTGTGCAGAAAGTGTCAAAACGTGTTTTTCAACAGAAATAAACATGTTTCTGCAAGTTTGGTCACCCCCATGTAATTAATGGGGCAGGAACAGCAGACTTTTGAAAACGTGTCTTTCAGCCCGAAATAAACGCGTTTTTTCAGACTGTAGAATCCCAATGTAGCTGCTAGGCTCAGAAGAGCCCACTGCCTCAGCTCTTAACCCCAGTGTGCAGAAAGTGTCAAAACGTGTTTTTCAGCAGAAATAAACGTTTCTGCAATTTTGGTCACCCCCATGTAACTTATGGGACAGGAACAGCAGACTTTTCAAAACGTGTTTTTCAGCAGAAATTAACATGTTTCAGCTAGTTTGGTCACCGCCATGTAATTTATGGGGCAGGAACAGCAGACTTTTCAAAACGTGTTTTTCAGCCCGAAATAAATGCGTTTTTTCATACTGTGGAATCCCAATGCAGCTGCTAGGCTCAGAAGAGCCCACTGCTTCAGCTCTTAACCACAGTGTGCAGAAAGTGTCAAAACGTGTTTTTCAGCAGAAATAAACTTGTTTCTGCAAGTTTGGTCACCCCCATGTAACTTATGGGGCAGGAACAGCAGACTTTTCAAAACGTGTTTTTCAGCCCGAAATAAACGCTTTTTTTCATACTGTTGAATTCCAATGTAACTGCTAGGCTCAGAAGAGCCCACTGCTTCAGCTCTAACCCCAGTGTGCAGAAAGTGTCAAAACGTGTTTTTCAGCAGAAATAAACATGTTTCTGCAAGTTTGGTCACCCCCATGTAATTAATGTGGCAGGAACAGCAGACTTTTGAAAACGTGTCTTTCAGCCCGAAATAAACGCGTTTTTTCAGACTGTAGAATCCCAATGTAGCTGCTAGGCTCAGAAGAGCCCACTGCCTCAGCTCTTAACCCCAGTGTGCAGAAAGTGTCAAAACGTGTTTTTCAGCAGAAATAAACATGTTTCTGCAAGTTTGGTCACCCCCATGTAATTAATGTGGCAGGAACAGCAGACTTTTGAAAACGTGTCTTTCAGCCCGAAATAAACGCGTTTTTTCATACTGTGGAATCCCAATGCAGCTGCTAGGCTCAGAAGAGCCCACTGCTTCAGCTCTAACCCCAGTGTGCAGAAAGTGTCAAAACGTGTTTTTCAGCAGAAATAAACGTTTCTGCAAGATTGGTCACCCCCATGTAACTTATGGGGCAGGAAAAGCAGACTTTTCAAATCGTGTTTTTCAGCCCGAAATAAACGCGTTTTTTCAAACTCTTATATCCCAAAGGAACTGCTAGGCTCAGAAGACAACTGCCTCAGCTCTTATTCCCAGTGTGCAGAAAGTGTGAAAACGTGTTTTTTTGCAGAAATAAACATGTTTCTGCAAGTTTGGTCACCCCCATGTAATTAATGGGGCAGGAACAGCAGACTTTTCAAAACGTGTCTTTCAGCCCGAAATAAATGCGTTTTTTCAGAATGTAGAATCCCAATGTAGCTGCTAGGCTCAGAAGAGCCCACTGCCTCAGCTCTTAACCCCAGTGTGCAGAAAGTGTCAAAACGTGTTTTTCAGCAGAAATAAACGTTTCTGCAATTTTGGTCACCCCCATGTAACTTATGGTGCAGGAACAGCAGACTTTTCAAAACGTGTTTTTCAGCCCGAAATAAACACGTTTTTTCATACTGTTGAATCCCAATGTAGCTGGTAGGCTCAGAAGAGCGCACTGCCTCAGCTCTTAACCCCAGTGTGCAGAAAGTGTCAAAACGTGTTTTTCAACAGAAATAAACATGTTTCTGCATGTTTGGTCACCCCCATGTAATTAATGGGGCAGGAACAGCAGACTTTTGAAAACGTGTTTTTCAGCCCGAAATAAACGCGTTTTTTCAGACTGTAGAATCCCAATGTAGCTGCTAGGCTCAGAAGAGCCCACTGCCTCAGCTCTTAACCCCAGTGTGCAGAAAGTGTCAAAACGTGTTTTTCAGCAGAAATAAACGTTTCTGCAATTTTGGTCACCCCCATGTAACTTATGGGACAGGAACAGCAGACTTTTCAAAACGTGTTTTTCAGCAGAAATTAACATGTTTCAGCTAGTTTGGTCACCGCCATGTAATTTATGGGGCAGGAACAGCAGACTTTTCAAAACGTGTTTTTCAGCCCGAAATAAATGCGTTTTTTCATACTGTGGAATCCCAATGCAGCTGCTAGGCTCAGAAGAGCCCACTGCTTCAGCTCTTAACCACAGTGTGCAGAAAGTGTCAAAACGTGTTTTTCAGCAGAAATAAACTTGTTTCTGCAAGTTTGGTCACCCCCATGTAACTTATGGGGCAGGAACAGCAGACTTTTCAAAACGTGTTTTTCAGCCCGAAATAAACGCTTTTTTTCATACTGTTGAATTCCAATGTAACTGCTAGGCTCAGAAGAGCCCACTGCTTCAGCTCTAACCCCAGTGTGCAGAAAGTGTCAAAACGTGTTTTTCAGCAGAAATAAACATGTTTCTGCAAGTTTGGTCACCCCCATGTAATTAATGTGGCAGGAACAGCAGACTTTTGAAAACGTGTCTTTCAGCCCGAAATAAACGCGTTTTTTCAGACTGTAGAATCCCAATGTAGCTGCTAGGCTCAGAAGAGCCCACTGCCTCAGCTCTTAACCCCAGTGTGCAGAAAGTGTCAAAACGTGTTTTTCAGCAGAAATAAACATGTTTCTGCAAGTTTGGTCACCCCCATGTAATTAATGTGGCAGGAACAGCAGACTTTTGAAAACGTGTCTTTCAGCCCGAAATAAACGCGTTTTTTCATACTGTGGAATCCCAATGCAGCTGCTAGGCTCAGAAGAGCCCACTGCTTCAGCTCTAACCCCAGTGTGCAGAAAGTGTCAAAACGTGTTTTTCAGCAGAAATAAACGTTTCTGCAAGATTGGTCACCCCCATGTAACTTATGGGGCAGGAACAGCAGACTTTTCAAATCGTGTTTTTCAGCCCGAAATAAACGCGTTTTTTCAAACTCTTATATCCCAAAGTAACTGCTAGGCTCAGAAGAGAACTGCCTCAGCTCTTATTCCCAGTGTGCAGAAAGTGTGAAAACGTGTTTTTTTTGCAGAAATAAACATGTTTCTGCAAGTTTGGTCACCCCCATGTAACTTATGGGGCAGGAACAGCAGACTTTTCAAAACGTGTTTTTCAGCCCGAAATAAACGCTTTTTTTCATACTGTTGAATTCCAATGTAACTGCTAGGCTCAGAAGAGCCCACTGCTTCAGCTCTAACCCCAGTGTGCAGAAAGTGTCAAAACGTGTTTTTCAGCAGAAATAAACATGTTTCTGCAAGTTTGGTCACCCCCATGTAATTAATGTGGCAGGAACAGCAGACTTTTGAAAACGTGTCTTTCAGCCCGAAATAAACGCGTTTTTTCAGACTGTAGAATCCCAATGTAGCTGCTAGGCTCAGAAGAGCCCACTGCCTCAGCTCTTAACCCCAGTGTGCAGAAAGTGTCAAAACGTGTTTTTCAGCAGAAATAAACATGTTTCTGCAAGTTTGGTCACCCCCATGTAATTAATGTGGCAGGAACAGCAGACTTTTGAAAACGTGTCTTTCAGCCCGAAATAAACGCGTTTTTTCATACTGTGGAATCCCAATGCAGCTGCTAGGCTCAGAAGAGCCCACTGCTTCAGCTCTAACCCCAGTGTGCAGAAAGTGTCAAAACGTGTTTTTCAGCAGAAATAAACGTTTCTGCAAGATTGGTCACCCCCATGTAACTTATGGGGCAGGAACAGCAGACTTTTCAAATCGTGTTTTTCAGCCCGAAATAAACGCGTTTTTTCAAACTCTTATATCCCAAAGTAACTGCTAGGCTCAGAAGAGAACTGCCTCAGCTCTTAACCCCAGTGTGCAGAAAGTGTGAAAACGTGTTTTTTTGCAGAAATAAACATGTTTCTGCAAGTTTGGTCACCCCCATGTAATTAATGGGGCAGGAACAGGAGACTTTTCAAAACGTGTCTTTCAGCCCGAAATAAATGCGTTTTTTCAGACTGTAGAATCCCAATGTAGCTGCTAGGCTCAGAAGAGCCCACTGCCTCAGCTCTTAACCCCAGTGTGCAGAAAGTGTCAAAACGTGTTTTTCAGCAGAAATAAACATGTTTCTGCAAGTTTGGTCACCGCCATGTAATTAATGGGGCAGGAACAGCAGACTTTTCAAAACGTGTTTTTCAGCCCGAAATAAATGCGTTTTTTCATACTGTGGAATCCCAATGCAGCTGCTAGGCTCAGAAGAGCCCACTGCTTCAGCTCTAACCCCAGTGTGCAGAAAGTGTCAAAACGTGTTTTTCAGCAGAAATAAACGTTTCTGCAAGATTGGTCACCCCCATGTAACTTATGGGGCAGGAACAGCAGACTTTTCAAATCGTGTTTTTCAGCACGAAATAAACGCGTTTTTTCAAACTCTTATATCCCAAAGTAACTGCTAGGCTCAGAAGAGAACTGCCTCAGCTCTTATTCCCAGTGTGCAGAAAGTGTGAAAACATGTTTTTTTGCAGAAATAAACATGTTTCTGCAAGTTTGGTCACCCCCATGTAATTAATGGGGCAGGAACAGCAGACTTTTCAAAACGTGTCTTTCAGCCCGAAATAAACGCGTTTTTTCATACTGTAGAATCCCAATGCAGCTGCTAGGCTCAGAAGAGCCCATTGCCTCAGCTCTTAACCCCAGTGTGCAGAAAGTGTCAAAACGTGTTTTTCAGCAGAAATAAACATGTTTCTGCAAGTTTGGTCAGCCCTATGTAACTAATAGAGCAGGAACAGCAGACTTTTCAAAACGTGTTTTTCAGCCCGAAATAAACACTTTTTTTCAGACTGTTGAATCCCAATGTAGCTGCTATGCTCAGAAGAGCCCACGGCCTCAGCTCTTAACCCCAGTGTGCAGAAAGTGTCAAAACGTGTTTTTCAGCAGAAATAAACGTTTCTGCAAGATTGGTCACCCCCATGTAACTTATGGGGCAGGAACAGCAGACTTTTCAAATCGTGTCTTTCAGCCCGAAATAAACGCTTTTTTTCATACTGTTGAATTCCAATGTAACTGCTAGGCTCAGAAGAGCAAACTGCTTCAGCTCTAACCCCAGTGTGCAGAAAGTGTCAAAACGTGTTTTTCAGCAGAAATAAACATGTTTCTGCAAGTTTGGTCAGCCCTATGTAACTAATGGAGCAGGAACAGCAGACTTTTCAAAACGTGTTTTTCAGCCCGAAATAAACACTTTTTTTCAGACTGTTGAATCCCAATGTAGCTGCTATGCACAGAAGAGCCCACGGCCTCAGCTCTTAACCCCAGTGTGCAGAAAGTGTCAAAACGTGTTTTTCAGCAGAAATAAACATGTTTCTGCAAGTTTGGTCAGCCCTATGTAACTAATGGAGCAGGAACAGCAGACTTTTCAAAACGTGTTTTTCAGCCCGAAATAAACACTTTTTTTCAGACTGTTGAATCCCAATGTAGCTGCTATGCACAGAAGAGCCCACGGCCTCAGCTCTTAACCCCAGTGTGCAGAAAGTGTCAAAACGTGTTTTTCAGCAGAAATAAACGTTTCTGCAAGATTGGTCACCCCCATGTAACTTATGGGGCAGGAACAGCAGACTTTTCAAATCGTGTCTTTCAGCCCGAAATAAACGCGTTTTTTCAGACTGTTGAATTCCAATGTAACTGCTAGGCTCAGAAGAGCGCACTGCCTCAGCTCTTAACCCCAGTGTGCAGAAAGTGTCAAAACGTGTTTTTCAACAGAAATAAACATGTTTCTGCAAGTTTGGTCACCCCCATGTAATTAATGGGGCAGGAACAGCAGACTTTTCAAAACGTGTTTTTCAGCAGAAATTAACATGTTTCAGCTAGTTTGGTCACCGCCATGTAATTTATGGGGCAGGAACAGCAGACTTTTCAAAACGTGTTTTTCAGCCCGAAATAAATGCGTTTTTTCATACTGTGGAATCCCAATGCAGCTGCTAGGCTCAGAAGAGCCCACTGCTTCAGCTCTTAACCCCAGTGTGCAGAAAGTGTCAAAACGTGTTTTTCAGCAGAAATAAACATGTTTCTGCAAGTTTGGTCACCCCCATGTAACTTATGGGGCAGGAACAGCAGACTTTTCAAAACGTGTTTTTCAGCCCGAAATAAACGCTTTTTTTCATACTGTTGAATTCCAATGTAACTGCTAGGCTCAGAAGAGCCCACTGCTTCAGCTCTAACCCCAGTGTGCAGAAAGTGTCAAAACGTGTTTTTCAGCAGAAATAAACATGTTTCTGCAAGTTTGGTCAGCCCTATGTAACTAATGGAGCAGGAACAGCAGACTTTTCAAAACGTGTTTTTCAGCCCGAAATAAACACGTTTTTTCAGACTGTTGAATCCCAATGTAGCTGCTATGCTCAGAAGAGCCCACTGCCTCAGCTCTTAACCCCAGTGTGCAGAAAGTGTCAAAACGTGTTTTTCAGCAGAAATAAACATGTTTCTGCTAGTTTGGTCACCGCCATGTAATTAATGGGGCAGGAACAGCAGACTTTTCAAAACGTGTTTTTCAGCCCGAAATAAATGCGTTTTTTCATACTGTCGAATCCCAATGCAGCTACTAGGCTCAGAAAAGCCCACTGCCTCAGCTCTTAACCCCAGTGTGCAGAAAGTGTCAAAACGTGTTTTTCAGCAGAAATAAACGTTTCTGCAATTTTGGTCACCCCCATGTAACTTATGGGGCAGGAACAGCAGACTTTTCAAAACGTGTTTTTCAGCCCGAAATAAACGCTTTTTTTCATACTGTTGAATTCCAATGTAACTGCTAGGCTCAGAAGAGCCCACTGCTTCAGCTCTAACCCCAGTGTGCAGAAAGTGTCAAAACGTGTTTTTCAGCAGAAATAAACATGTTTCTGCAAGTTTGGTCACCGCCATGTAACTTATGGGGCAGGAACAGCAGACTTTTCAAAACGTGTTTTTCAGCCCGAAATAAACGCGTTTTTTCAAACTCTTATATCCCAAAGTAACTGCTAGGCTCAGAAGAGAACTGCCTCAGCTCTTATTCCCAGTGTGCAGAAAGTGTGAAAACGTGTTTTTTTGCAGAAATAAACATGTTTCTGCAAGTTTGGTAACCCCCATGTAAGTAATTGGGCAGGAACAGCAGACTTTTTAAAACGTGTTTTTCAGCCCGAAATAAACGTGGTTTTTCAGCCTGTTGAATCCCAATGTAGCTGCTAGGCTCAGAAGAGCCCACGGCCTCAGCTCTTAACCCCAGTGTGCAGAAAGTGTCAAAACGTGTTTTTCAGCAGAAATTAACATGTTTCAGCTAGTTTGGTCACCGCCATGTAATTTATGGGGCAGGAACAGCAGACTTTTCAAAACGTGTTTTTCAGCCCGAAATAAACGCGTTTTTTCATGCTGTGGAATCCCAATGCAGCTGCTAGGCTCAGAAGAGCCCACTGCTTCAGCTCTAACCCCAGTGTGCAGAAAGTGTCAAAACGTGTTTTTCAGCAGAAATAAACGTTTCTGCAAGATTTGTCACCCCCATGTAACTTATGGGGCAGGAACAGCAGACTTTTCAAATCGTGTTTTTCAGCCCGAAATAAACGCGTTTTTTCAAACTCTTATATCCCAAAGTAACTGCTAGGCTCAGAAGAGAACTGCCTCAGCTCTTATTCCCAGTGTGCAGAAAGTGTGAAAACGTGTTTTTTTGCAGAAATAAACATGTTTCTGCAAGTTTGGTCACCCCCATGTAATTAATGGGGCAGGAACAGCAGACTTTTCAAAACGTGTCTTTCAGCCCGAAATAAATGCGTTTTTTCAGACTGTAGAATCCCAATGTAGCTGCTAGGCTCAGAAGAGCCCACTGCCTCAGCTCTTAACCCCAGTGTGCAGAAAGTGTCAAAACGTGTTTTTCAGCAGAAATAAACGTTTCTGCAAGATTGGTCACCCCCATGTAACTTATGGGGCAGGAACAGCAGACTTTTCAAATCGTGTTTTTCAGCCCGAAATAAACGCGTTTTTTCAAACTCTTATATCCCAAAGTAACTGCTAGGCTCAGAAGAGAACTGCCTCAGCTCTTATTCCCAGTGTGCAGAAAGTGTGAAAACGTGTTTTTTTGCAGAAATAAACATGTTTCTGCAAGTTTGGTAACCCCCATGTAAGTAATGGGGCAGGAACAGCAGACTTTTTAAAACGTGTTTTTCAGCCCGAAATAAACGTGGTTTTTCAGCCTGTTGAATCCCAATGTAGCTGCTAGGCTCAGAAGAGCCCACGGCCTCAGCTCTTAACCCCAGTGTGCAGAAAGTGTCAAAACGTGTTTTTCAGCAGAAATTAACATGTTTCAGCTAGTTTGGTCACCGCCATGTAATTTATGGGGCAGGAACAGCAGACTTTTCAAAACGTGTTTTTCAGCCCGAAATAAACGCGTTTTTTCATACTGTGGAATCCCAATGCAGCTGCTAGGCTCAGAAGAGCCCACTGCTTCAGCTCTTAACCCCAGTGTGCAGAAAGTGTCAAAACGTGTTTTTCAGCAGAAATAAATGTTTCTGCAAGTTTGGTCACCCCCATGTAACTTATGGGGCAGGAACAGCAGACTTTTCAAAACGTGTTTTTCAGCCCGAAATAAACGCTTTTTTTCATACTGTTGAATTCCAATGTAACTGCTAGGCTCAGAAGAGCCCACTGCTTCAGCTCTAACCCCAGTGTGCAGAAAGAGTCAAAACGTGTTTTTCAGCAGAAATAAACATGTTTCTGCAAGTTTGGTCAGCCCTATGTAACTAATGGAGCAGGAACAGCAGACTTTTCAAAACGTGTTTTTCAGCCCGAAATAAACACGTTTTTTCAGACTGTTGAATCCCAATGTAGCTGCTATGCTCAGAAGAGCCCACTGCCTCAGCTCTTAACCCCAGTGTGCAGAAAGAGTCAAAACGTGTTTTTCAGCATAAATAAACATGTTTCTGCTAGTTTGGTCACCGCCATGTAATTAATGGGGCAGGAACAGCAGACTTTTCAAAACGTGTTTTTCAGCCCGAAATAAACGCGTTTTTTCATACTGTGGAATCCCAATGCAGCTGCTAGGCTCAGAAGAGCCCACTGCTTCAGCTCTAACCCCAGTGTGCAGAAAGTGTCAAAACGTGTTTTTCAGCAGAAATAAACGTTTCTGCAAGATTGGTCACCCCCATGTAACTTATGGGGCAGGAACAGCAGACTTTTCAAATCGTGTTTTTCAGCCCGAAATAAACGCGTTTTTTCAAACTCTTATATCCCAAAGTAACTGCTAGGCTCAGAAGAGAACTGCCTCAGGTCTTATTCCCAGTGTGCAGAAAGTGTGAAAACGTGTTTTTTTGCAGAAATAAACATGTTTCTGCAAGTTTGGTCACCCCCATGTAATTAATGGGGCAGGAACAGGAGACTTTTCAAAACGTGTCTTTCAGCCCGAAATAAATGCGTTTTTTCAGACTGTAGAATCCCAATGTAGCTGCTAGGCTCAGAAGAGCCACTGCCTCAGCTCTTATTCCCAGTGTGCAGAAAGTGTGAAAACGTGTTTTTTTGCAGAAATAAACATGTTTCTGCAAGTTTGGTAACCCCCATGTAAGTAATGGGGCAGGAACAGCAGACTTTTTAAAACGTGTTTTTCAGCCCGAAATAAACGTCTTTTTTCAGACTGTTGAATCCCAATGTAGCTGCTAGGCTCAGAAGATCCCACGGCCTCAGCTCTTAACCCCAGTGTGCAAAAAGTGTCAAAACGTGTTTTTCAGCAGAAATTAACATGTTTCAGCTAGTTTGGTTACCGCCATGTAATTTATGGGGCAGGAACAGCAGACTTTTCAAAACGTGTTTTTCAGCCCGAAATAAACGCGTTTTTTCATACTGTGGAATCCCAATGCAGCTGCTAGGCTCAGAAGAGCCCACTGCTTCAGCTCTTAACCCCAGTGTGCAGAAAGTGTCAAAACGTGTTTTTCGACAGAAATAAACATGTTTCTGCAAGTTTGGTCACCCCCATGTAACTTAAGGGGCAGGAACAGCAGACTTTTCAAAACGTGTTTTTCAGCCCGAAATAAACACGTTTTTTCATACTGTTGAATCCCAAAGTAACTGCTAGGCTCAGAAGAGAACTGCCTCAGCTCTTATTCCCAGTGTGCAGAAAGTGTCAAAACATGTTTTTCAGCAGAAATAAACATGTTTCTGCAAGTTTGGTCACCCCCATGTAATTAATGTGGCAGGAACAGCAGACTTTTGAAAACGTGTCTTTCAGCCCGAAATAAACGCGTTTTTTCAGACTGTAGAATCCCAATGTAGCTGCTAGGCTCAGAAGAGCCCATTGCCTCAGCTCTTAACCCCAGTGTGCAGAAAGTGTCAAAACGTGTTTTTCAGCAGAAATAAACATGTTTCTGCTAGTTTGGTCACCGCCATGTAATTAATGGGGCAGGAACAGCAGACTTTTCAAAACGTGTTTTTCAGCCCGAAATAAACGCGTTTTTTCATACTGTGGAATCCCAATGCAGCTGCTAGGCTCAGAAGAGCCCACTGCTTCAGCTCTAACCCCAGTGTGCAGAAAGTGTCAAAACGTGTTTTTCAGCAGAAATAAACGTTTCTGCAAGATTGGTCACCCCCATGTAACTTATGGGGCAGGAACAGCAGACTTTTCAAATCGTGTTTTTCAGCCCGAAATAAACGCGTTTTTTCAAACTCTTATATCCCAAAGTAACTGCTAGGCTCAGAAGAGAACTGCCTCAGGTCTTATTCCCAGTGTGCAGAAAGTGTGAAAACGTGTTTTTTTGCAGAAATAAACATGTTTCTGCAAGTTTGGTCACCCCCATGTAATTAATGGGGCAGGAACAGGAGACTTTTCAAAACGTGTCTTTCAGCCCGAAATAAATGCGTTTTTTCAGACTGTAGAATCCCAATGTAGCTGCTAGGCTCAGAAGAGCCCACTGCCTCAGCTCTTAACCCCAGTGTGCAGAAAGTGTCAAAACGTGTTTTTCAGCAGAAATACACGTTTCTTCAATTTTGGTCACCCCCATGTAACTTATGGGGCAGGAACAGCAGACTTTTCAAAACGTGTTTTTCAGCCCGAAATGAACGCGTTTTTTCATACTGTGGAATCCCAATGCAGCTGCTAGGCTCAGAAGAGCCCACTGCTTCAGCTCTAACCCCAGTGTGCAGAAAGTGTCAAAACGTGTTTTTCAGCAGAAATAAACGTTTCTGCAAGATTGGTCACCCCCATGTAACTTATGGGGCAGGAAAAGCAGACTTTTCAAATCGTGTTTTTCAGCCCGAAATAAACGCGTTTTTTCAAACTCTTATATCCCAAAGGAACTGCTAGGCTCAGAAGACAACTGCCTCAGCTCTTATTCCCAGTGTGCAGAAAGTGTGAAAACGTGTTTTTTTGCAGAAATAAACATGTTTCTGCAAGTTTGGTCACCCCCATGTAATTAATGGGGCAGGAACAGCAGACTTTTCAAAACGTTTCTTTCAGCCCGAAATAAATGCGTTTTTTCAGACTGTAGAATCCCAATGTAGCTGCTAGGCTCAGAAGAGCCCACTGCCTCAGCTCTTAACCCCAGTGTGCGGAAAGTGTCAAAACGTGTTTTTCAGCAGAAATAAACATGTTTCTGCAAGTTTGGTCACCCCCATGTAACTTATGGGGCAGGAACAGCAGACTTTTCAAATCGTGTTTTTCAGCCCGAAATAAACACGTTTTTTCAGACTCTTGAATCCCAAAGTAACTGCTAGGCTCAGAAGAGCGCACTGCCTCAGCTCTTAACCCCAGTGTGCAGAAAGTGTCAAAACGTGTTTTTCAGCAGAAATAAACATGTTTCTGCAAGTTTGGTCACCCCCATGTAATTAATGGGGCAGGAACAGCAGACTTTTGAAAACGTGTCTTTCAGCCCGAAATAAACACGTTTTTTCAGACTGTTGAATCCCAATGTAGCTGCTATGCTCAGAAGAGCCTACGGCCTCAGCTCTTAACCCCAGTGGGCAGAAAGTGTCAAAACGTGTTTTTCAGCAGAAATAAACGTTTCTGCAAGATTGGTCACCCGCATGTAACTTATGGGGCAGGAACAGCAGACTTTTCAAATCGTGTTTTTCAGCCCGAAATAAACACGTTTTTTCAGACTCTTGAATCCCAAAGTAACTGCTAGGCTCAGAAGAGCCACTGCCTCATCTCTTATTCCCAGTGTGCAGAAAGTGTGAAAACGTGTTTTTTTGCAGAAATAAACATGTTTCTGCAAGTTTGGTAACCCCCATGTAAGTAATGGGGCAGGAACAGCAGACTTTTTAAAACGTGTTTTTCAGCCCGAAATAAACGTGGTTTTTCAGACTGTTGAATCCCAATGTAGCTGCTAGGCTCAGAAGAGCCCACTGCCTCAGCTCTTAACCCCAGTGTGCAGAAAGTGTCAAAACGTGTTTTTTTGCAGAAATAAACATGTTTCTGCAAGTTTGGTAACCCCCATGTAAGTAATGGGGCAGGAACAGCAGACTTTTCAAAACGTGTTTTTCAGCCCGAAATAAACGCGTTTTTTCATACTGTGGAATCCCAATGCAGCTGCTAGGCTCAGAAGAGCCCACTGCTTCAGCTCTTAACCCCAGTGTGCAGAAAGTGTCAAAACGTGTTTTTCGACAGAAATAAACATGTTTCTGCAAGTTTGGTCACCCCCATGTAACTTAAGGGGCAGGAACAGCAGACTTTTCAAAACGTGTTTTTCTGCCCGAAATAAACACGTTTTTTCATACTGTTGAATCCCAAAGTAACTGCTAGGCTCAGAAGAGAACTGCCTCAGCTCTTATTCCCAGTGTGCAGAAAGTGTCAAAACATGTTTTTCAGCAGAAATAAACATGTTTCTGCAAGTTTGGTCACCCCCATGTAATTAATGTGGCAGGAACAGCAGACTTTTGAAAACGTGTCTTTCAGCCCGAAATAAACGCGTTTTTTCATACTGTAGAATCCCAATGTAGCTGCTAGGCTCAGAAGAGCCCACTGCCTCAGCTCTTAACCCCAGTGTGCAGAAAGTGTCAAAACGTGTTTTTCAGCAGAAATACACGTTTCTTCAATTTTGGTCACCCCCATGTAACTTATGGGGCAGTAACAGCAGACTTTTCAAAACGTGTTTTTCAGCCCGAAATAAACACGTTTTTTCATACTGTTGAATCCCAATGTAGCTGGTAGGCTCAGAAGAGCCCACTGCCTCAGCTCTTAACCCCAGTGTGCAGAAAGTGTCAAAACTTGTTTTTCAGCAGAAATAAACATGTTTCTGCTAGTTTGTTCACCGCCATGTAATTAATGGGGCAGGAACAGCAGACTTTTCAAAATGTGTTTTTCATCCCGAAATAAACGCGTTTTTTCATACTGTGGAATCCCAATGCAGCTGCTAGGCTCAGAAGAGCCCACTGCTTCAGCTCTTAACCCCAGTGTGCAGAAAGTGTCAAAACGTGTTTTTCAGCAGAAATAAACGTTTCTGCAAGTTTGGTCACCCCCATGTAACTTATGGGGCATGAACAGCAGACTTTTCAAAACGTGTTTTTCAGCCCGAAATAAACGCTTTTTTTCATACTGTTGAATTCCAATGTAACTGCTAGGCTCAGAAGAGCCCACTGCTTCAGCTCTAACCCCAGTGTGCAGAAAGTGTCAAAACGTGTTTTTCAGCAGAAATAAACATGTTTTTCTGCAAGTTTGGTCAGCCCTATGTAACTAATAGAGCAGGAACAGCAGACTTTTCAAAACGTGTTTTTCAGCCCGAAATAAACACTTTTTTTCAGACTGTTGAATCCCAATGTAGCTGCTATGCTCAGAAGAGCCCACGGCCTCAGCTCTTAACCCCAGTGTGCAGAAAGTGTCAAAACGTGTTTTTCAGCAGAAATAAACGTTTCTGCAAGATTGGTCACCCCCATGTAACTTATGGGGCTTGAACAGCAGACTTTTCAAATCGTGTCTTTCAGCCCGAAATAAACGCTTTTTTTCATACTGTTGAATTCCAATGTAACTGCTAGGCTCAGAAGAGCCCACTGCTTCAGCTCTAACCCCAGTGTGCAGAAAGTGTCAAAACTAGCAGAAACATGTTTCTGCTAGTTTGGTCACCGCCATGTAATTAATGGGGCAGGAACAGCAGACTTTTCAAAATGTGTTTTTCATCCCGAAATAAACGCGTTTTTTCATACTGTGGAATCCCAATGCAGCTGCTAGGCTCAGAAGAGCCCACTGCTTCAGCTCCTAACCCCAGTGTGCAGAAAGTGTCAAAACGTGTTTTTTTGCAGAAATAAACATGTTTCTGCAAGTTTGGTAACCCCCATGTAAGTAATGGGGCAGGAACAGCAGACTTTTCAAAACGTGTTTTTCAGCCCGAAATAAACGCGTTTTTTCATACTGTGGAATCCCAATGCAGCTGCTAGGCTCAGAAGAGCCCACTGCTTCAGCTCTTAACCCCAGTGTGCAGAAAGTGTCAAAACGTGTTTTTCGACAGAAATAAACATGTTTCTGCAAGTTTGGTCACCCCCATGTAACTTAAGGGGCAGGAACAGCAGACTTTTCAAAACGTGTTTTTCTGCCCGAAATAAACACGTTTTTTCATACTGTTGAATCCCAAAGTAACTGCTAGGCTCAGAAGAGAACTGCCTCAGCTCTTATTCCCAGTGTGCAGAAAGTGTCAAAACATGTTTTTCAGCAGAAATAAACATGTTTCTGCAAGTTTGGTCACCCCCATGTAATTAATGTGGCAGGAACAGCAGACTTTTGAAAACGTGTCTTTCAGCCCGAAATAAACGCGTTTTTTCATACTGTAGAATCCCAATGTAGCTGCTAGGCTCAGAAGAGCCCACTGCCTCAGCTCTTAACCCCAGTGTGCAGAAAGTGTCAAAACGTGTTTTTCAGCAGAAATACACGTTTCTTCAATTTTGGTCACCCCCATGTAACTTATGGGGCAGTAACAGCAGACTTTTCAAAACGTGTTTTTCAGCCCGAAATAAACACGTTTTTTCATACTGTTGAATCCCAATGTAGCTGGTAGGCTCAGAAGAGCCCACTGCCTCAGCTCTTAACCCCAGTGTGCAGAAAGTGTCAAAACTTGTTTTTCAGCAGAAATAAACATGTTTCTGCTAGTTTGTTCACCGCCATGTAATTAATGGGGCAGGAACAGCAGACTTTTCAAAATGTGTTTTTCATCCCGAAATAAACGCGTTTTTTCATACTGTGGAATCCCAATGCAGCTGCTAGGCTCAGAAGAGCCCACTGCTTCAGCTCTTAACCCCAGTGTGCAGAAAGTGTCAAAACGTGTTTTTCAGCAGAAATAAACGTTTCTGCAAGTTTGGTCACCCCCATGTAACTTATGGGGCATGAACAGCAGACTTTTCAAAACGTGTTTTTCAGCCCGAAATAAACGCTTTTTTTCATACTGTTGAATTCCAATGTAACTGCTAGGCTCAGAAGAGCCCACTGCTTCAGCTCTAACCCCAGTGTGCAGAAAGTGTCAAAACGTGTTTTTCAGCAGAAATAAACATGTTTTTCTGCAAGTTTGGTCAGCCCTATGTAACTAATAGAGCAGGAACAGCAGACTTTTCAAAACGTGTTTTTCAGCCCGAAATAAACACTTTTTTTCAGACTGTTGAATCCCAATGTAGCTGCTATGCTCAGAAGAGCCCACGGCCTCAGCTCTTAACCCCAGTGTGCAGAAAGTGTCAAAACGTGTTTTTCAGCAGAAATAAACGTTTCTGCAAGATTGGTCACCCCCATGTAACTTATGGGGCAGGAACAGCAGACTTTTCAAATCGTGTCTTTCAGCCCGAAATAAACGCTTTTTTTCATACTGTTGAATTCCAATGTAACTGCTAGGCTCAGAAGAGCCCACTGCTTCAGCTCTAACCCCAGTGTGCAGAAAGTGTCAAAACTAGCAGAAACATGTTTCTGCTAGTTTGGTCACCGCCATGTAATTAATGGGGCAGGAACAGCAGACTTTTCAAAATGTGTTTTTCATCCCGAAATAAACGCGTTTTTTCATACTGTGGAATCCCAATGCAGCTGCTAGGCTCAGAAGAGCCCACTGCTTCAGCTCTTAACCCCAGTGTGCAGAAAGTGTCAAAACGTGTTTTTCAGCAGAAATAAACGTTTCTGCAAGTTTGGTCACCCCCATGTAACTTATGGGGCAGGAACAGCAGACTTTTCAAAACGTGTTTTTCAGCCCGAAATAAACGCTTTTTTTCATACTGTTGAATTCCAATGTAACTGCTAGGCTCAGAAGAGCCCACTGCTTCAGCTCTAACCCCAGTGTGCAGAAAGTGTCAAAACGTGTTTTTCAGCAGAAATAAACATGTTTCTGCAAGTTTGGTCAGCCCTACGTAACTAATGGAGCAACAACAGCAGACTTTTTAAAACGTGTCTTTCAGCCCGAAATAAACGCGTTTTTTCAGACTGTAGAATCCCAATGTAGCTGCTAGGCTCAGAAGAGCCCACTGCCTCAGCTCTTAACCCCAGTGTGCAGAAAGTGTCAAAACGTGTTTTTCAGCAGAAATAAACATGTTTCTGCAAGTTTGGTCACCCCCATGTAACTTAAGGGGCAGGAACAGCAGACTTTTCAAAACGTGTCTTTCAGCCAGAAATAAACGCGTTTTTTCAGATTCTTGAATCCCAATGTAGCTGCTAGGCTCAGAAGAGCCCACTGCCTCAGCTCTTAACCCCAGTGTGCAGAAAGTGTCAAAACGTGTTTTTCAGCAGAAATAAACATGTTTCTGCAAGTTTGGTCACCCCCATGTAATTAATGGGGCAGGAACAGCAGACTTTTGAAAACGTGTCTTTCAGCCCGAAATAAACACGTTTTTTCAGACTGTTGAATCCCAATGTAGCTGCTATGCTCAGAAGAGCCTACGGCCTCAGCTCTTAACCCCAGTGGGCAGAAAGTGTCAAAACGTGAATTTCAGCAGAAATAAACGTTTCTGCAAGATTGGTCACACGCATGTAACTTATGGGGCAGGAACAGCAGACTTTTCAAATCGTGTTTTTCAGCCCGAAATAAACACGTTTTTTCAGACTCTTGAATCCCAAAGTAACTGCTAGGCTCAGAAGAGCCACTGCCTCAGCTCTTATTCCCAGTGTGCAGAAAGTGTGAAAACGTGTTTTTTTGCAGAAATAAACATGTTTCTGCAAGTTTGGTAACCCCCATGTAAGTAATGGGGCAGGAACAGCAGACTTTTTAAAACGTGTTTTTCAGCCCGAAATAAACGTGGTTTTTCAGCCTGTTGAATCCCAATGTAGCTGCTAGGCTCAGAAGAGCCCACGGCCTCAGCTCTTAACCCCAGTGTGCAGAAAGTGTCAAAACGTGTTTTTCAGCAGAAATTAACATGTTTCAGCTAGTTTAGTCACCGCCATGTAATTTATGGGGCAGGAACAGCAGACTTTTCAAAACGTGTTTTTCAGCCCGAAATAAACGCGTTTTTTCATACTGTGGAATCCCAATGCAGCTGCTAGGCTCAGAAGAGCCCACTGCTTCAGCTCTTAACCCCAGTGTGCAGAAAGTGTCAAAACGTGTTTTTCAGCAGAAATAAATGTTTCTGCAAGTTTGGTCACCCCCATGTAACTTATGGGGCAGGAACAGCAGACTTTTCAAAACGTGTTTTTCAGCCCGAAATAAACGCTTTTTTTCATACTGTTGAATTCCAATGTAACTGCTAGGCTCAGAAGAGCCCACTGCTTCAGCTCTAACCCCAGTGTGCAGAAAGTGTCAAAACGTGTTTTTCAGCAGAAATAAACATGTTTCTGCAAGTTTGGTCAGCCCTATGTAACTAATGGAGCAGGAACAGCAGACTTTTCAAAACGTGTTTTTCAGCCCGAAATAAACACGTTTTTTCAGACTGTTGAATCCCAATGTAGCTGCTATGCTCAGAAGAGCCCACTGCCTCAGCTCTTAACCCCAGTGTGCAGAAAGTGTCAAAACGTGTTTTTCAGCATAAATAAACATGTTTCTGCTAGTTTGGTCACCGCCATGTAATTAATGGGGCAGGAACAGCAGACTTTTCAAAACGTGTTTTTCAGCCCGAAATAAACGCGTTTTTTCATACTGTGGAATCCCAATGCAGCTGCTAGGCTCAGAAGAGCCCACTGCTTCAGCTCTAACCCCAGTGTGCAGAAAGTGTCAAAACGTGTTTTTCAGCAGAAATAAACGTTTCTGCAAGATTTGTCACCCCCATGTAACTTATGGGGCAGGAACAGCAGACTTTTCAAATCGTGTTTTTCAGCCCGAAATAAACGCGTTTTTTCAAACTCTTATATCCCAAAGTAACTGCTAGGCTCAGAAGAGAACTGCCTCAGCTCTTATTCCCAGTGTGCAGAAAGTGTGAAAACGTGTTTTTTTGCAGAAATAAACATGTTTCTGCAAGTTTGGTCACCCCCATGTAATTAATGGGGCAGGAACAGCAGACTTTTCAAAACGTGTCTTTCAGCCCGAAATAAATGCGTTTTTTCAGACTGTAGAATCCCAATGTAGCTGCTAGGCTCAGAAGAGCCCACTGCCTCAGCTCTTAACCCCAGTGTGCAGAAAGTGTCAAAACGTGTTTTTCAGCAGAAATAAACGTTTCTGCAAGATTGGTCACCCCCATGTAACTTATGGGGCAGGAACAGCAGACTTTTCAAATCGTGTTTTTCAGCCCGAAATAAACGCGTTTTTTCAAACTCTTATATCCCAAAGTAACTGCTAGGCTCAGAAGAGAACTGCCTCAGCTCTTATTCCCAGTGTGCAGAAAGTGTGAAAACGTGTTTTTTTGCAGAAATAAACATGTTTCTGCAAGTTTGGTAACCCCCATGTAAGTAATTGGGCAGGAACAGCAGACTTTTTAAAACGTGTTTTTCAGCCCGAAATAAACGTGGTTTTTCAGCCTGTTGAATCCCAATGTAGCTGCTAGGCTCAGAAGAGCCCACGGCCTCAGCTCTTAACCCCAGTGTGCAGAAAGTGTCAAAACGTGTTTTTCAGCAGAAATTAACATGTTTCAGCTAGTTTGGTCACCGCCATGTAATTTATGGGGCAGGAACAGCAGACTTTTCAAAACGTGTTTTTCAGCCCGAAATAAACGCGTTTTTTCATGCTGTGGAATCCCAATGCAGCTGCTAGGCTCAGAAGAGCCCACTGCTTCAGCTCTAACCCCAGTGTGCAGAAAGTGTCAAAACGTGTTTTTCAGCAGAAATAAACGTTTCTGCAAGATTTGTCACCCCCATGTAACTTATGGGGCAGGAACAGCAGACTTTTCAAATCGTGTTTTTCAGCCCGAAATAAACGCGTTTTTTCAAACTCTTATATCCCAAAGTAACTGCTAGGCTCAGAAGAGAACTGCCTCAGCTCTTATTCCCAGTGTGCAGAAAGTGTGAAAACGTGTTTTTTTGCAGAAATAAACATGTTTCTGCAAGTTTGGTCACCCCCATGTAATTAATGGGGCAGGAACAGCAGACTTTTCAAAACGTGTCTTTCAGCCCGAAATAAATGCGTTTTTTCAGACTGTAGAATCCCAATGTAGCTGCTAGGCTCAGAAGAGCCCACTGCCTCAGCTCTTAACCCCAGTGTGCAGAAAGTGTCAAAACGTGTTTTTCAGCAGAAATAAACGTTTCTGCAAGATTGGTCACCCCCATGTAACTTATGGGGCAGGAACAGCAGACTTTTCAAATCGTGTTTTTCAGCCCGAAATAAACGCGTTTTTTCAAACTCTTATATCCCAAAGTAACTGCTAGGCTCAGAAGAGAACTGCCTCAGCTCTTATTCCCAGTGTGCAGAAAGTGTGAAAACGTGTTTTTTTGCAGAAATAAACATGTTTCTGCAAGTTTGGTAACCCCCATGTAAGTAATGGGGCAGGAACAGCAGACTTTTTAAAACGTGTTTTTCAGCCCGAAATAAACGTGGTTTTTCAGCCTGTTGAATCCCAATGTAGCTGCTAGGCTCAGAAGAGCCCACGGCCTCAGCTCTTAACCCCAGTGTGCAGAAAGTGTCAAAACGTGTTTTTCAGCAGAAATTAACATGTTTCAGCTAGTTTGGTCACCGCCATGTAATTTATGGGGCAGGAACAGCAGACTTTTCAAAACGTGTTTTTCAGCCCGAAATAAACACGTTTTTTCATACTGTGGAATCCCAATGCAGCTGCTAGGCTCAGAAGAGCCCACTGCTTCAGCTCTTAACCCCAGTGTGCAGAAAGTGTCAAAACGTGTTTTTCAGCAGAAATAAATGTTTCTGCAAGTTTGGTCACCCCCATGTAACTTATGGGGCAGGAACAGCAGACTTTTCAAAACGTGTTTTTCAGCCCGAAATAAACGCTTTTTTTCATACTGTTGAATTCCAATGTAACTGCTAGGCTCAGAAGAGCCCACTGCTTCAGCTCTAACCCCAGTGTGCAGAAAGAGTCAAAACGTGTTTTTCAGCAGAAATAAACATGTTTCTGCAAGTTTGGTCAGCCCTATGTAACTAATGGAGCAGGAACAGCAGACTTTTCAAAACGTGTTTTTCAGCCCGAAATAAACACGTTTTTTCAGACTGTTGAATCCCAATGTAGCTGCTATGCTCAGAAGAGCCCACTGCCTCAGCTCTTAACCCCAGTGTGCAGAAAGAGTCAAAACGTGTTTTTCAGCATAAATAAACATGTTTCTGCTAGTTTGGTCACCGCCATGTAATTAATGGGGCAGGAACAGCAGACTTTTCAAAACGTGTTTTTCAGCCCGAAATAAACGCGTTTTTTCATACTGTGGAATCCCAATGCAGCTGCTAGGCTCAGAAGAGCCCACTGCTTCAGCTCTAACCCCAGTGTGCAGAAAGTGTCAAAACGTGTTTTTCAGCAGAAATAAACGTTTCTGCAAGATTTGTCACCCCCATGTAACTTATGGGGCAGGAACAGCAGACTTTTCAAATCGTGTTTTTCAGCCCGAAATAAACGCGTTTTTTCAAACTCTTATATCCCAAAGTAACTGCTAGGCTCAGAAGAGAACTGCCTCAGCTCTTATTCCCAGTGTGCAGAAAGTGTGAAAACGTGTTTTTTTGCAGAAATAAACATGTTTCTGCAAGTTTGGTCACCCCCATGTAATTAATGGGGCAGGAACAGCAGACTTTTCAAAACGTGTCTTTCAGCCCGAAATAAATGCGTTTTTTCAGACTGTAGAATCCCAATGTAGCTGCTAGGCTCAGAAGAGCCCACTGCCTCAGCTCTTAACCCCAGTGTGCAGAAAGTGTCAAAACGTGTTTTTCAGCAGAAATAAACGTTTCTGCAAGATTGGTCACCCCCATGTAACTTATGGGGCAGGAACAGCAGACTTTTCAAATCGTGTTTTTCAGCCCGAAATAAACGCGTTTTTTCAGACTGTTGAATTCCAATGTAACTGCTAGGCTCAGAAGAGCCCACTGCTTCAGCTCTAACCCCAGTGTGCAGAAAGTGTCAAAACGTGTTTTTCAGCAGAAATAAACATGTTTCTGCAAGTTTGGTCACCCCCATGTAATTAATGGGGCAGGAACAGCAGAATTTTGAAAACGTGTCTTTCAGCCCGAAATAAACACGTTTTTTCAGACTGTTGAATCCCAATGTAGCTGCTATGCTCAGAAGAGCCTACGGCCTCAGCTCTTAACCCCAGTGTGCAAAAAGTGTCAAAACGTGTTTTTCAGCAGAAATTAACATGTTTCAGCTAGTTTGGTTACCGCCATGTAATTTATGGGGCAGGAACAGCAGACTTTTCAAAACGTGTTTTTCAGCCCGAAATAAACGCGTTTTTTCATACTGTGGAATCCCAATGCAGCTGCTAGGCTCAGAAGAGCCCACTGCTTCAGCTCTTAACCCCAGTGTGCAGAAAGTGTCAAAACGTGTTTTTCGACAGAAATAAACATGTTTCTGCAAGTTTGGTCACCCCCATGTAACTTAAGGGGCAGGAACAGCAGACTTTTCAAAACGTGTTTTTCAGCCCGAAATAAACACGTTTTTTCATACTGTTGAATCCCAAAGTAACTGCTAGGCTCAGAAGAGAACTGCCTCAGCTCTTATTCCCAGTGTGCAGAAAGTGTCAAAACATGTTTTTCAGCAGAAATAAACATGTTTCTGCAAGTTTGGTCACCCCCATGTAATTAATGGGGCAGGAACAGCAGACTTTTGAAAACGTGTCTTTCAGCCCGAAATAAACGCGTTTTTTCAGACTGTAGAATCCCAATGTAGCTGCTAGGCTCAGAAGAGCCCACTGCCTCAGCTCTTAACCCCAGTGTGCAGAAAGTGTCAAAACGTGTTTTTCAGCAGAAATACACGTTTCTTCAATTTTGGTCACCCCCATGTAACTTATGGGGCAGGAACAGCAGACTTTTCAAAACGTGTTTTTCAGCCCGAAATGAACGCGTTTTTTCATACTGTGGAATCCCAATGCAGCTGCTAGGCTCAGAAGAGCCCACTGCTTCAGCTCTAACCCCAGTGTGCAGAAAGTGTCAAAACGTGTTTTTCAGCAGAAATAAATGTTTCTGCAAGATTGGTCACCCCCATGTAACTTATGGGGCAGGAAAAGCAGACTTTTCAAATCGTGTTTTTCAGCCCGAAATAAACGCGTTTTTTCAAACTCTTATATCCCAAAGGAACTGCTAGGCTCAGAAGACAACTGCCTCAGCTCTTATTCCCAGTGTGCAGAAAGTGTGAAAACGTGTTTTTTTGCAGAAATAAACATGTTTCTGCAAGTTTGGTCACCCCCATGTAATTAATGGGGCAGGAACAGCAGACTTTTTAAAACGTGTCTTTCAGCCCGAAATAAATGCGTTTTTTCAGACTGTAGAATCCCAATGTAGCTGCTAGGCTCAGAAGAGCCCACTGCCTCAGCTCTTAACCCCAGTGTGCGGAAAGTGTCAAAACGTGTTTTTCAGCAGAAATAAACATGTTTTTGCAAGTTTGGTCACCCCCATGTAACTTATGGGGCAGGAACAGCAGACTTTTCAAATCGTGTTTTTCAGCCCGAAATAAACACGTTTTTTCAGACTCTTGAATCCCAAAGTAACTGCTAGGCTCAGAAGAGCGCACTGCCTCAGCTCTTAACCCCAGTGTGCAGAAAGTGTCAAAACGTGTTTTTCAGCAGAAATAAACATGTTTCTGCAAGTTTGGTCACCCCCATGTAATTAATGGGGCAGGAACAGCAGACTTTTGAAAACGTGTCTTTCAGCCCGAAATAAACACGTTTTTTCAGACTGTTGAATCCCAATGTAGCTGCTATGCTCAGAAGAGCCTACGGCCTCAGCTCTTAACCCCAGTGGGCAGAAAGTGTCAAAACGTGTTTTTCAGCAGAAATAAACGTTTCTGCAAGATTGGTCACCCGCATGTAACTTATGGGGCAGGAACAGCAGACTTTTTAAAACGTGTTTTTCAGCCCGAAATAAACGTGGTTTTTCAGACTGTTGAATCCCAATGTAGCTGCTAGGCTCAGAAGAGCCCACTGCCTCAGCTCTTAACCCCAGTGTGCAGAAAGTGTCAAAACGTGTTTTTTTGCAGAAATAAACATGTTTCTGCAAGTTTGGTAACCCCCATGTAAGTAATGGGGCAGGAACAGCAGACTTTTCAAAACGTGTTTTTCAGCCCGAAATAAACACGTTTTTTCATACTGTGGAATCCCAATGCAGCTGCTAGGCTCAGAAGAGCCCACTGCTTCAGCTCTTAACCCCAGTGTGCAGAAAGTGTCAAAACGTGTTTTTCGACAGAAATAAACATGTTTCTGCAAGTTTGGTCACCCCCATGTAAATTAAGGGGCAGGAACAGCAGACTTTTCAAAACGTGTTTTTCAGCCCGAAATAAACACGTTTTTTCAGACTGTTGAATCCCAATGTAGCTGCTATGCTCAGAAGAGCCTACGGCCTCAGCTCTTAACCCCAGTGGGCAGAAAGTGTCAAAACGTGTTTTTCAGCAGAAATAAACGTTTCTGCAAGATTGGTCACCCGCATGTAACTTATGGGGCAGGAACAGCAGACTTTTTAAAACGTGTTTTTCAGCCCGAAATAAACGTGGTTTTTCAGACTGTTGAATCCCAATGTAGCTGCTAGGCTCAGAAGAGCCCACTGCCTCAGCTCTTAACCCCAGTGTGCAGAAAGTGTCAAAACGTGTTTTTTTGCAGAAATAAACATGTTTCTGCAAGTTTGGTAACCCCCATGTAAGTAATGGGGCAGGAACAGCAGACTTTTCAAAACGTGTTTTTCAGCCCGAAATAAACGCGTTTTTTCATACTGTGGAATCCCAATGCAGCTGCTAGGCTCAGAAGAGCCCACTGCTTCAGCTCTTAACCCCAGTGTGCAGAAAGTGTCAAAACGTGTTTTTCGACAGAAATAAACATGTTTCTGCAAGTTTGGTCACCCCCATGTAAATTAAGGGGCAGGAACAGCAGACTTTTCAAAACGTGTTTTTCAGCCCGAAATAAACACGTTTTTTCATACTGTTGAATCCCAAAGTAACTGCTAGGCTCAGAAGAGAACTGCCTCAGCTCTTATTCCCAGTGTGCAGAAAGTGTCAAAACATGTTTTTCAGCAGAAATAAACATGTTTCTGCAAGTTTGGTCACCCCCATGTAATTAATGTGGCAGGAACAGCAGACTTTTGAAAACGTGTCTTTCAGCCCGAAATAAACGCGTTTTTTCAGACTGTAGAATCCCAATGTAGCTGCTAGGCTCAGAAGAGCCCACTGCCTCAGCTCTTAACCCCAGTGTGCAGAAAGTGTCAAAACGTGTTTTTCAGCAGAAATACACGTTTCTTCAATTTTGGTCACCCCCATGTAACTTATGGGGCAGTAACAGCAGACTTTTCAAAACGTGTTTTTCAGCCCGAAATAAACACGTTTTTTCATACTGTTGAATCCCAATGTAGCTGGTAGGCTCAGAAGAGCCCACTGCCTCAGCTCTTAACCCCAGTGTGCAGAAAGTGTCAAAACTTGTTTTTCAGCAGAAATAAACATGTTTCTGCTAGTTTGGTCACCGCCATGTAATTAATGGGGCAGGAACAGCAGACTTTTCAAAATGTGTTTTTCATCCCGAAATAAACGCGTTTTTTCATACTGTGGAATCCCAATGCAGCTGCTAGGCTCAGAAGAGCCCACTGCTTCAGCTCTTAACCCCAGTGTGCAGAAAGTGTCAAAACGTGTTTTTCAGCAGAAATAAACGTTTCTGCAAGTTTGGTCACCCCCATGTAACTTATGGGGCATGAACAGCAGACTTTTCAAAACGTGTTTTTCAGCCCGAAATAAACGCTTTTTTTCATACTGTTGAATTCCAATGTAACTGCTAGGCTCAGAAGAGCCCACTGCTTCAGCTCTAACCCCAGTGTGCAGAAAGTGTCAAAACGTGTTTTTCAGCAGAAATAAACATGTTTCTGCAAGTTTGGTCAGCCCTATGTAACTAATAGAGCAGGAACAGCAGACTTTTCAAAACGTGTTTTTCAGCCCGAAATAAACACTTTTTTTCAGACTGTTGAATCCCAATGTAGCTGCTATGCTCAGAAGAGCCCACGGCCTCAGCTCTTAACCCCAGTGTGCAGAAAGTGTCAAAACGTGTTTTTCAGCAGAAATAAACGTTTCTGCAAGATTGGTCACCCCCATGTAACTTATGGGGCAGGAACAGCAGACTTTTCAAATCGTGTCTTTCAGCCCGAAATAAACGCTTTTTTTCATACTGTTGAATTCCAATGTAACTGCTAGGCTCAGAAGAGCCCACTGCTTCAGCTCTAACCCCAGTGTGCAGAAAGTGTCAAAACTAGCAGAAACATGTTTCTGCTAGTTTGGTCACCGCCATGTAATTAATGGGGCAGGAACAGCAGACTTTTCAAAATGTGTTTTTCATCCCGAAATAAACGTGTTTTTTCATACTGTGGAATCCCAATGCAGCTGCTAGGCTCAGAAGAGCCCACTGCTTCAGCTCTTAACCCCAGTGTGCAGAAAGTGTCAAAACGTGTTTTTCAGCAGAAATAAACGTTTCTGCAAGTTTGGTCACCCCCATGTAACTTATGGGGCAGGAACAGCAGACTTTTCAAAACGTGTTTTTCAGCCCGAAATAAACGCTTTTTTTCATACTGTTGAATTCCAATGTAACTGCTAGGCTCAGAAGAGCCCACTGCTTCAGCTCTAACCCCAGTGTGCAGAAAGTGTCAAAACGTGTTTTTCAGCAGAAATAAACATGTTTCTGCAAGTTTGGTCAGCCCTATGTAACTAATGGAGCAACAACAGCAGACTTTTTAAAACGTGTCTTTCAGCCCGAAATAAACGCGTTTTTTCAGACTGTAGAATCCCAATGTAGCTGCTAGGCTCAGAAGAGCCCACTTCCTCAGCTCTTAACCCCAGTGTGCAGAAAGTGTCAAAACGTGTTTTTCGACAGAAATAAACATGTTTCTGCAAGTTTGGTCACCCCCATGTAACTTAAGGGGCAGGAACAGCAGACTTTTCAAAACGTGTTTTTCAGCCCGAAATAAACACGTTTTTTCATACTGTTGAATCCCAAAGTAACTGCTAGGCTCAGAAGAGAACTGCCTCAGCTCTTATTCCCAGTGTGCAGAAAGTGTCAAAACATGTTTTTCAGCAGAAATAAACATGTTTCTGCAAGTTTGGTCACCCCCATGTAATTAATGTGGCAGGAACAGCAGACTTTTGAAAACGTGTCTTTCAGCCCGAAATAAACGCGTTTTTTCATACTGTAGAATCCCAATGTAGCTGCTAGGCTCAGAAGAGCCCACTGCCTCAGCTCTTAACCCCAGTGTGCAGAAAGTGTCAAAACGTGTTTTTCAGCAGAAATACACGTTTCTTCAATTTTGGTCACCCCCATGTAACTTATGGGGCAGTAACAGCAGACTTTTCAAAACGTGTTTTTCAGCCCGAAATAAACACGTTTTTTCATACTGTTGAATCCCAATGTAGCTGGTAGGCTCAGAAGAGCCCACTGCCTCAGCTCTTAACCCCAGTGTGCAGAAAGTGTCAAAACTTGTTTTTCAGCAGAAATAAACATGTTTCTGCTAGTTTGGTCACCGCCATGTAATTAATGGGGCAGGAACAGCAGACTTTTCAAAATGTGTTTTTCATCCCGAAATAAACGCGTTTTTTCATACTGTGGAATCCCAATGCAGCTGCTAGTCTCAGAATAGCCCACTGCTTCAGCTTTTAACCCCAGTGTGCAGAAAGTGTCAAAACGTGTTTTTCAGCAGAAATAAACGTTTCTGCAAGTTTGGTCACCCCCATGTAACTTATGGGGCATGAACAGCAGACTTTTCAAAACGTGTTTTTCAGCCCGAAATAAACGCTTTTTTTCATACTGTTGAATTCCAATGTAACTGCTAGGCTCAGAAGAGCCCACTGCTTCAGCTCTAACCCCAGTGTGCAGAAAGTGTCAAAACGTGTTTTTCAGCAGAAATAAACATGTTTCTGCAAGTTTGGTCAGCCCTATGTAACTAATAGAGCAGGAACAGCAGACTTTTCAAAACGTGTTTTTCAGCCCGAAATAAACACTTTTTTTCAGACTGTTGAATCCCAATGTAGCTGCTATGCTCAGAAGAGCCCACGGCCTCAGCTCTTAACCCCAGTGTGCAGAAA
Source organism: Lepisosteus oculatus (assembly GCF_040954835.1). Lineage (NCBI taxonomy): Eukaryota > Metazoa > Chordata > Actinopteri > Semionotiformes > Lepisosteidae > Lepisosteus > Lepisosteus oculatus. Next base: position 1,312,243 of record NW_027167649.1, read on the forward strand.
GTGTCAAAACGTGTTTTTCAGCAGAAATAAACGTTTCTGCAAGATTGGTCACCCCCATGTAACTTATGGGGCAGGAACAGCAGACTTTTCAAATCGTGTCTTTCAGCCCGAAATAAACGCTTTTTTTCATACTGTTGAATTCCAATGTAACTGCTAGGCTCAGAAGAGCCCACTGCTTCAGCTCTAACCCCAGTGTGCAGAAAGTGTCAAAACTAGCAGAAACATGTTTCTGCTAGTTTGGTCACAGCCATGTAATTAATGGGGCAGGAACAGCAGACTTTTCAAAATGTGTTTTTCATCCCGAAATAAACGCGTTTTTTCATACTGTGGAATCCCAATGCAGCTGCTAGGCTCAGAAGAGCCCACTGCTTCAGCTCTTAACCCCAGTGTGCAGAAAGTGTCAAAACGTGTTTTTCAGCAGAAATAAACGTTTCTGCAAGTTTGGTCACCCCCATGTAACTTATGGGGCAGGAACAGCAGACTTTTCAAAACGTGTTTTTCAGCCCGAAATAAACGCTTTTTTTCATACTGTTGAATTCCAATGTAACTGCTAGGCTCAGAAGAGCCCACTGCTTCAGCTCTAACCCCAGTGTGCAGAAAGTGTCAAAACGTGTTTTTCAGCAGAAATAAACATGTTTCTGCAAGTTTGGTCAGCCCTATGTAACTAATGGAGCAGGAACAGCAGACTTTTCAAAACGTGTTTTTCAGCCCGAAATAAACACGTTTTTTCAGACTGTTGAATCCCAATGTAGCTGCTATGCTCAGAAGAGCCCACTGCCTCAGCTCTTAACCCCAGTGTGCAGAAAGTGTCAAAACGTGTTTTTCAGCATAAATAAACATGTTTCTGCTAGTTTGGTCACCGCCATGTAATTAATGGGGCAGGAACAGCAGACTTTTCAAAACGTGTTTTTCAGCCCGAAATAAACGCGTTTTTTCATACTGTGGAATCCCAATGCAGCTGCTAGGCTCAGAAGAGCCCACTGCTTCAGCTCTAACCCCAGTGTGCAGAAAGTGTCAAAACGTGTTTTTCAGCAGAAATAAACGTTTCTGCAAGATTTGTCACCCCCATGTAACTTATGGGGCAGGAACAGCAGACTTTTCAAATCGTGTTTTTCAGCCCGAAATAAACGCGTTTTTTCAAACTCTTATATCCCAAAGTAACTGCTAGGCTCAGAAGAGAACTGCCTCAGCTCTTATTCCCAGTGTGCAGAAAGTGTGAAAACGTGTTTTTTGCAGAAATAAACATGTTTCTGCAAGTTTGGTCACCCCCATGTAATTAATGGGGCAGGAACAGCAGACTTTTGAAAACGTGTCTTTCAGCCCGAAATAAACACGTTTTTTCAGACTGTTGAATCCCAATGTAGCTGCTATGCTCAGAAGAGCCTACGGCCTCAGCTCTTAACCCCAGTGGGCAGAAAGTGTCAAAACGTGTTTTTTCAGCAGAAATAAACGTTTCTGCAAGATTGGTCACCCGCATGTAACTTATGGGGCAGGAACAGCAGACTTTTCAAATCGTGTTTTTCAGCCCGAAATAAACACGTTTTTTCAGACTCTTGAATCCCAAAGTAACTGCTAGGCTCAGAAGAGCCACTGCCTCAGCTCTTATTCCCAGTGTGCAGAAAGTGTGAAAACGTGTTTTTTTGCAGAAATAAACATGTTTCTGCAAGTTTGGTAACCCCCATGTAAGTAATGGGGCAGGAACAGCAGACTTTTTAAAACGTGTTTTTCAGCCCGAAATAAACGTGGTTTTTCAGACTGTTGAATCCCAATGTAGCTGCTAGGCTCAGAAGAGCCCACGGCCTCAGCTCTTAACCCCAGTGTGCAAAAAGTGTCAAAACGTGTTTTTCAGCAGAAATTAACATGTTTCAGCTAGTTTGGTTACCGCCATGTAATTTATGGGGCAGGAACAGCAGACTTTTCAAAACGTGTTTTTCAGCCCGAAATAAACGCGTTTTTTCATACTGTGGAATCCCAATGCAGCTGCTAGGCTCAGAAGAGCCCACTGCTTCAGCTCTTAACCCCAGTGTGCAGAAAGTGTCAAAACGTGTTTTTCGACAGAAATAAACATGTTTCTGCAAGTTTGGTCACCCCCATGTAACTTAAGGGGCAGGAACAGCAGACTTTTCAAAACGTGTTTTTCAGCCCGAAATAAACACGTTTTTTCATACTGTTGAATCCCAAAGTAACTGCTAGGCTCAGAAGAGAACTGCCTCAGCTCTTATTCCCAGTGTGCAGAAAGTGTCAAAACATGTTTTTCAGCAGAAATAAACATGTTTCTGCAAGTTTGGTCACCCCCATGTAATTAATGGGGCAGGAACAGCAGACTTTTGAAAACGTGTCTTTCAGCCCGAAATAAACGCGTTTTTTCAGACTGTAGAATCCCAATGTAGCTGCTAGGCTCAGAAGAGCCCACTGCCTCAGCTCTTAACCCCAGTGTGCAGAAAGTGTCAAAACGTGTTTTTCAGCAGAAATACACGTTTCTTCAATTTTGGTCACCCCCATGTAACTTATGGGGCAGGAACAGCAGACTTTTCAAAACGTGTTTTTCAGCCCGAAATGAACGCGTTTTTTCATACTGTGGAATCCCAATGCAGCTGCTAGGCTCAGAAGAGCCCACTGCTTCAGCTCTAACCCCAGTGTGCAGAAAGTGTCAAAACGTGTTTTTCAGCAGAAATAAACGTTTCTGCAAGATTGGTCACCCCCATGTAACTTATGGGGCAGGAAAAGCAGACTTTTCAAATCGTGTTTTTCAGCCCGAAATAAACGCGTTTTTTCAAACTCTTATATCCCAAAGGAACTGCTAGGCTCAGAAGACAACTGCCTCAGCTCTTATTCCCAGTGTGCAGAAAGTGTGAAAACGTGTTTTTTTGCAGAAATAAACATGTTTCTGCAAGTTTGGTCACCCCCATGTAATTAATGGGGCAGGAACAGCAGACTTTTCAAAACGTGTCTTTCAGCCCGAAATAAATGCGTTTTTTCAGACTGTAGAATCCCAATGTAGCTGCTAGGCTCAGAAGAGCCCACTGCCTCAGCTCTTAACCCCAGTGTGCGGAAAGTGTCAAAACGTGTTTTTCAGCAGAAATAAACATGTTTCTGCAAGTTTGGTCACCCCCATGTAACTTATGGGGCAGGAACAGCAGACTTTTCAAATCGTGTTTTTCAGCCCGAAATAAACACGTTTTTTCAGACTCTTGAATCCCAAAGTAACTGCTAGGCTCAGAAGAGCGCACTGCCTCAGCTCTTAACCCCAGTGTGCAGAAAGTGTCAAAACGTGTTTTTCAGCAGAAATAAACATGTTTCTGCAAGTTTGGTCACCCCCATGTAATTAATGGGGCAGGAACAGCAGACTTTTGAAAACGTGTCTTTTAGCCCGAAATAAACACGTTTTTTCAGACTGTTGAATCCCAATGTAGCTGCTATGCTCAGAAGAGCCTACGGCCTCAGCTCTTAACCCCAGTGGGCAGAAAGTGTCAAAACGTGTTTTTCAGCAGAAATAAACGTTTCTGCAAGATTGGTCACCCGCATGTAACTTATGGGGCAGGAACAGCAGACTTTTCAAATCGTGTTTTTCAGCCCGAAATAAACACGTTTTTTCAGACTCTTGAATCCCAAAGTAACTGCTAGGCTCAGAAGAGCCACTGCCTCAGCTCTTATTCCCAGTGTGCAGAAAGTGTGAAAACGTGTTTTTTTGCAGAAATAAACATGTTTCTGCAAGTTTGGTAACCCCCATGTAAGTAATGGGGCAGGAACAGCAGACTTTTTAAAACGTGTTTTTCAGCCCGAAATAAACGTGGTTTTTCAGACTGTTGAATCCCAATGTAGCTGCTAGGCTCAGAAGAGCCCACTGCCTCAGCTCTTAACCCCAGTGTGCAGAAAGTGTCAAAACGTGTTTTTTTGCAGAAATAAACATGTTTCTGCAAGTTTGGTAACCCCCATGTAAGTAATGGGGCAGGAACAGCAGACTTTTCAAAACGTGTTTTTCAGCCCGAAATAAACGCGTTTTTTCATACTGTGGAATCCCAATGCAGCTGCTAGGCTCAGAAGAGCCCACTGCTTCAGCTCTTAACCCCAGTGTGCAGAAAGTGTCAAAACGTGTTTTTCGACAGAAATAAACATGTTTCTGCAAAGTTTGGTCACCCCCATGTAAATTAAGGGGCAGGAACAGCAGACTTTTCAAAACGTGTTTTTCAGCCCGAAATAAACACGTTTTTTCATACTGTTGAATCCCAAAGTAACTGCTAGGCTCAGAAGAGAACTGCCTCAGCTCTTATTCCCAGTGTGCAGAAAGTGTCAAAACATGTTTTTCAGCAGAAATAAACATGTTTCTGCAAGTTTGGTCACCCCCATGTAATTAATGTGGCAGGAACAGCAGACTTTTGAAAACGTGTCTTTCAGCCCGAAATAAACGCGTTTTTTCAGACTGTAGAATCCCAATGTAGCTGCTAGGCTCAGAAGAGCCCACTGCCTCAGCTCTTAACCCCAGTGTGCAGAAAGTGTCAAAACGTGTTTTTCAGCAGAAATACACGTTTCTTCAATTTTGGTCACCCCCATGTAACTTATGGGGCAGTAACAGCAGACTTTTCAAAACGTGTTTTTCAGCCCGAAATAAACACGTTTTTTCATACTGTTGAATCCCAATGTAGCTGGTAGGCTCAGAAGAGCCCACTGCCTCAGCTCTTAACCCCAGTGTGCAGAAAGTGTCAAAACTTGTTTTTCAGCAGAAATAAACATGTTTCTGCTAGTTTGGTCACCGCCATGTAATTAATGGGGCAGGAACAGCAGACTTTTCAAAATGTGTTTTTCATCCCGAAATAAACGCGTTTTTTCATACTGTGGAATCCCAATGCAGCTGCTAGGCTCAGAAGAGCCCACTGCTTCAGCTCTTAACCCCAGTGTGCAGAAAGTGTCAAAACGTGTTTTTCAGCAGAAATAAACGTTTCTGCAAGTTTGGTCACCCCCATGTAACTTATGGGGCATGAACAGCAGACTTTTCAAAACGTGTTTTTCAGCCCGAAATAAACGCTTTTTTTCATACTGTTGAATTCCAATGTAACTGCTAGGCTCAGAAGAGCCCACTGCTTCAGCTCTAACCCCAGTGTGCAGAAAGTGTCAAAACGTGTTTTTCAGCAGAAATAAACATGTTTCTGCAAGTTTGGTCAGCCCTATGTAACTAATAGAGCAGGAACAGCAGACTTTTCAAAACGTGTTTTTCAGCCCGAAATAAACACTTTTTTTCAGACTGTTGAATCCCAATGTAGCTGCTATGCTCAGAAGAGCCCATGGCCTCAGCTCTTAACCCCAGTGTGCAGAAAGTGTCAAAACGTGTTTTTCAGCAGAAATAAACGTTTCTGCAAGATTGGTCACCCCCATGTAACTTATGGGGTAGGAACAGCAGACTTTTCAAATCGTGTCTTTCAGCCCGAAATAAACGCTTTTTTTCATACTGTTGAATTCCAATGTAACTGCTAGGCTCAGAAGAGCCCACTGCTTCAGCTCTAACCCCAGTGTGCAGAAAGTGTCAAAACTAGCAGAAACATGTTTCTGCTAGTTTGGTCACCGCCATGTAATTAATGGGGCAGGAACAGCAGACTTTTCAAAATGTGTTTTTCATCCCGAAATAAACGCGTTTTTTCATACTGTGGAATCCCAATGCAGCTGCTAGGCTCAGAAGAGCCCACTGCTTCAGCTCTTAACCCCAGTGTGCAGAAAGTGTCAAAACGTGTTTTTCAGCAGAAATAAACGTTTCTGCAAGTTTGGTCACCCCCATGTAACTTATGGGGCAGGAACAGCAGACTTTTCAAAACGTGTTTTTCAGCCCGAAATAAACGCTTTTTTTCATACTGTTGAATTCCAATGTAACTGCTAGGCTCAGAAGAGCCCACTGCTTCAGCTCTAACCCCAGTGTGCAGAAAGTGTCAAAACGTGTTTTTCAGCAGAAATAAACATGTTTCTGCAAGTTTGGTCAGCCCTATGTAACTAATGGAGCAACAACAGCAGACTTTTTAAAACGTGTCTTTCAGCCCGAAATAAACGCGTTTTTTCAGACTGTAGAATCCCAATGTAGCTGCTAGGCTCAGAAGAGCCCACTGCCTCAGCTCTTAACCCCAGTGTGCAGAAAGTGTCAAAACGTGTTTTTCAGCAGAAATAAACATGTTTCTGCAAGTTTGGTCACCCCCATGTAACTTAAGGGGCAGGAACAGCAGACTTTTCAAAACGTGTCTTTCAGCCAGAAATAAACGCGTTTTTTCAGATTCTTGAATCCCAATGTAGCTGCTAGGCTCAGAAGAGCCCACTGCCTCAGCTCTTAACCCCAGTGTGCAGAAAGTGTCAAAACGTGTTTTTCAGCAGAAATAAACATGTTTCTGCAAGTTTGGTCACCCCCATGTAATTAATGGGGCAGGAACAGCAGACTTTTGAAAACGTGTCTTTCAGCCCGAAATAAACACGTTTTTTCAGACTGTTGAATCCCAATGTAGCTGCTATGCTCAGAAGAGCCTACGGCCTCAGCTCTTAACCCCAGTGGGCAGAAAGTGTCAAAACGTGAATTTCAGCAGAAATAAACGTTTCTGCAAGATTGGTCACACGCATGTAACTTATGGGGCAGGAACAGCAGACTTTTCAAATTGTGTTTTTCAGCCCGAAATAAACACGTTTTTTCAGACTCTTGAATCCCAAAGTAACTGCTAGGCTCAGAAGAGCCACTGCCTCAGCTCTTATTCCCAGTGTGCAGAAAGTGTGAAAACGTGTTTTTTTGCAGAAATAAACATGTTTCTGCAAGTTTGGTAACCCCCATGTAAGTAATGGGGCAGGAACAGCAGACTTTTTAAAACGTGTTTTTCAGCCCGAAATAAACGTGGTTTTTCAGACTGTTGAATCCCAATGTAGCTGCTAGGCTCAGAAGAGCCCACTGCCTCAGCTCTTAACCCCAGTGTGCAGAAAGTGTCAAAACGTGTTTTTTTGCAGAAATAAACATGTTTCTGCAAGTTTGGTAACCCCCATGTAAGTAATGGGGCAGGAACAGCAGACTTTTCAAAACGTGTTTTTCAGCCCGAAATAAACGCGTTTTTTCATACTGTGGAATCCCAATGCAGCTGCTAGGCTCAGAAGAGCCCACTGCTTCAGCTCTTAACCCCAGTGTGCAGAAAGTGTCAAAACGTGTTTTTCGACAGAAATAAACATGTTTCTGCAAGTTTGGTCACCCCCATGTAAATTAAGGGGCAGGAACAGCAGACTTTTCAAAACGTGTTTTTCAGCCCGAAATAAACACGTTTTTTCATACTGTTGAATCCCAAAGTAACTGCTAGGCTCAGAAGAGAACTGCCTCAGCTCTTATTCCCAGTGTGCAGAAAGTGTCAAAACATGTTTTTCAGCAGAAATAAACATGTTTCTGCAAGTTTGGTCACCCCCATGTAATTAATGTGGCAGGAACAGCAGACTTTTGAAAACGTGTCTTTCAGCCCGAAATAAACGCGTTTTTTCAGACTGTAGAATCCCAATGTAGCTGCTAGGCTCAGAAGAGCCCACTGCCTCAGCTCTTAACCCCAGTGTGCAGAAAGTGTCAAAACGTGTTTTTCAGCAGAAATACACGTTTCTTCAATTTTGGTCACCCCCATGTAACTTATGGGGCAGTAACAGCAGACTTTTCAAAACGTGTTTTTCAGCCCGAAATAAACACGTTTTTTCATACTGTTGAATCCCAATGTAGCTGGTAGGCTCAGAAGAGCCCACTGCCTCAGCTCTTAACCCCAGTGTGCAGAAAGTGTCAAAACTTGTTTTTCAGCAGAAATAAACATGTTTCTGCTAGTTTGGTCACCGCCATGTAATTAATGGGACAGGAACAGCAGACTTTTCAAAATGTGTTTTTCATCCCGAAATAAACGCGTTTTTTCATACTGTGGAATCCCAATGCAGCTGCTAGGCTCAGAAGAGCCCACTGCTTCAGCTCTTAACCCCAGTGTGCAGAAAGTGTCAAAACGTGTTTTTCAGCAGAAATAAACGTTTCTGCAAGTTTGGTCACCCCCATGTAACTTATGGGGCATGAACAGCAGACTTTTCAAAACGTGTTTTTCAGCCCGAAATAAACGCTTTTTTTCATACTGTTGAATTCCAATGTAACTGCTAGGCTCAGAAGAGCCCACTGCTTCAGCTCTAACCCCAGTGTGCAGAAAGTGTCAAAACGTGTTTTTCAGCAGAAATAAACATGTTTCTGCAAGTTTGGTCAGCCCTATGTAACTAATAGAGCAGGAACAGCAGACTTTTCAAAACGTGTTTTTCAGCCCGAAATAAACACTTTTTTTCAGACTGTTGAATCCCAATGTAGCTGCTATGCTCAGAAGAGCCCACGGCCTCAGCTCTTAACCCCAGTGTGCAGAAAGTGTCAAAACGTGTTTTTCAGCAGAAATAAACGTTTCTGCAAGATTGGTCACCCCCATGTAACTTATGGGGCAGGAACAGCAGACTTTTCAAATCGTGTCTTTCAGCCCGAAATAAACGCTTTTTTTCATACTGTTGAATTCCAATGTAACTGCTAGGCTCAGAAGAGCCCACTGCTTCAGCTCTAACCCCAGTGTGCAGAAAGTGTCAAAACTAGCAGAAACATGTTTCTGCTAGTTTGGTCACCGCCATGTAATTAATGGGGCAGGAACAGCAGACTTTTCAAAATGTGTTTTTCATCCCGAAATAAACGCGTTTTTTCATACTGTGGAATCCCAATTTAACTGCTAGGCTCAGAAGAGCCACTGCCTCAGCTCTTATTCCCAGTGTGCAGAAAGTGTGAAAACGTGTTTTTTTGCAGAAATAAACATGTTTCTGCAAGTTTGGTAACCCCCATGTAAGTAATGGGGCAGGAACAGCAGACTTTTTAAAACGTGTTTTTCAGCCCGAAATAAACGTGGTTTTTCAGCCTGTTGAATCCCAATGTAGCTGCTAGGCTCAGAAGAGCCCACGGCCTCAGCTCTTAACCCCAGTGTGCAGAAAGTGTCAAAACGTGTTTTTCAGCAGAAATTAACATGTTTCAGCTAGTTTGGTCACCGCCATGTAATTTATGGGGCAGGAACAGCAGACTTTTCAAAACGTGTTTTTCAGCCCGAAATAAACGCGTTTTTTCATACTGTGGAATCCCAATGCAGCTGCTAGGCTCAGAAGAGCCCACTGCTTCAGCTCTTAACCCCAGTGTGCAGAAAGTGTCAAAACGTGTTTTTCAGCAGAAATAAACGTTTCTGCAATTTTGGTCACCCCCATGTAACTTATGGGGCAGGAACAGCAGACTTTTCAAAACGTGTTTTTCAGCCCGAAATAAACGCTTTTTTTCATACTGTTGAATTCCAATGTAACTGCTAGGCTCAGAAGAGCCCACTGCTTCAGCTCTAACCCCAGTGTGCAGAAAGTGTCAAAACGTGTTTTTCAGCAGAAATAAACATGTTTCTGCAAGTTTGGTCACCCCCATGTAACTTATGGGGCAGGAACAGCAGACTTTTCAGATCGTGTCTTTCAGCCCGAAATAAACGCGTTTTTTCAGACTGTTGAATTCCAATGTAACTGCTAGGCTCAGAAGAGCGCACTGCCTCAGCTCTTAACCCCAGTGTGCAGAAAGTGTCAAAACGTGTTTTTCAACAGAAATAAACATGTTTCTGCAAGTTTGGTCACCCCCATGTAATTAATGGGGCAGGAACAGCAGACTTTTCAAAACGTGTTTTCCAGCCCGAAATAAACGCGTTTTTTCATACTGTGGAATCCCAATGCAGCTGCTAGGCTCAGAAGAGCCCACTGCTTCAGCTCTTAACCCCAGTGTGCAGAAAGTGTCAAAACGTGTTTTTCAGCAGAAATAAACGTTTCTGCAAGTTTGGTCACCCCCATGTAACTTATGGGGCAGGAACAGCAGACTTTTCAAAACGTGTTTTTCAGCCCGAAATAAACGCTTTTTTTCATACTGTTGAATTCCAATGTAACTGCTAGGCTCAGAAGAGCCCACTGCTTCAGCTCTAACCCCAGTGTGCAGAAAGTGTCAAAACGTGTTTTTCAGCAGAAATAAACATGTTTCTGCAAGTTTGGTCAGCCCTATGTAACTAATGGAGCAACAACAGCAGACTTTTTAAAACGTGTCTTTCAGCCCGAAATAAACACGTTTTTTCAGACTGTAGAATCCCAATGTAGCTGCTAGGCTCAGAAGAGCCCACTGCCTCAGCTCTTAACCCCAGTGTGCAGAAAGTGTCAAAACGTGTTTTTCAGCAGAAATAAACATGTTTCTGCAAGTTTGGTCACCCCCATGTAACTTAAGGGGCAGGAACAGCAGACTTTTCAAAACGTGTCTTTCAGCCAGAAATAAACGCGTTTTTTCAGATTCTTGAATCCCAATGTAGCTGCTAGGCTCAGAAGAGCCCCCTGCCTCAGCTCTTAACCCAGTGTGCAGAAAGTGTGAAAACATGTTTTTCAGCAGAAATAAACATGTTTCTGCAAGTTTGGTCACCCCCATGTAATTAATGGGGCAGGAACAGCAGACTTTTGAAAACGTGTCTTTCAGCCCGAAATAAACGCGTTTTTTCAGACTGTAGAATCCCAATGTAGCTGCTAGGCTCAGAAGAGCCCACTGCCTCAGCTCTTAACCCCAGTGTGCAGAAAGTGTCAAAACGTGTTTTTCAGCAGAAATAAACGTTTCTGCAATTTTGGTCACCCCCATGTAACTTATGGGGCAGGAACAGCAGACTTTTCAAAACGTGTTTTTCAGCCCGAAATAAACGCTTTTTTTCATACTGTTGAATTCCAATGTAACTGCTAGGCTCAGAAGAGCCCACTGCTTCAGCTCTAACCCCAGTGTGCAGAAAGTGTCAAAACGTGTTTTTCAGCAGAAATAAACATGTTTCTGCAAGTTTGGTCACCCCCATGTAATTAATGGGGCAGGAACAGCAGACTTTTGAAAACGTGTCTTTCAGCCCGAAATAAACACGTTTTTTCAGACTGTTGAATCCCAATGTAGCTGCTATGCTCAGAAGAGCCTACGGCCTCAGCTCTTAACCCCAGTGGGCAGAAAGTGTCAAAACGTGTTTTTCAGCAGAAATAAACGTTTCTGCAAGATTGGTCACCCGCATGTAACTTATGGGGCAGGAACAGCAGACTTTTCAAATCGTGTTTTTCAGCCCGAAATAAACACGTTTTTTCAGACTCTTGAATCCCAAAGTAACTGCTAGGCTCAGAAGAGCCACTGCCTCAGCTCTTATTCCCAGTGTGCAGAAAGTGTGAAAACGTGTTTTTTTGCAGAAATAAACATGTTTCTGCAAGTTTGGTAACCCCCATGTAAGTAATGGGGCAGGAATAGCAGACTTTTTAAAACGTGTTTTTCAGCACGAAATAAACGTGGTTTTTCAGACTGTTGAATCCCAATGTAGCTGCTAGGCTCAGAAGAGCCCACGGCCTCAGCTCTTAACCCCAGTGGGCAGAAAGTGTCAAAACGTGTTTTTCAGCAGAAATAAACATGTTTCTGCAAGTTTGGTCACCCCCATGTAACTTATGGGGCAGGAACAGCAAACTTTTCAAATCGTGTTTTTCAGCCCGAAATAAACACGTTTTTTCAGACTCTTGAATCCCAAAGTAACTGCTAGGCTCAGAAGAGCGCACTGCCTCAGCTCTTAACCCCAGTGTGCAGAAAGTGTCAAAACGTGTTTTTCAGCAGAAATAAACATGTTTCTGCAAGTTTGGTCACCCCCATGTAATTAATGGGGCAGGAACAGCAGACTTTTGAAAACGTGTCTTTCAGCCCGAAATAAACACGTTTTTTCAGACTGTTGAATCCCAATGTAGCTGCTATGCTCAGAAGAGCCTACGGCCTCAGCTCTTAACCCCAGTGGGCAGAAAGTGTCAAAACGTGTTTTTCAGCAGAAATAAACGTTTCTGCAAGATTGGTCACCCGCATGTAACTTATGGGGCAGGAACAGCAGACTTTTCAAATCGTGTTTTTCAGCCCGAAATAAACACGTTTTTTCAGACTCTTGAATCCCAAAGTAACTGCTAGGCTCAGAAGAGCCACTGCCTCAGCTCTTATTCCCAGTGTGCAGAAAGTGTGAAAACGTGTTTTTTTGCAGAAATAAACATGTTTCTGCAAGTTTGGTAACCCCCATGTAAGTAATGGGGCAGGAACAGCAGACTTTTTAAAACGTGTTTTTCAGCCCGAAATAAACGTGGTTTTTCAGACTGTTGAATCCCAATGTAGCTGCTAGGCTCAGAAGAGCCCACTGCCTCAGCTCTTAACCCCAGTGTGCAGAAAGTGTCAAAACGTGTTTTTTTGCAGAAATAAACATGTTTCTGCAAGTTTGGTAACCCCCATGTAAGTAATGGGGCAGGAACAGCAGACTTTTCAAAACGTGTTTTTCAGCCCGAAATAAACGCGTTTTTTCATACTGTGGAATCCCAATGCAGCTGCTAGGCTCAGAAGAGCCCACTGCTTCAGCTCTTAACCCCAGTGTGCAGAAAGTGTCAAAACGTGTTTTTCGACAGAAATAAACATGTTTCTGCAAGTTTGGTCACCCCCATGTAAATTAAGGGGCAGGAACAGCAGACTTTTCAAAACGTGTTTTTCAGCCCGAAATAAACACGTTTTTTCATACTGTTGAATCCCAAAGTAACTGCTAGGCTCAGAAGAGAACTGCCTCAGCTCTTATTCCCAGTGTGCAGAAAGTGTCAAAACATGTTTTTCAGCAGAAATAAACATGTTTCTGCAAGTTTGGTCACCCCCATGTAATTAATGTGGCAGGAACAGCAGACTTTTGAAAACGTGTCTTTCAGCCCTAAATAAACGCGTTTTTTCAGACTGTAGAATCCCAATGTAGCTGCTAGGCTCAGAAGAGCCCACTGCCTCAGCTCTTAACCCCAGTGTGCAGAAAGTGTCAAAACGTGTTTTTCAGCAGAAATACACGTTTCTTCAATTTTGGTCACCCCCATGTAACTTATGGGGCAGTAACAGCAGACTTTTCAAAACGTGTTTTTCAGCCCGAAATAAACACGTTTTTTCATACTGTTGAATCCCAATGTAGCTGGTAGGCTCAGAAGAGCCCACTGCCTCAGCTCTTAACCCCAGTGTGCAGAAAGTGTCAAAACTTGTTTTTCAGCAGAAATAAACATGTTTCTGCTAGTTTGGTCACCGCCATGTAATTAATGGGGCAGGAACAGCAGACTTTTCAAAATGTGTTTTTCATCCCGAAATAAACGCGTTTTTTCATACTGTGGAATCCCAATGCAGCTGCTAGGCTCAGAAGAGCCCACTGCTTCAGCTCTTAACCCCAGTGTGCAGAAAGTGTCAAAACGTGTTTTTCAGCAGAAATAAACGTTTCTGCAAGTTTGGTCACCCCCATGTAACTTATGGGGCATGAACAGCAGACTTTTCAAAACGTGTTTTTCAGCCCGAAATAAACGCTTTTTTTCATACTGTTGAATTCCAATGTAACTGCTAGGCTCAGAAGAGCCCACTGCTTCAGCTCTAACCCCAGTGTGCAGAAAGTGTCAAAACGTGTTTTTCAGCAGAAATAAACATGTTTCTGCAAGTTTGGTCAGCCCTATGTAACTAATAGAGCAGGAACAGCAGACTTTTCAAAACGTGTTTTTCAGCCCGAAATAAACACTTTTTTTCAGACTGTTGAATCCCAATGTAGCTGCTATGCTCAGAAGAGCCCACGGCCTCAGCTCTTAACCCCAGTGTGCAGAAAGTGTCAAAACGTGTTTTTCAGCAGAAATAAACGTTTCTGCAAGATTGGTCACCCCCATGTAACTTATGGGGCAGGAACAGCAGACTTTTCAAATCGTGTCTTTCAGCCCGAAATAAACGCTTTTTTTCATACTGTTGAATTCCAATGTAACTGCTAGGCTCAGAAGAGCCCACTGCTTCAGCTCTAACCCCAGTGTGCAGAAAGTGTCAAAACTAGCAGAAACATGTTTCTGCTAGTTTGGTCACCGCCATGTAATTAATGGGGCAGGAACAGCAGACTTTTCAAAATGTGTTTTTCATCCCGAAATAAACGCGTTTTTTCATACTGTGGAATCCCAATTTAACTGCTAGGCTCAGAAGAGCCACTGCCTCAGCTCTTATTCCCAGTGTGCAGAAAGTGTGAAAACGTGTTTTTTTGCAGAAATAAACATGTTTCTGCAAGTTTGGTAACCCCCATGTAAGTAATGGGGCAGGAACAGCAGACTTTTTAAAACGTGTTTTTCAGCCCGAAATAAACGTGGTTTTTCAGCCTGTTGAATCCCAATGTAGCTGCTAGGCTCAGAAGAGCCTACGGCCTCAGCTCTTAACCCCAGTGTGCAGAAAGTGTCAAAACGTGTTTTTCAGCAGAAATTAACATGTTTCAGCTAGTTTGGTCACCGCCATGTAATTTATGGGGCAGGAACAGCAGACTTTTCAAAACGTGTTTTTCAGCCCGAAATAAACGCGTTTTTTCATACTGTGGAATCCCAATGCAGCTGCTAGGCTCAGAAGAGCCCACTGCTTCAGCTCTTAACCCCAGTGTGCAGAAAGTGTCAAAACGTGTTTTTCAGCAGAAATAAACGTTTCTGCAATTTTGGTCACCCCCATGTAACTTATGGGGCAGGAACAGCAGACTTTTCAAAACGTGTTTTTCAGCCCGAAATAAACGCTTTTTTTCATACTGTTGAATTCCAATGTAACTGCTAGGCTCAGAAGAGCCCACTGCTTCAGCTCTAACCCCAGTGTGCAGAAAGTGTCAAAACGTGTTTTTCAGCAGAAATAAACATGTTTCTGCAAGTTTGGTCACCCCCATGTAACTTATGGGGCAGGAACAGCAGACTTTTCAAATCGTGTCTTTCAGCCCGAAATAAACGCGTTTTTTCAGACTGTTGAATTCCAATGTAACTGCTAGGCTCAGAAGAGCGCACTGCCTCAGCTCTTAACCCCAGTGTGCAGAAAGTGTCAAAACGTGTTTTTCAACAGAAATAAACATGTTTCTGCAAGTTTGGTCACCCCCATGTAATTAATGGGGCAGGAACAGCAGACTTTTCAAAACGTGTTTTTCAGCCCGAAATAAACGCGTTTTTTCATACTGTGGAATCCCAATGCAGCTGCTAGGCTCAGAAGAGCCCACTGCTTCAGCTCTTAACCCCAGTGTGCAGAAAGTGTCAAAACGTGTTTTTCAGCAGAAATAAACGTTTCTGCAAGTTTGGTCACCCCCATGTAACTTATGGGGCAGGAACAGCAGACTTTTCAAAACGTGTTTTTCAGCCCGAAATAAACGCTTTTTTTCATACTGTTGAATTCCAATGTAACTGCTAGGCTCAGAAGAGCCCACTGCTTCAGCTCTAACCCCAGTGTGCAGAAAGTGTCAAAACGTGTTTTTCAGCAGAAATAAACATGTTTCTGCAAGTTTGGTCAGCCCTATGTAACTAATGGAGCAACAACAGCAGACTTTTTAAAACGTGTCTTTCAGCCCGAAATAAACACGTTTTTTCAGACTGTAGAATCCCAATGTAGCTGCTAGGCTCAGAAGAGCCCACTGCCTCAGCTCTTAACCCCAGTGTGCAGAAAGTGTCAAAACGTGTTTTTCAGCAGAAATAAACATGTTTCTGCAAGTTTGGTCACCCCCATGTAACTTAAGGGGCAGGAACAGCAGACTTTTCAAAACGTGTCTTTCAGCCAGAAATAAACGCGTTTTTTCAGATTCTTGAATCCCAATGTAGCTGCTAGGCTCAGAAGAGCCCCCTGCCTCAGCTCTTAACCCAGTGTGCAGAAAGTGTGAAAACATGTTTTTCAGCAGAAATAAACATGTTTCTGCAAGTTTGGTCACCCCCATGTAATTAATGGGGCAGGAACAGCAGACTTTTGAAAACGTGTCTTTCAGCCCGAAATAAACGCGTTTTTTCAGACTGTAGAATCCCAATGTAGCTGCTAGGCTCAGAAGAGCCCACTGCCTCAGCTCTTAACCCCAGTGTGCAGAAAGTGTCAAAACGTGTTTTTCAGCAGAAATAAACGTTTCTGCAATTTTGGTCACCCCCATGTAACTTATGGGGCAGGAACAGCAGACTTTTCAAAACGTGTTTTTCAGCCCGAAATAAACGCTTTTTTTCATACTGTTGAATTCCAATGTAACTGCTAGGCTCAGAAGAGCCCACTGCTTCAGCTCTAACCCCAGTGTGCAGAAAGTGTCAAAACGTGTTTTTCAGCAGAAATAAACATGTTTCTGCAAGTTTGGTCACCCCCATGTAATTAATGGGGCAGGAACAGCAGACTTTTGAAAACGTGTCTTTCAGCCCGAAATAAACACGTTTTTTCAGACTGTTGAATCCCAATGTAGCTGCTATGCTCAGAAGAGCCTACGGCCTCAGCTCTTAACCCCAGTGGGCAGAAAGTGTCAAAACGTGTTTTTCAGCAGAAATAAACGTTTCTGCAAGATTGGTCACCCGCATGTAACTTATGGGGCAGGAACAGCAGACTTTTTAAAACGTGTTTTTCAGCCCGAAATAAACGTGGTTTTTCAGACTGTTGAATCCCAATGTAGCTGCTAGGCTCAGAAGAGCCCACGGCCTCAGCTCTTAACCCCAGTGGGCAGAAAGTGTCAAAACGTGTTTTTCAGCAGAAATAAACATGTTTCTGCAAGTTTGGTCACCCCCATGTAACTTATGGGGCAGGAACAGCAGACTTTTCAAATCGTGTTTTTCAGCCCGAAATAAACACGTTTTTTCAGACTCTTGAATCCCAAAGTAACTGCTAGGCTCAGAAGAGCGCACTGCCTCAGCTCTTAACCCCAGTGTGCAGAAAGTGTCAAAACGTGTTTTTCAGCAGAAATAAACATGTTTCTGCAAGTTTGGTCACCCCCATGTAATTAATGGGGCAGGAACAGCAGACTTTTGAAAACGTGTCTTTCAGCCCGAAATAAACGTGGTTTTTCAGACTGTTGAATCCCAATGTAGCTGCTAGGCTCAGAAGAGCCCACGGCCTCAGCTCTTAACCCCAGTGGGCAGAAAGTGTCAAAACGTGTTTTTCAGCAGAAATAAACATGTTTCTGCAAGTTTGGTCACCCCCATGTAACTTATGGGGCAGGAACAGCAGACTTTTCAAATCGTGTTTTTCAGCCCGAAATAAACACGTTTTTTCAGACTCTTGAATCCCAAAGTAACTGCTAGGCTCAGAAGAGCGCACTGCCTCAGCTCTTAACCCCAGTGTGCAGAAAGTGTCAAAACGTGTTTTTCAGCAGAAATAAACATGTTTCTGCAAGTTTGGTCACCCCCATGTAATTAATGGGGCAGGAACAGCAGACTTTTGAAAACGTGTCTTTCAGCCCGAAATAAACACGTTTTTTCAGACTGTTGAATCCCAATGTAGCTGCTATGCTCAGAAGAGCCTACGGCCTCAGCTCTTAACCCCAGTGGGCAGAAAGTGTCAAAACGTGTTTTTCAGCAGAAATAAACGTTTCTGCAAGATTGGTCACCCGCATGTAACTTATGGGGCAGGAACAGCAGACTTTTCAAATCGTGTTTTTCAGCCCGAAATAAACACGTTTTTTCAGACTCTTGAATCCCAAAGTAACTGCTAGGCTCAGAAGAGCCACTGCCTCAGCTCTTATTCCCAGTGTGCAGAAAGTGTGAAAACGTGTTTTTTTGCAGAAATAAACATGTTTCTGCAAGTTTGGTCACCCCCATGTAAGTAATGGGGCAGGAACAGCAGACTTTTTAAAACGTGTTTTTCAGCCCGAAATAAACGTGGTTTTTCAGACTGTTGAATCCCAATGTAGCTGCTAGGCTCAGAAGAGCCCACTGCCTCAGCTCTTAACCCCAGTGTGCAGAAAGTGTCAAAACGTGTTTTTTTGCAGAAATAAACATGTTTCTGCATGTTTGGTAACCCCCATGTAAGTAATGGGGCAGGAACAGCAGACTTTTCAAAACGTGTTTTTCAGCCCGAAATAAACGCGTTTTTTCATACTGTGGAATCCCAATGCAGCTGCTAGGCTCAGAAGAGCCCACTGCTTCAGCTCTTAACCCCAGTGTGCAGAAAGTGTCAAAACGTGTTTTTCGACAGAAATAAACATGTTTCTGCAAGTTTGGTCACCCCCATGTAACTTAAGGGGCAGGAACAGCAGACTTTTCAAAACGTGTTTTTCAGCCCGAAATAAACACGTTTTTTCATACTGTTGAATCCCAAAGTAACTGCTAGGCTCAGAAGAGAACTGCCTCAGCTCTTATTCCCAGTGTGCAGAAAGTGTCAAAACATGTTTTTCAGCAGAAATAAACATGTTTCTGC
The DNA here is from genome assembly GCF_040954835.1 of Lepisosteus oculatus. Classification (NCBI taxonomy): domain Eukaryota; kingdom Metazoa; phylum Chordata; class Actinopteri; order Semionotiformes; family Lepisosteidae; genus Lepisosteus; species Lepisosteus oculatus. Next base: position 1,330,475 of record NW_027167649.1, read on the forward strand.
AAGTTTGGTCACCCCCATGTAATTAATGTGGCAGGAACAGCAGACTTTTGAAAACGTCTTTCAGCCCGAAATAAACGCGTTTTTTCAGACTGTAGAATCCCAATGTAGCTGCTAGGCTCAGAAGAGCCCACTGCCTCAGCTCTTAACCCCAGTGTGCAGAAAGTGTCAAAACGTGTTTTTCAGCAGAAATACACGTTTCTTCAATTTTGGTCACCCCCATGTAACTTATGGGGCAGGAACAGCAGACTTTTCAAAACGTGTTTTTCAGCCCGAAATAAACGCGTTTTTTCATACTGTGGAATCCCAATGCAGCTGCTAGGCTCAGAAGAGCCCACTGCTTCAGCTCTAACCCCAGTGTGCAGAAAGTGTGAAAACGTGTTTTTCAGCAGAAATAAACGTTTCTGCAAGATTGGTCACCCCCATGTAACTTATGGGGCAGGAACAGCAGACTTTTCAAAATGTGTCTTTCAGCCCGAAATAAATGCGTTTTTTCAGACTGTAGAATCCCAATGTAGCTGCTAGGCTCAGAAGAGCCCACTGCCTCAGCTCTTAACCCCAGTGTGCAGAAAGTGTCAAAACGTGTTTTTCAGCAGAAATAAACATGTTTCTGCAAGTTTGGTCACCCCCATGTAACTTATGGGGCAGGAACAGCAGACTTTTCAAATCGTGTTTTTCAGCCCGAAATAAACACGTTTTTTCAGACTCTTGAATCCCAAAGTAACTGCTAGGCTCAGAAGAGAACTGCCTCAGCTCTTATTCCCAGTGTGCAGAAAGTGTCAAAACATGTTTTTCAGCAGAAATAAACATGTTTCTGCAAGTTTGGTCACCCCAATGTAACTTATGGGGCAGGAACAGCAGACTTTTCAAATCGTGTCTTTCAGCCCGAAATAAACGCGTTTTTTCAGACTGTTGAATTCCAATGTAACTGCTAGGCTCAGAAGAGCGCACTGCCTCAGCTCTTAACCCCAGTGTGCAGAAAGTGTCAAAACGTGTTTTTCAACAGAAATAAACATGTTTCTGCAAGTTTGGTCACCCCCATGTAATTAATGGGGCAGGAACAGCAGACTTTTGAAAACGTGTTTTTCAGCCCGAAATAAACGCGTTTTTTCAGACTGTAGACTCCCAATGTAGCTGCTAGGCTCAGAAGAGCCCACTGCCTCAGCTCTTAACCCCAGTGTGCAGAAAGTGTCAAAACGTGTTTTTCAGCAGAAATAAACGTTTCTGCAATTTTGGTCACCCCCATGTTACTTATGGGGCAGGAACAGCAGACTTTTCAAAACGTGTTTTTCAGCAGAAATTAACATGTTTCAGCTAGTTTGGTCACCGCCATGTAATTTATGGGGCAGGAACAGCAGACTTTTCAAAACGTGTTTTTCAGCCCGAAATAAACGTGGTTTTTCAGTCTGTTGAATCCCAATGTAGCTGCTAGGCTCAGAAGAGCCCACGGCCTCAGCTCTTAACCCCAGTGTGCAGAAAGTGTCAAAACGTGTTTTTCAGCAGAAATACACGTTTCTTCAATTTTGGTCACCCCCATGTAACTTATGGGGCAGGAACAGCAGACTTTTCAAAACGTGTTTTTCAGCCCGAAATAAACGCGTTTTTTCATACTGTGGAATCCCAATGCAGCTGCTAGGCTCAGAAGAGCCCACTGCTTCAGCTCTTAACCCCAGTGTGCAGAAAGTGTCAAAACGTGTTTTTCAGCAGAAATAAACGTTTCTGCAAGTTTGGTCACCCCCATGTAACTTATGGGGCAGGAACAGCAGACTTTTCAAAACGTGTTTTTCAGCCCGAAATAAACGCTTTTTTTCATACTGTTGAATTCCAATGTAACTGCTAGGCTCAGAAGAGCCCACTGCTTCAGCTCTAACCCCAGTGTGCAGAAAGTGTCAAAACGTGTTTTTCAGCAGAAATAAACATGTTTCTGCAAGTTTGGTCAGCCCTATGTAACTAATGGAGCAACAACAGCAGACTTTTTAAAACGTGTCTTTCAGCCCGAAATAAACGCGTTTTTTCAGACTGTAGAATCCCAATGTAGCTGCTAGGCTCAGAAGAGCCCACTGCCTCAGCTCTTAACCCCAGTGTGCAGAAAGTGTCAAAACGTGTTTTTCAGCAGAAATAAACATGTTTCTGCAAGTTTGGTCACCCCCATGTAACTTAAGGGGCAGGAACAGCAGACTTTTCAAAACGTGTTTTTCAGCCGGAAATAAACACGTTTTTTCATACTGTTGAATCCCAAAGTAACTGCTAGGCTCAGAAGAGAACTGCCTCAGCTCTTATTCCCAGTGTGCAGAAAGTGTCAAAACATGTTTTTCAGCAGAAATAAACATGTTTCTGCAAGTTTGGTCACCCCAATGTAACTTATGGGGCAGGAACAGCAGACTTTTCAAATCGTGTCTTTCAGCCCGAAATAAACGCGTTTTTTCAGACTGTTGAATTCCAATGTAACTGCTAGGCTCAGAAGAGCGCACTGCCTCAGCTCTTAACCCCAGTGTGCAGAAAGTGTCAAAACGTGTTTTTCAACAGAAATAAACATGTTTCTGCAAGTTTGGTCACCCCCATGTAATTAATGGGGCAGGAACAGCAGACTTTTGAAAACGTGTTTTTCAGCCCGAAATAAACGCGTTTTTTCAGACTGTAGACTCCCAATGTAGCTGCTAGGCTCAGAAGAGCCCACTGCCTCAGCTCTTAACCCCAGTGTGCAGAAAGTGTCAAAACGTGTTTTTCAGCAGAAATAAACGTTTCTGCAATTTTGGTCACCCCCATGTAACTTATGGGGCAGGAACAGCAGACTTTTCAAAACGTGTTTTTCAGCCCGAAATAAACGCTTTTTTTCATACTGTTGAATTCCAATGTAACTGCTAGGCTCAGAAGAGCCCACTGCTTCAGCTCTAACCCCAGTGTGCAGAAAGTGTCAAAACGTGTTTTTCAGCAGAAATAAACATGTTTCTGCAAGTTTGGTCACCCCCATGTAATTAATGGGGCAGGAACAGCAGACTTTTGAAAACGTGTCTTTCAGCCCGAAATAAACACGTTTTTTCAGACTGTTGAATCCCAATGTAGCTGCTATGCTCAGAAGAGCCTACGGCCTCAGCTCTTAACCCCAGTGGGCAGAAAGTGTCAAAACGTGTTTTTCAGCAGAAATAAACGTTTCTGCAAGATTGGTCACCCGCATGTAACTTATGGGGCAGGAACAGCAGACTTTTCAAATCGTGTTTTTCAGCCCGAAATAAACACGTTTTTTCAGACTCTTGAATCCCAAAGTAACTGCTAGGCTCAGAAGAGCCACTGCCTCAGCTCTTATTCCCAGTGTGCAGAAAGTGTGAAAACGTGTTTTTTTGCAGAAATAAACATGTTTCTGCAAGTTTGGTAACCCCCATGTAAGTAATGGGGCAGGAACAGCAGACTTTTTAAAACGTGTTTTTCAGCCCGAAATAAACGTGGTTTTTCAGACTGTTGAATCCCAATGTAGCTGCTAGGCTCAGAAGAGCCCACGGCCTCAGCTCTTAACCCCAGTGGGCAGAAAGTGTCAAAACGTGTTTTTCAGCAGAAATAAACATGTTTCTGCAAGTTTGGTCACCCCCATGTAACTTATGGGGCAGGAACAGCAGACTTTTCAAATCGTGTTTTTCAGCCCGAAATAAACACGTTTTTTCAGACTCTTGAATCCCAAAGTAACTGCTAGGCTCAGAAGAGCGCACTGCCTCAGCTCTTAACCCCAGTGTGCAGAAAGTGTCAAAACGTGTTTTTCAGCAGAAATAAACATGTTTCTGCAAGTTTGGTCACCCCCATGTAATTAATGGGGCAGGAACAGCAGACTTTTGAAAACGTGTCTTTCAGCCCGAAATAAACACGTTTTTTCAGACTGTTGAATCCCAATGTAGCTGCTATGCTCAGAAGAGCCTACGGCCTCAGCTCTTAACCCCAGTGGGCAGAAAGTGTCAAAACGTGTTTTTCAGCAGAAATAAACGTTTCTGCAAGATTGGTCACCCGCATGTAACTTATGGGGCAGGAACAGCAGACTTTTCAAATCGTGTTTTTCAGCCCGAAATAAACACGTTTTTTCAGACTCTTGAATCCCAAAGTAACTGCTAGGCTCAGAAGAGCCACTGCCTCAGCTCTTATTCCCAGTGTGCAGAAAGTGTGAAAACGTGTTTTTTTGCAGAAATAAACATGTTTCTGCAAGTTTGGTCACCCCCATGTAAGTAATGGGGCAGGAACAGCAGACTTTTTAAAACGTGTTTTTCAGCCCGAAATAAACGTGGTTTTTCAGACTGTTGAATCCCAATGTAGCTGCTAGGCTCAGAAGAGCCCACTGCCTCAGCTCTTAACCCCAGTGTGCAGAAAGTGTCAAAACGTGTTTTTTTGCAGAAATAAACATGTTTCTGCATGTTTGGTAACCCCCATGTAAGTAATGGGGCAGGAACAGCAGACTTTTCAAAACGTGTTTTTCAGCCCGAAATAAACGCGTTTTTTCATACTGTGGAATCCCAATGCAGCTGCTAGGCTCAGAAGAGCCCACTGCTTCAGCTCTTAACCCCAGTGTGCAGAAAGTGTCAAAACGTGTTTTTCGACAGAAATAAACATGTTTCTGCAAGTTTGGTCACCCCCATGTAACTTAAGGGGCAGGAACAGCAGACTTTTCAAAACGTGTTTTTCAGCCCGAAATAAACACGTTTTTTCATACTGTTGAATCCCAAAGTAACTGCTAGGCTCAGAAGAGAACTGCCTCAGCTCTTATTCCCAGTGTGCAGAAAGTGTCAAAACATGTTTTTCAGCAGAAATAAACATGTTTCTGCAAGTTTGGTCACCCCCATGTAATTAATGTGGCAGGAACAGCAGACTTTTGAAAACGTCTTTCAGCCCGAAATAAACGCGTTTTTTCAGACTGTAGAATCCCAATGTAGCTGCTAGGCTCAGAAGAGCCCACTGCCTCAGCTCTTAACCCCAGTGTGCAGAAAGTGTCAAAACGTGTTTTTCAGCAGAAATACACGTTTCTTCAATTTTGGTCACCCCCATGTAACTTATGGGGCAGGAACAGCAGACTTTTCAAAACGTGTTTTTCAGCCCGAAATAAACGCGTTTTTTCATACTGTGGAATCCCAATGCAGCTGCTAGGCTCAGAAGAGCCCACTGCTTCAGCTCTAACCCCAGTGTGCAGAAAGTGTGAAAACGTGTTTTTCAGCAGAAATAAACGTTTCTGCAAGATTGGTCACCCCCATGTAACTTATGGGGCAGGAACAGCAGACTTTTCAAAATGTGTCTTTCAGCCCGAAATAAATGCGTTTTTTCAGACTGTAGAATCCCAATGTAGCTGCTAGGCTCAGAAGAGCCCACTGCCTCAGCTCTTAACCCCAGTGTGCAGAAAGTGTCAAAACGTGTTTTTCAGCAGAAATAAACATGTTTCTGCAAGTTTGGTCACCCCCATGTAACTTATGGGGCAGGAACAGCAGACTTTTCAAATCGTGTTTTTCAGCCCGAAATAAACACGTTTTTTCAGACTCTTAAATCCCAAAGTAACTGCTAGGCTCAGAAGAGAACTGCCTCAGCTCTTATTCCCAGTGTGCAGAAAGTGTCAAAACATGTTTTTCAGCAGAAATAAACATGTTTCTGCAAGTTTGGTCACCCCAATGTAACTTATGGGGCAGGAACAGCAGACTTTTCAAATCGTGTCTTTCAGCCCGAAATAAACGCGTTTTTTCAGACTGTTGAATTCCAATGTAACTGCTAGGCTCAGAAGAGCGCACTGCCTCAGCTCTTAACCCCAGTGTGCAGAAAGTGTCAAAACGTGTTTTTCAACAGAAATAAACATGTTTCTGCAAGTTTGGTCACCCCCATGTAATTAATGGGGCAGGAACAGCAGACTTTTGAAAACGTGTTTTTCAGCCCGAAATAAACGCGTTTTTTCAGACTGTAGACTCCCAATGTAGCTGCTAGGCTCAGAAGAGCCCACTGCCTCAGCTCTTAACCCCAGTGTGCAGAAAGTGTCAAAACGTGTTTTTCAGCAGAAATAAACGTTTCTGCAATTTTGGTCACCCCCATGTTACTTATGGGGCAGGAACAGCAGACTTTTCAAAACGTGTTTTTCAGCAGAAATTAACATGTTTCAGCTAGTTTGGTCACCGCCATGTAATTTATGGGGCAGGAACAGCAGACTTTTCAAAACGTGTTTTTCAGCCCGAAATAAACGTGGTTTTTCAGTCTGTTGAATCCCAATGTAGCTGCTAGGCTCAGAAGAGCCCACGGCCTCAGCTCTTAACCCCAGTGTGCAGAAAGTGTCAAAACGTGTTTTTCAGCAGAAATACACGTTTCTTCAATTTTGGTCACCCCCATGTAACTTATGGGGCAGGAACAGCAGACTTTTCAAAACGTGTTTTTCAGCCCGAAATAAACGCGTTTTTTCATACTGTGGAATCCCAATGCAGCTGCTAGGCTCAGAAGAGCCCACTGCTTCAGCTCTTAACCCCAGTGTGCAGAAAGTGTCAAAACGTGTTTTTCAGCAGAAATAAACGTTTCTGCAAGTTTGGTCACCCCCATGTAACTTATGGGGCAGGAACAGCAGACTTTTCAAAACGTGTTTTTCAGCCCGAAATAAACGCTTTTTTTCATACTGTTGAATTCCAATGTAACTGCTAGGCTCAGAAGAGCCCACTGCTTCAGCTCTAACCCCAGTGTGCAGAAAGTGTCAAAACGTGTTTTTCAGCAGAAATAAACATGTTTCTGCAAGTTTGGTCAGCCCTATGTAACTAATGGAGCAACAACAGCAGACTTTTTAAAACGTGTCTTTCAGCCCGAAATAAACGCGTTTTTTCAGACTGTAGAATCCCAATGTAGCTGCTAGGCTCAGAAGAGCCCACTGCCTCAGCTCTTAACCCCAGTGTGCAGAAAGTGTCAAAACGTGTTTTTCAGCAGAAATAAACATGTTTCTGCAAGTTTGGTCACCCCCATGTAACTTAAGGGGCAGGAACAGCAGACTTTTCAAAACGTGTTTTTCAGCCGGAAATAAACACGTTTTTTCATACTGTTGAATCCCAAAGTAACTGCTAGGCTCAGAAGAGAACTGCCTCAGCTCTTATTCCCAGTGTGCAGAAAGTGTCAAAACATGTTTTTCAGCAGAAATAAACATGTTTCTGCAAGTTTGGTCACCCCAATGTAACTTATGGGGCAGGAACAGCAGACTTTTCAAATCGTGTCTTTCAGCCCGAAATAAACGCGTTTTTTCAGACTGTTGAATTCCAATGTAACTGCTAGGCTCAGAAGAGCGCACTGCCTCAGCTCTTAACCCCAGTGTGCAGAAAGTGTCAAAACGTGTTTTTCAACAGAAATAAACATGTTTCTGCAAGTTTGGTCACCCCCATGTAATTAATGGGGCAGGAACAGCAGCCTTTGAAAACGTGTTTTTCAGCCCGAAATAAACGCGTTTTTTCAGACTGTAGACTCCCAATGTAGCTGCTAGGCTCAGAAGAGCCCACTGCCTCAGCTCTTAACCCCAGTGTGCAGAAAGTGTCAAAACGTGTTTTTCAGCAGAAATAAACGTTTCTGCAATTTTGGTCACCCCCATGTTACTTATGGGGCAGGAACAGCAGACTTTTCAAAACGTGTTTTTCAGCAGAAATTAACATGTTTCAGCTAGTTTGGTCACCGCCATGTAATTTATGGGGCAGGAACAGCAGACTTTTCAAAACGTGTTTTTCAGCCCGAAATAAACGTGGTTTTTCAGTCTGTTGAATCCCAATGTAGCTGCTAGGCTCAGAAGAGCCCACGGCCTCAGCTCTTAACCCCAGTGTGCAGAAAGTGTCAAAACGTGTTTTTCAGCAGAAATACACGTTTCTTCAATTTTGGTCACCCCCATGTAACTTATGGGGCAGGAACAGCAGACTTTTCAAAACGTGTTTTTCAGCCCGAAATAAACGCGTTTTTTCATACTGTGGAATCCCAATGCAGCTGCTAGGCTCAGAAGAGCCCACTGCTTCAGCTCTTAACCCCAGTGTGCAGAAAGTGTCAAAACGTGTTTTTCGACAGAAATAAACATGTTTCTGCAAGTTTGGTCACCCCCATGTAAATTAAGGGGCAGGAACAGCAGACTTTTCAAAACGTGTTTTTCAGCCCGAAATAAACACGTTTTTTCATACTGTTGAATCCCAAAGTAACTGCTAGGCTCAGAAGAGAACTGCCTCAGCTCTTATTCCCAGTGTGCAGAAAGTGTCAAAACATGTTTTTCAGCAGAAATAAACATGTTTCTGCAAGTTTGGTCACCCCCATGTAATTAATGTGGCAGGAACAGCAGACTTTTGAAAACGTCTTTCAGCCCGAAATAAACGCGTTTTTTCAGACTGTAGAATCCCAATGTAGCTGCTAGGCTCAGAAGAGCCCACTGCCTCAGCTCTTAACCCCAGTGTGCAGAAAGTGTCAAAACGTGTTTTTCAGCAGAAATACACGTTTCTTCAATTTTGGTCACCCCCATGTAACTTATGGGGCAGGAACAGCAGACTTTTCAAAACGTGTTTTTCAGCCCGAAATAAACGCGTTTTTTCATACTGTGGAATCCCAATGCAGCTGCTAGGCTCAGAAGAGCCCACTGCTTCAGCTCTAACCCCAGTGTGCAGAAAGTGTGAAAACGTGTTTTTCAGCAGAAATAAACGTTTCTGCAAGATTGGTCACCCCCATGTAACTTATGGGGCAGGAACAGCAGACTTTTCAAAATGTGTCTTTCAGCCCGAAATAAATGCGTTTTTTCAGACTGTAGAATCCCAATGTAGCTGCTAGGCTCAGAAGAGCCCACTGCCTCAGCTCTTAACCCCAGTGTGCAGAAAGTGTCAAAACGTGTTTTTCAGCAGAAATAAACATGTTTCTGCAAGTTTGGTCACCCCCATGTAACTTATGGGGCAGGAACAGCAGACTTTTCAAATCGTGTTTTTCAGCCCGAAATAAACACGTTTTTTCAGACTCTTGAATCCCAAAGTAACTGCTAGGCTCAGAAGAGCGCACTGCCTCAGCTCTTAACCCCAGTGTGCAGAAAGTGTCAAAACGTGTTTTTCAGCAGAAATAAACATGTTTCTGCAAGTTTGGTAACCCCCATGTAAGTAATGGGGCAGGAACAGCAGACTTTTCAAAACGTGTTTTTCAGCCCGAAATAAACGCGTTTTTTCATACTGTGGAATCCCAATGCAGCTGCTAGGCTCAGAAGAGCCCACTGCTTCAGCTCTTAACCCCAGTGTGCAGAAAGTGTCAAAACGTGTTTTTCGACAGAAATAAACATGTTTCTGCAAGTTTGGTCACCCCCATGTAACTTAAGGGGCAGGAACAGCAGACTTTTCAAAACGTGTTTTTCAGCCGGAAATAAACACGTTTTTTCATACTGTTGAATCCCAAAGTAACTGCTAGGCTCAGAAGAGAACTGCCTCAGCTCTTATTCCCAGTGTGCAGAAAGTGTCAAAACATGTTTTTCAGCAGAAATAAACATGTTTCTGCAAGTTTGGTCACCCCAATGTAACTTATGGGGCAGGAACAGCAGACTTTTCAAATCGTG